>NC_092722.1:112102988-112455395 GCF_047496885.1 Scyliorhinus torazame | reverse complement strand
CTGGAGACACGAAGATAAAAGTAAATTACTGCGGATGCTGGACTTTGACAAAGAGTCATCCATACGCGAAAGGTTAGCTCCCTTCTCTTTCCACAGATGCTGTCAGACCTGCAGAGATTGTCCAGTATTTTCTGTTTTTTGTAATGCTGCTGGCCTGTCCATTTGGTCTCATTGTTTCCCTATGGATAAGCTTATTTAGGGTCAACAGGCTACCTTTTCTGGTTTTGCACTAATGCTGCCTCTAAGCTTGGGACACCGTCACATCCATGTTCCCCTCCCAAGTCACATACCATCCTGACTTGGATATACCACTGTCCCTTCCTTGTCACTGCATGAAAATTCTGGAAGTCACTACCTAACAGTATGGTCTCGGTTTAAACAGAAGGCGCCATCACCAATTTCTCAAGCCAACTATGGATAGGTCATGCCAGCAATGCCCCACCCTCAGAATTAACCTTTTAAAAAGCCACTTATTGCAAAAATCAATTAGCTTCTAATTTTCCCTTGGGGATAAAAGCATGGGGGGAAAATTGCAAGCGCGGAGCATTGCTCAGAAGCACTACAGTCAGATAACTACAGGTTATGCCACTACAGGGCAGTGCACTACATGCCACTACAGGGCAGCACGGTAGCCTTGTGGATAGCACAATTGCTTCACAGCTCCAGGGTCCCAGGTTCGATTCCGGCTTGGGTCACTGTCTGATCGGAGTCTGCACATCCTCGCCGTGTGTGCGTGGGTTTCCTCCGGGTGCTCCGGTTTCCTCCCACAGTCCAAAGATGTGCAGGTTAGGTGGATTGGCCATGATAAATTGCCCTGTGTCCAAAATTGCCCTTAGTGTTGGGTGGGGTTACTGGGTTATGGGGATAGGGTGGCGGTGTTGGCCTTGGGTAGGGTGCTCTTCCAAAGAGCCGGTGCAGACCCGAATGGCCTCCTTCTGCACTGTAAATTCTATGAATAACATGGACTGCAACACTTCATTTCTCCGAGTTGAGTGGCTTGTTCTGCCAGGAGCGCTGGATTGGGGAAGCCCGCACAGTGTTACCAGCTGTTGTCAGGCATTTCACATATGGGGAACTCTTGCATCCTTTCCTACCTGTGTGTGATAATTTTGGTACTTTGTAAAGAAGTATAGTTAATTATTCATTACAGTAAACCAATTAAAAATTCATTGGCGAGTAGAGTTTCAATAGACAGTGGTATCTAATGTCAAGTTATTGATTTTGGTTGAGTACTGAGATAGCTGATTATTCACTGAACAAATGACATTTAATAGCACTGATAGTCTTTCTCAGCAGCAGTTCACATATGCCAGTCTTGGCCCCGAAAATCCATAAGGTTTTGTGACATAGATAGCCAATATAAAAGCAATATACTGTGGATGCTGAAAATCTGGACTAAATGCAGAAAATGCTGGAAAAGCACAGTGGGTCTCAGCATCTGTGGAGTGAGAAGAAGAGTTAACTTTTCGAGTCTGCATGACTTTTATTCGGAGTTAAAGGGAGGGGGAAATATGATGGATTTTACACTGTTAAAAAGGAGTGTGGAACTTCCGGTTGCGGCTATGCGGAGCTAAGCCGCACGATTCGGCAGCTCCCGCTACTACGGACCTTCGGGCTCATTGGAGGAGCCCCAATGGAATTTTATTTGACGACAACCCATGGGGAAGTGAAGAGCAAGGTCCCCCTCCAACTTTTATGGACCGGACCAGAAGTGCAACGGCCAAAAAAGCGACATTGGAGCAGCGGGAGAAGCGAGGGAAAAAAATCAAAATGGCGGCGGCCGGGGACAAAGCGGAATGCGGGCCGGAGCTGCAGGAATTCATCAAGCGCTGCTTCGAGGAGCTGCGCAAGGAGATGCTGGCGCCTATGCTGGTGGTAATTGAAGGACTAGGGATAACCCAGAAGGCCCACGAGGTGAAGATCCAAGAGGTCCAGAAAAGGGTGAGTGAGAATGAGGACGAGCTCTTGGGCCTGGCGGTGAGAGTGGAGCGGCACGAGGCGCTACACAAGAGGTGGGCGGGAAGATTCGAAGACCTGGAGAACAGGTCGAGGAGAAAGAATCTGCGGACCCTGGGTCTCCCAGAAGGAGTGGAGGGGGCCGATGCCGTGGCATACGCGGGCACGATGATCGGGGCGATGATGGGTGCGGAGGCCCCTTCGAGGTCGCTGGAGCTGGACGGGGCACACCGGGTGCTGGCGAGGAAGCCCCAGGCAAATGAGCCGCCAAGGGCGATGGTGGTCAGATTTCACCGGTTCACGGACAGAGAGAGGGTCTTGAAATGGGCCAAGAAGGAGCGGAGCAGCAAGTGGGACAATGCAGAGATCCGAATATACCCGGACTGGAGGACGGAGGTTGCAAAGCGGAGAGCGGGTTTCAACCGGTCCAAAGCGGTGCTGCATCGGAAAGGAGTGAAATTCGGAATGCTGCAGCCAGCGCGATTGTGGGTCACATACAAGGACCAACACTACTACTTTGAAACGCCTGAAGAGGCGTGGACCTTCATACAAACTGAAAAGTTGGACTCTAGAGGGTTTGTGAGGGTGGGGGGGGATGTTTGAGGGTTGATGTGTCATGGTTGTTGTATATAGGGGGTCACTCATGCGCAGGAAATGTTACATGGGCTGGGGGAGAGAGACAACGTCGCGACAGGAGCTGCGCCAGAGGGGGCGGGCAGGCTTTGGAAAGCGCGGGGTTTTTTCCCGCGCGCGGGAAGAAAGGCTGGAAGGGGAACGAAGGAACGCATATTGATAGAGAGACTCCCACACGGGGGGGTCAAAGGGACGGCGGGGAAGCCGGGGTCAGCAGGTGTCAGCTGACTTACGGGAGTGATATGGGGGGAGCAAAATAGCTAGACAGGGGTCTAGCGGGGGTGAGGGAAGGGGGGGTGGAGGGGGTGAATGGGGGGGGGGGGGAAGGGTTGCTGCTGCACTGGTCGAAAGGGAATGGGACACAGAAGAGGTGGCCGGGACGGAGGTCCCCCGGTTGGGGGACTGGAGGGTGAGGGAGACGCGGACACGGGACTGGCCCAGAAAAGGAGATGGCTAGTCGGCAGGCGGGGGGGCCTGAATGGGCCGGTGAAGAGGGCTCGAGTGTTCACGCACTTGAAGGGACTGAAGGCAGACGTGGCTATGCTCCAAGAGACACACCTGAAGGTGGCGGACCAGGTCACGTTAAGAAGAGGATGGGTAGGACAGGTATTTCACTCGGGACTGGACGCGAAGAATAGAGGGGTGGCAATATCGGTGGGAAAGCATGTGTCATTTGAGGCCAAGACTATCGTAACGGACAATGGAGGGAGATACGTGATGGTGAGTGGTAGGTTGCAAGGGACGTGGGTGGTGTTGGTAAACGTATACGCCCCGAACTGGGATGATGCAGGATTCATGAAGCGCATGTTGCAGCGCATTCTGGACCTGGAGGTAGGAGGCCTGATAATGGGAGGGGACTTCAATACAGTGCTGGACCCAGCACTGGACCGCTCCAGATCAAGGACTGGAAAGAGGCTGGCGGCGGCCAAGGTGCTTAGGGGGTTTATGGATCAGATGGGTGGAGTGGATCCATGGAGGTTTGCAAGACAGCAGGCCAGGGAATTTTCTTTCTTCTCCCACGTGCACAAAGCCTACTCCCGGATAGATTTTTTTGTTCTGGGCAGGACGCTCATCCCGAAGGTGGAGGGGACGGAGTATTCGGCCATATCCATTTCGGACCACGCCCCGCACTGGGTGGAAATGGGGCTGGGAGAGGAGAGGGACCAACGCCCGCTGTGGCGGCTGGATGTGGGACTGCTGGCTGATGAGGTGGTGTGTGGGAAGGTGAGGGGGTGTATCGAAAGGTACTTGGAGGCCAACGACAACGGGGAGGTGCAGGTGGGGGTGGTATGGGAGGCGTTGAAGGCGGTGATCAGGGGAGAGCTAATCTCCATCAGGGCTCATAGGGAGAGGACAGAGGGCATGGAAAGGGAGAGGTTAGTGGGGGAGATTTTGAGAGTGGACAGGAGATACGCAGAGGCCCCGGAGGAAAGATTACTTGGGGAAAGAACACGGCTCCAGACGGAGTTTGACCTGTTGACCACAGGGAAGGCGGAGGCACAGTGGAGGAAGGCGCAGGGGGTGACCTACGAGTATGGGGAAAAGGCTAGTCAGATGCTGGCACACTAGCTCCGTAAGAGAACGGCAGCGAGGGAAATAGGGGGAATCAAAGATGGAAGGGGAGCCACGGTTTGGAGTGCGACGAAAATAAACAAGGTATTCAAGGCCTTTTATGAAGAGCTGTACAGATCCCAGCCCCCAGCGGGGGAAGAGGGGATGAGACGATTCCTAGATCAGCTGAGATTCCCGAGGGTGGAGGAGCAAGAGGTGGCTGGTTTGGGGGCACCAATTGGGTTGGAGGAGCTGAGCAAGGGTTTGGGGAGTATGCAGGCGGGGAAGGCCCCGGGTTCCCGGTGGAGTTCTACAGAAAGTACGTAGACCTGTTGGCCCCGCTACTAGTGAGGACCTTTAACGAGGCAAGAGAGGAGGGGAACCTGCCCCCGACAATGTCGGGAGCGACAATTTCTTTGATCCTAAAGCGGGATAAGGACCCACTGCAATGTGGATCGTACAGGCCGATCTCGCTCCTCAATGTGGACGCTAAGCTGTTGGCAAAAGTGCTAGCCACGAGGAATGAGGACTGTGTCCCGGGGGTGATCCATGAGGACCAGACGGGATTCGTAAAGGGCAGGCAATTAAACACTAATGTGCGGCGGCTCTTAAACGTGATAATGATGCCATTGGAGGAGGGAGAGGCGGAGATAGTGGCAGCTATGGACGCGGAAAAGGCCTTTGACCGAGTAGAGTGGGAGTACCTCTGGGACATGCTGCATAGGTTTGGGTTCGGGGGAGGGTTCATCAGCTGGGTTAAGCTCCTTCACAGAGCCCCGGTGGCGAGTGTAGTGACGAACCGGCGGAGGTCGGAGTACTTTCGGCTGTACCGAGGAATGAGGCAGGGGTGCCCCCTGTCCCCCCTGTTGTTTGCATTGGCGATCAAACCCTTGGCCATGTCATTAAGGGAGTCTAATAAATGGAGGGGGGTGGTCCGAGGGGGAGAAGAGCATTGGGTGTCGCTATATGCAGATGACCTGTTGCTGTACGTGGCGGATCCAATGGAGGAGATGGTAGAGGTCATGCAGACTCTAAGGGAGTTTGGGGCATTTTCGGGCTATAAGCTCAATGTAGGGAAGAGTGAGCTCTTTGTATTACAGGCAGGGGACCAAGAAAGAGGGATAGGGGACCTACCGCTGAGGAGGGCGGCGGGGAGTTTTCGGTATCTGGGGATCCAGGTAGCCAGGAGTTGGGGGGCCCTACATAAACTGAATCTGACGAGGTTGGTGGACCAAATGGAGGAGGACTTCAAAAGATGGGACATGTTACCGCTCTCGCTGGCGGGTAGCGTGCAGTCGGTCAAAATGGTGGTCCTTCCGAGGTTTCTGTTTGTGTTTCAGTGCCTTCCCATTGTGATCACCAAGGCCTTTTTTAAGAGAGTAGGTAGGAGTATTATGGGGTTTGTGTGGGCGAATAAGACCCCGAGGGTAAGGAGAGGGTTCCTGGAACGCAGTAGGGACCGAGGAGGGTTGGTGCTGCCAAACCTAGGGAGCTTCTACTGGGCAGCAAATGTGGCGATGATCCGCAAGTGGGTTATGGAGGGAGAGGGGGCGGCATGGAAGAGGATGGAGATGGCGTCCTGTAAAGGAACGAGCCTGGGGGCGTTGGTGACGGCACCGCTGCCGTTCTCGCCGTCAAAGTATACCACGAGCCCGGTGGTGGCGGCAACGTTAAGGATCTGGGGCCAGTGGAGACGACACAGGGGTGCAGTGGGAGCCTCGGTGTGGTCCCCGATCAGGGGTAACCACCTGTTTGACCCGGGGAAGATGGACGGGGGGTTCCAGAGCTGGCATCAGGCGGAATTAGAAGAATGGGGGACCTGTTCATTGACGGGACATTTGCGAGCCTACGGGCACTGGAGGAGAAGTTTGAGTTACCCCCGGGAAATGCCTTTAGATATATGCAGGTGAGGGCTTTTGTGAGGCGACAGGTGAGGGAATTCCCGTTGCCCCCGGCACAAGAAATTCAAGACAGGATGATCTCGGGTGTGTGGGTTGGGGAGGGCAAGGTGTCGGCAATACACCAGGAGATGAAAGAAGAGGGGGAAGCGCTAGTAGAAGAGTTGAAGGGTAAATGGGAGGAGGAGCTGGGGGAGGAGATCGAGGAAGGTCTGTGGGCTGATGCCCTAAGTAGGGTTAATTCCTCCTCCTCGTGTGCCAGGCTCAGCCTGATACAATTTAAGGTGGTTCACAGAGCTCACTTGACGGGGGCGAGGTTGAGTAGGTTCTTTGGGGTAGAGGACAGATGTGGAAGGTGCTCAGGGAGCCCGGCGAACCATGTCCATATGTTTTGGTCATGCCCGGCACTGGAGGGTTTCTGGAGAGGAGTGGCGGGGGCAATATCTCAGGTGGTGAAAGTCCGGGTCAAGCCAAGCTGGGGGCTAGCGATATTTGGAGTAGTGGACAAACCGGGAGTGCAGGAGTGCACTCTGGCCTTTGCGTCCCTAGTAGCCCGGCGAAGGATCTTGCTAATGTGGAAGGAGGCGAAGCCCCCTAGCGTGGAGGCCTGGATAAACGACATGGCTGGGTTCATAAAGCTGGAGAGGATTAAGTCTGCCTTGAGAGGGTCTGCGCAGGGGTTCTACAGGCGGTGGCAACCGTTCCTAGACTATCTCGCGGAGCGTTAGAGGAAGGTCGGTACGCAGCAGCAGCAACCCCGGGGGGGGGGGGGGGTGCTTTGGGGGATGGATGAGCAAGAGATAACATGAAGGGTGGAGGAAACTGGCACGTGTAGGAGAGAGCCAGTGTATAAAGCTATGTAAATATACCATTTTGCCATGTATATATCTTGCTCAGTGCGATTTCTTGTTATTCTGTTACGGGGGGGGGTTATTGTTTGTAAGGGAGAAAAATTGTGTTGTTAAAAAACTTTAATAAATATATTTTTTTTAAAAAGGAGGGTGGAGCAGGTGGAACAAAACCAAGGTCAGGGCTAGATGGGAGTTCCAGAGAGATTTGGCAAAGATCTCATGGAACACAAGACAAAGGGAGTGTTAATGGTAGTGTTAAAGACTGAAGAAGGTTCTAATAGTGGCATAAAGTTAAGATAGCAGAATGTGTTAATCTCAGAACATGGGTCAATGCTCTGCGAAAGCAAAACTTAAGAACAAGTGACCGGTGATGCATGTCATTTGGAGGAAAAAAATTGGATCAGAAAAAAGGGGTCAAGGTCAAGGTGAGAATTCATGGTCTGAAGTTGTTGAACTCAATGTTAATCCAGAATGCTGTAAAGTACCTAATCAGAAGATGAGTTGCTGCTCCTGCAGTTTACATTGGGCTTCACGGGAATATTGTAGCAGGCCATGGATGGACATGTGGGCATGACAGCAAGATGGTGAGTTGAAATGGCAAGCGACAGGAAGGTTAGGGTCTGCATTGAGTCTGCGTTTAGTTTTCCCTATGTAGAGGAGACTGCATCGGGAGCAAATACAGTAGACCAAATTGAAGGAGGTGCAAATGAAATGCTGCTTCACCTAAAAGGAGTGTTTGGAGTCTTGAACAGTGAAGCAGGGAGGAGGTAAAGGGGCAAGTGTTGCACCTTCTGCGATTGCAAGGGAAGGCATCTTGGAAAGGGGGATGATGTGTTGGGGGTGATGGCGGGGTGAAACCAGAGTATCACAAAGGGAATGGCCCCTGGAATTCTGATGGGGGGCAGGGGGC
Organism: Scyliorhinus torazame; assembly: GCF_047496885.1. Taxonomy (NCBI): domain Eukaryota; kingdom Metazoa; phylum Chordata; class Chondrichthyes; order Carcharhiniformes; family Scyliorhinidae; genus Scyliorhinus; species Scyliorhinus torazame. Next base: position 112,447,596 of record NC_092722.1, on the reverse strand, counting down.
TGGTGAGGGGAAGATGTATTTGGTGGTGGTATCATGCTGGAGATGGCAGAAATGGCAGCGGCTGATCCTTTGAATGCGGAGGCTGGTGGGGTAAAAAATGAGTTCAAGGAGACCCTGTCACAGTGCTGGGAGGGAGGGGACGGAGTGAGGGCAGAGGTGCAAGAGATGGGTCAATCACAGTGGGTGGGAACCCTCAGCTCAGGAAAAAGGAAGACATATTCTGAGTATACATGTCTTACTCAAAGTTTTGTGTTTGTTGGATTAATTACCTCTTACTCATTTGGAAACATAGTCACTGATCAGATTTACAGACTAAAATGAGAAATATTTCATCTCTACTAGAAATATAATTAGTCTGGTAATACCCAACATTGTAATATATAGAAATGCACGCACTCTCCAGTCTAGAATGCCTGGGGCCAAATCATTTCAGAATTTTATGAATGCGTTAGAATCCCGAACCACAAATTTGGAAAATCACCATGGATACAAATATTCACTAGAAGCACAAAACAGTGATAAACTATCATAAAACAGCAATACGATTTGTGTTACTTATATTTGTGTATACTTATTGTGTTTACTGTTTCTTCCACTCTTGAAGTACTATATTAAAATGATGTCATGGGTTGCCTGGGTCTACTCAAAGATTCCCAAATAAATAAATGGTGTTACCAATTAAACATTTCCAGACTGGAAAGGTTACAGCATATGCCTAGAAACTGGAACTCTTGTATCTGGGCATACTTCCTGTTGTTACTGTGGTGATATGCATCACTGTAAATACACAGTGGGTTAATGCAAATACACTAAGACTAGATAAACACTAGAGGGAGCACCAGAGACATCATGACACACAGACATTCAACCAATAGGTCAGTAAGATAGGACACGACCAATGGGCAGTCAAGACACACACACAGAGGTGACACTACCACAAGGGGGCTACCCATATAAAAGGACACAGCACACATGATCTTTCTCTTTCCAGTGGAGACACTTAGTTGAGTACAGACGGGGTTGATTGAAACACATCACACCTACCACGTGGATTGTAGCAGACTGGTTAGTTAGTCTGAGTCGCGAGAGCAGGATTAACAGGAGAGTCGAATCCAAGTAGGATAATCGTTAACAGTTTAATAAATGTGTTAAAGCTATCTCCAAGTCTGAACCTTCCTTTGTCAGAGTGTACAAGGAAGCAGCTTATGCTACGTCAAGAGCATAACAAAACATGGTACCAGTGAGTGACTGTTTAAATCCATATAGTTACAACTCAGCAAACCGTGACAACCAGCAACAGCACCCAGGCAATTGATCGAGATTCCGGTTCCACAGCGGCTCAGGTGCCAATCTCAGTGCAAACTGGCGTGCGTTCAGGCAGAGATTCAAGATTTTTCTGGTAGCAGCCGACCTACATGACGTGGCCGATGCTGAAAAGACAGAGCTTCTGCTCACAATTGCGGGTGCAAATGCAGAACAAATCTTCAAAACCTTCAAGTACTCCAGAGGGTAAGAAAAGGGAGACTTCCAGACAGTCCTGGACAAGTTTGAACAATACTGCGAGGAAAACACAAAGAAAGCAACAGAAAATGGTAAACGAGGAGCCAATACTAACCACGAGGCCGAGGGAGGCGAGCAATGAAGGACAATTTTGATTGGCGGCCATCTTGGAAAAGGTGCCGCACATGCGCAGTTGAGAGAAGGGCGCAAAGTAAAGGAACAGCGATCTGCACATGCACAATCGCTTCCTATGCTTCATTTTCTGAATTTTCACACGCTTCATGAGGCCCTGGACCACGCCCACTTAAAGGGGAAATGTCCCAAAACAAGAAAGAAAAAATTTTAAGCCTCAAAACAAGATTCTTTCACTTGGAACGACAGCACAATGCCTGAACTTTGACCAGAAGTTGAAAGTAACCTCCGCAGAACCCTGCAACAAGCAGTTAGCACCGCCCAAAGAGATGATACAGTCCTTGAAGACTACGACTCAGACCTTGATTTCTTCTTTGGACATCGCGAGCCCAATGACAGCTCCGACACAAAACGTGATGATATGGTCCTAGAAGACTACAACTCAGATGATGATTTCATCTTTGGAGATGGCGACCCCACTACCAAATCCGAATCGCGACGAGATGTGTTGCACAGTGACGAATCCGACACAGACGCGGATGTGTTCTTCGGATTTGAGGATCTTCAGCCCACCATATACGACATCCTGACTCGTGAGTGCAGGATTATGCTGCGGCCTGACACCAAAAGACAGAGAGCGGTACAAGCCCACAGAGAGCGGCCTGCTGCCACACAGAGAGTGGTCCACGCACCGTGAAGAGTCCCCGACTCCACACAGAGAGTGGTCCACGCACCACGAAGGGTCCCAGCCTCCACACAGAAAGCGATGAAAGACTCCACAGCGAGACAACTGTACCTCTCCACACAGAAAGTGACTCCAGTGACGCAAGCCTCCACAGCGAGCTCGTGGACAGCCTCCACGATAGAAGCAACGCAAAACTCCACACCGCAGTCCTTGCATGAACCAGAAGTGACTCGAGTGACACAAGCCTCCACAGCGAGCTTGTGGACAGACTCCACGATAGCAGCAACGCAAGACTCCAGAGCGCAGTCCTTGCATGAACAAGAAGTGATGACAGTTTCCACAGAGAGACCAATGCACGATTCCACACAGGGAACGCTGCAAGACTCCACAGAGGGAGTGACACAAGCCTCCAAAGCGAGCTCGTGGACAGACTCCACGATGGAAGGAACGCAAGACTCCAGAGCGCTGTCCTTGCATGAACATGAGCATGATCTAGCAACCTCCTCTGAGCAACCAGCAGCAGGCGATGCAGGTCTGCCACGCTCAAGTGCACAGCAAGAAGACTATGACAGTCTACCACGCTCAAGTGCACAGCAAGAAGACTATGACAGTCTGCCACGCTCAAGTGCACAGCAAGAAGACTATGACAGTCTACCACGCTCAAGTGCACAGCAAGAAGACTATGACAGTCTACCACGCTCAAGTGAACGACAAGAAGACACTGAGGCTCTATCCACTGTATGTGACAAGTGACGACGGCTTCCCACTTCCCATACCAGATGTGCAACATGACAGACCTCAGCTAGTGTGTACAGAGGCACTCGACAATCACAGTGAGACTACTGGTGAGTCCGGTGACACCACGTTAATTCAAACCTCATCCGCTCGAGCCTCTCCACAAGCAAATGCATTCCTGAACGTTTTGACTCCGGATGGGGAGCATCACGAAACCTCAGAAGAATCAAGTGAACCTGAAATGACTCCGGACGGGGAGCATCAAGAAACCTCGGCTGACTCAAGTGAACCTGAAATAACTCCGGACGGGGAGCATCAGGAAATCTCAGCTGACACAGGTGAACCAGAAACGACTCCAGGCGGTGAGCATCGACAAGCCAAAGCTGATACAAGTAGGCCGGACATGACTCCAGACGGGGAGCGCTGCGAACTCAGTGACGGCACGCTCAAGGAGACAGCAGATGCCACAAAGGACGCTGACACGAGTAACTGTGTGAAGGACTCATATTATCCACAGAGTGTGGTCCTTGAGCGCAGCAAACACGACAACAAAACCAACCAACACAACAACATCAAAGACAATAACAAGAAGCGTACCAGAGGCAACAACGTCGACAACAAGCACGACAAAAACAACAACAATGGGACTACGACTGGTACGACACGGTACAACTCTGCAAATGAGGGACACTGTTACTGCTCAGCTCAGTACAATGACATACCATGGCAGGACGATGCATCTTACCAATTCACGTTTGCTACACTACCAACAGGCAACCCGGCTTTCAGGACAGATGCCATCAAGAATTACCACCACAAGCATCGAAAGAAAGAGTCCAAATCAGTCAATGAAGTGATTTGAACACTTGAACACCTCCTGATGACCAAACACCAGGACACTGACGGCGTTCACAAGGGAATGACAACGTCACCATTGACACTTCTATACCAGACCATATAAATTCATGAACTATTGGACTCATAACTTTTATTTTGTATTGTCTTATCCTCAAAGTCATCGCAACCATTATTTGGTCTTGTATCATATTGTATAGTCATCACAGTCATCATAACTTGTACATAGCATCACTTATCTACCTATTGTGTTCAATTTTCTTTAACACTGTACAAAATATGTAACACGAAAAAAGGGGGGATGTGGTGATATGCATCACTGTAAATACACAGGGGGTTAATGCAAATACACTAAGACTAGATAAACATTAGAGGGAGCACCAGAGACATCATGACACACAGACATTCAACCAATAGGTCAGTAAGATAGGACACGACCAATGGGCAGTCAAGACACACACAGAGGTGACACTACCACAAGGGGGCTACCCATATAAAAGGACACAGCACACTTGATCTTTCTCTTTCCAGGGAGACACTTAGTGAGTATAGACAGGGTTGATTGAAACACATCACACCCACCACGTGGATTGTAGCAGACTGGTTAGTTAGTCTGAGTAGCTGTGACAGGATTAACAGGAGAGTCGAATCCAAGTAGGAGAATCGTTAACAGTAATAAATGTGTTAAAGCTATCTCCAAGTCTGAACCTTCCTTTGTCAGAGTGTACATCAAGGAAGCAGCTTTTGCTACGTCAAGAGCATAACAAAACAGTTACATTCACTTCCCACATCAAAGACACAAATATATGAATCGATACACATTAAGCCACAATTAGATAAACTCCACAGCATCCCATGGATCACATACTCATCTGCAGAGGTACAAATTCCAAGTACCAAGTTCATAGAAAACCACTAATCAATAAAACACAACCTTGTTTCAATTTAATCTGACCTAGAGTTAAAATAAGAAAGACAAGAGAAAAAACAATATTGCCAATTCTTACATGGAGGCTTCATGCAGATTCGAAAGTGAAGCAGACGGTTGCTTGGTGTCTTTCTTTTCATCCGGAGGAGAAAGAAATCCACGTTCATGATCTTCATCTGGATGATCAACATTATCTACAAACTCTTGGAAAGGGAAGTCAGCTGTTGGTCTGGAAGATATTTCACAGCTCTTCAGAATGGTTTCTTCATCAGAACCCTCTTCTTCCTAAAGAAGCCAAAATGTCAACTTTGCAACTCTTCCCAACCATACATCTCCGACATATGACTAAATATATAACGGCATCAACTTTAGGAGAAATCTTTTTTTGCAATAACGTGGCTTTCTGCACCACATGTTTACTGCTAACAGTGGTTCTGCTTTAAAAAGCACCTGCTTGGGTTAGACTTTGACACTTCAATTCATTTCAAATCTAGTCCAGATGGTATGGGAGTCTCCCTTGGGCAGAAGGATCCCAAATGAGTTCAGGGACCATCAGTTTCAAGTGGGCATGGAGGTGCAGCCTGGTGCAATACTGTTCCACCTGCAGAATATCGGCCGTCCCTGCCCTTACCTCAGCTCATTGCCTGCTGAAGCCCTCATTTATGTCTTTGTTACCACTAGGCTTGACTACGCCTATGCTTTTCGCCTCGGCCTCCCACTCCTCACTCTCTGTAAACCTGAGCTCATACAAAACTCTGCTGCCTGGGTCTTAAACTCTTCGGCCAAACATTTAGCCACCTGCTCTAATGTCTTGACCTTCGACTCAGAATGAACTGTGAAAAACCTCGGGTCACTTTACTGTGTTAAAGACGATATATAAACGAAAATGAGGGGTGTTGACAGGGTGGATGTGGAAAGGATGTTTCCTCTTGTGGGAGAATCTTGAACCGGGGGTCACGGTTTAAAAATAAGGGGTCACCATTTAAAATGGAGATTGGACAAAATTCTTTCTCTCAGAGGGTCGTGAGTCTTTGGGACTCGCCCTGAAATGGTGGTGGAAGCAGACTTCTTGAATATTTTTAAGGGAAGTGCATAGGTTCTTGATAAACAAGGGGGTGGTGATTATAATAATCTTTATTGTCACAGTAGGCTTACATTAACACTGCAGTGAAGTTACTGTGAAAAGCCCCTAGTCATCACATTCCGGCGCCTGTTCAGGTACACAGAGGGAGAATTCAGAATATTCAATTCACCTAACAAGGACGTCTTACGGGACTTGTGGGAGGAAACCGGAGTGCCCGGAGGAAACCCACGCAGACGCAGGGAGAACGTGCAGTCTCCACATAGACAGTGACCCAAGCTGGGAATCGAACCTGGGGCCCTGGATCTGTGAAGCAACAGTGCTAACCACTGTGCTACCGTGCATCATAGATAGGCCGGAAGCTGATTTGAGATTACTATCGCATCAACTATGATCTTATAAAATAGTGGAGCAGGATCGAGGGGTTGAATGGCCTACTCCTGCTCCTTGCTCGTATGTTTGTAAATTATTAGGGTCTCATGGTTAGGACTTTGCACGTGAGTAAGAACCATTGCTTGTGGCAGAATAAATGCCATTTGTCTGGGGAAACCTGGTGCAGCCACCAGTTGGATATTTGTCACCCTCATGAAAACAAATAAAGCACTTCACAATGGCCAGATTCTCCATTTCAGAGACTAAGTACTGATGCTGGGCCTGAATCGCATGAGTTCTATGGCCCCAAAAGTGGCGCCCATCCTGGCGCAATTCAGGACATCCTAATGGAATAGCACAGGCACCAGGTGGAACTAGTGCAATCCAAATGACTGCTGGTGTATGATTCACTGGGGTCCAGACAAGCAGGAGCTCCATGTAGGCACTCCCCTCCCCGCGCACACTCAGCCCAGCCAAGAAATGACACTGGTAGCGCTGGAGCATGCCCATCCTGTTGATGGGTTGGCTGGGGTCGGAGGGTTCCTAGGGGGGGGTGGCCTGGGGTGACATCCGTACAGACAATGGCACTAGGTTCACAGTGGGCAGTCAGCGGCGTGAGCCGCTGCATGGCTGCCTTGCAGGCTGCAGCAATGGTGGTACATGCCCATCCATCACAACCCCACAGCCCACCCGCCTGGCCACACCCGCTACTCCCCCCACCACTGGCAAAAGCGGCACTACTGTCAGCACACTATAGGGACGTTGGACACTTTTAATACCCCCCCGCTCTCCCTCAGCAGCCACGGTGGTGCCTGTATCCCAGTTTTAAATAATACAAGTGAACCTCGACGTCGGTTATTCCTTCTGGCGGAGTATTACGGGAGACGTGGAAATTGTCGGGTCTGGCCCGTTAATCACATGCCAACGGCGTTTACTGTACAATTTGCATGCCCACGATGTCATGCAGCGTTGAACGCATTCATGCTACTGTCAAGGCACCGGAGCCTGACATTCCGTATTCCGCCTCGCACCGGCCTCCATTTTTGGCTGCCGCCCGATTCTCCGCCCGATCGAGATCCCCGATTTCGGCGTCGCTGGACAGAGAATCCTGTCCGTTGTGTTGTACTTACAATAGTGGGGATTGCTGCTGCTGGAGACAGAAGCTGCCTGATACTCCGATATCTGTCATAGAGAGGCTTCATAAGCAGTCTTTCCTGTTTGTTCACCTATCCAAATAGACAGTGATCATCAGTGGGACATTTACTGAGCGTACTATGCTACATCTGAAATATGTTCAGACTTTAGGTAAAGGGAGATCACAATTAGAATATTTACCAGGAATGAGAGAGACGTACCTTCAAAAGAGGAATTTTCACAACTAGAAATGCGCGGACTTGTAAACCGCATCTGATACAATACAGAGCAACATCAACCCAAAACAAAACCAAAATCGAGGGGCTGATCGAGGTGGGTAAGGGGCTGCACCTGGTGGGTGAAGGTCGATCAAGGTGGGTGAGGGCCAGGCGAGGGGCGAATCGAGGTGGGAAAGGGGCCGATCAAGGTAGGAGAGGCCAATCAAGGTGGGGGAGTGGCTACTCGAGGAGGGTGAGCGGCTGCACCAGGTGGGTGAGGGGCCGATTGAGGTGGGCGAGGATCCATACGAGGGGCTTATCGAGGTGGGCAAGGGGTCGATGGAAGTGGGAGAGAGGCCGATCGAGGTGGGGGAAGTTCTGCTCGAGTTGGGAGGGGCTGATCGAGGTATGGGGTTGATCGAGGTGGGGGCAGGGGCCGACTGAGGTGAGAGGGGCTGATCGAGGTGGGAGGGGCTGATCGAGGTGGGAGGGGCTGATCAAGGTGGGGAGGGGCTAATTGAGGTGGGGGTAGGGGCGAATTACCAACGCCCGCAATGGAGGTTAGACGTAGGACTGTTGTCGGAGGAGGGGATATGTGAGAGACTTTGGAAGTGTATGCAAAATTACTTGCAGGTGAACGATACGGGTGGGGTTTCAGCAGCGACCCTGTGGGAGGCGCTGAAGGCAGTAGTGAGGGGGGAGCTGATCTCAATTCAGGCTCACAGGGTCGGGGCGGACAGAGCAGAAATGAACAGATTGGTTAGGGAAATTCACCGGATAGACGAGGAGCATGTGGGGTCCCCGGGGGGAGGACCTACTCAGGGAGAGACGGAGATTGCAGGCGGAACTGGAGGTGCTATCCACGAGTAGGGCCGTGGAACAACTTAGGAAGGCGAGGGGAGTGGTGTATGAGCATGGGGAGAAGACCAGCAGATTGCTAGCGCAGCAACTCAGGAAGAGGGAGGCGGCCAGGGAAATAAGTAGAGTGGTTGATGGGGAGGGGAGCAGAGTGGAGGACCCGGCAGGACTGAATAAGGTATTTCAGGACTTCTATAGTAAGCTGTACATTTCAGAACCCCCGGAAGAGCCGGAGGAGATAAAAAGGTTCCTGGATGGACTAACCTTCCCAAAAGTAGGCAGAGGGCTCGTGGACGGGCTGGGGGCCCCGATTAGAGCAGAGGAGGTATTGGGGGGGCCTAAAGGCCATGCAGTCGGGGAAAGCCCCGAGACCGGATGGATACCCAGTAGAGTTTTACAAGAAGTTCTCGGAGATAGTGGGACCGGTCCTGACAAGGGTTTTTAATGAGGCGAGGGACAGGGGGACCTTGATGTCGCAAGCCACTATCTCGCTGATACTAAAACAGGACAAGGATCCGGAATCCGCGGGTCATACAGGCCAATCTCCCTGATCAACGTGGATGCCAAGCTCCTGGCCAAGGTCCTGGTGATTAGAATTGAGGACTGCGTACCGGAGGTGATTGGGGACGATCAGACAGGGTTTGTGAAAGGCAGGCAGCTGACAGCTAACTTGAGAAGATTGCGTAATGTGATCATGGTGCCCCCGACGGGCAAAGAGGTGGAGGTAGTGGTGGCAATGGATGCTGAGAAGGCCTTCGACTGGGTGGAGTGGGGCTATTTGTGGGAGGTGCTTGGACAGTTTGGGTTCGGGTGGGACTGGTTAATTGGGTCAGAATATTGTACCAGGCCCCAAAAGCTAGCGTTAGGACGAACAGGATAATGTCAGATTATTTCAGACTACATCGCGGGACCAGACAGGGGTGCCCACTCTCCCCGTTGCTGTTCGCGCTGGCCATAGAGCTGTTGGCGATGGCGTTGAGAGCTGCGAAGGGGTGGAAGGGAATGATTAGGGCGGGGGGGGGGGGGGGGGGGGGGGGGTTGGACCATAGGGTCTCTCTCTATGCGGACGACCTACTCCTGTACGTGTCGGACCCACTGGCCGGGATGGAAAATATACTGGAAACATTGAGGAAGTTCGGCCGGTTTTCAGGGTACAAATTAAATATGGCCAAGAGTGAGATGTTTGTGGTGCAGGCAAGGGGCCAGGAGAATAGACTGAAGGAGCTGCCATTTAGGCTGGTTGGGGAAAGTTTCCAGTACTTGGGGATACAGGTGGCATGAGACTGGGGCAGGTTGCATAAGTTAAATTTGACTAGGGTGGTGGAACAAATGAAGAGGGAGTTTCGGAGATGGGATGCACTCCCGCTGTCACTGGCGGAGAGGGTGCAGACTGTAAAGATGACAATCATCCCTAGATTTCTGTTCATCTTCCAGTGCCTCCCGATCTTTATCCCACGGTCCTTCTTCAAAAGGACTGCAAAATCATCATGAGCTTTGTCTGGGCGGGAAAATCTCCGCGGGTGAAGAAGGCGATGCTTGAAAGGAGCCACAGCGAGGGGGGACTGGCATTGCCGAATCTGATCAACTACTACTGGGCGGCTAACATAGCCATGATAAGGAAGTGGATGGTGGGTACGGGGTCTATCTGGGAGCGAGTGGAGGCGGCTTCGCGCAGGGACCAGTTTGGCAGCCCTGGTCACGGCTCACCTACCACTGTCGCCGGCCAGGTACTCAACCAGCCCGGTAGTGGGGACGGCCCTGCGGATATGGGGCCAGTGGAGGAGGCATGTGGGGGGGGGGGGGGGTGCGTCTGTTTGGGCTCCAATATGTGATAACCATCGATTCGCCCCCGGGAACATGGAGGGTTTCGAACATGGCGGTGGGCGGGGGTGGGGAGGGTGGGCGATATGTTCCTGGAGGGGAGCTTTGCAAGTTTGAGGGGCTTGGAGGAGAAATTTTGGCTGGTAAGGGGAAATTACTTTCGGTACTTACAGATGCGGGACTTTGTACACAGACAGGTCCCATCCTTCCCGCCAATAGGGATCCAGGACAGAATAGTCTCTAGAGGAGAAGGAGGAGAGGGTAGAGTCTTGGATATCTACAAGGTGCTCATGAATGGGGAAGAGTCCCTGATGGAGGAACTGAAACTCAAATGGGAGGAGGAGCTCGGTGGGGAGATGGAGGACGGGCTGTGGGCGGAAGCTCTGAATAGGGTAAATTCAACCGCAACATGTGCCAGGCTCGGCCTGATTCAGTTTAAGGTCGTTCACCGGGCCCACATGACGGTAGCTCGGATGAGCAAATTCTTTGGGTAGAGGACAAGTGCGCTAGATGCGCGGGAGGACCAGCGAACCACATTCACATGTTTTGGGCATGTCCTAAGCTTAGGAGGTACTGGGAGGGATTTGCGGGGGTCATGTCCCGGGTGCTGAAAACAAGGGTGGTGATGAGTCCAGAGGTGGCAATTTTCGGGGTTTCGGGAGTCCAGGGGGAGAAAGAGGCAGATGTTCTGGCCTTTGCTTCCCTAATAGCCCGGCGGCGAATACTGCTGGCATGGAGGGACTCAAAACCCCCGAAGACCGAACTATGGCTTTCGGACATGTCAAGTTTTCTGGGTATGGAAAAAATTAAGTTCGCCTTGAGGGGATCTGTACTGGGGTTTGATTGAAGTAGTGGTTTTATATTGATGGTTTTATATTGATGTTTGCAAATTTCTGTTAGCTGTAACTGTTTACAATGCCAAAAAAAATACCTCAATAAAATTGTGGCAACCGTTCATCGACTTCTTCGCGGGAGAGTGAACGTCAGCAAGGGGGGGGGGGGGGGGAGTTTAGGGTAGAGTAGGAGGGATAAATAGGCGGGTAGTGTCTAGGGGAGATGAGCGGGCATGTGCAGTTGGTTTGATTAAGTAGTGGTTTTATATTGATGTTTTATATTGATGTTTGCACATTTCTGTTAGCTGTAACTGTTTACAATGCCAAAAAAAACCTCAATAAAATTGTTTGTTAAAAAAAAAAAGAAGTACCGGGAGTTCTCCCTTTAATCTTAATACATGTTTTCCTAAACCTTTGAAATAGTATTAGGAATAGCAATAAGTGTACACAGAACTATGAAAATGTCATAAGCATGTCAGGGCAACAACTAAAACATAATTAACTGCATTAATATACCAAAATACCATATAAATGAAGTAGCTTTTTAAAAATAAAATCCATCTACCAAACAGTGTGCATGGATACAGAGTTATCTGCTGAAAATTGTAAAATTGTTCGAACTTTATTGTGTAAAGAATCCTAAAAAACAGTAATCATTGCATCTCCAAGCTCATTCCTTCTACACATCAGATACAATCAAATCTCACCATGATTGCTAACCCATGCAATTAATCTCCAACAAGAAAAAGTTCCTGTGATCCTCAAAGTAATCAAAAAAAGAGGTCCAGAATATTCACTATTTTTCACAATTAGCCCTAGCTGCAGATACCAGCACAGGAGCTCTGTATTCTGTAGAATAACGCTCATGTTGAGTTCAAATGCAAGGCCAAACCATCTAATCATACTGTTCTGATTGACGGTACTTGTTAGGTACAAAAGCTTGGATTCGAGACAAAATCTAACACAATCACCAAGGAGGGAGGCTCTAGCCTACACAGGACTGTTGCTCAGCAGCCTGAAGAGGGAGTCAGTGTCACAGCAATCATATCCCTTTGCCACAGGGCCACTTTGTTCATAGAATCTTACAGAAGAGCTGTTCATCCTGTTACTCCTGCAGCAGCTCTTTGAGAGAGCTGTGCAATTTAGTCCCACACTCCAGCTTTTTTCTCCATAGCCCTGTAAGTTCAGCCTCTGCTAGTATGTTCAATTGTGCTTTAAAAATTTCTGCGACATCTTTAAGGCAAAGTGGGAGGAAGAGTTGGGGAGAGAGCATGGAGGAGAGGTTGTGGTGTGAGGTGCTCCGGAGGGTAAATGCCTCAACTTTTTGTGCGAGGTTGAGGTTGATACAGTTGAAGGTGGTGTGTAGGGTGCACCTAGAACATACAGTGCAGAAGGAGGCCATTCGGCCCATCGAGTCTGCACCGACCCACTTAAGCCCTCACTTCCACCCTATCCCCATAACCCAATAAACCCTCCTAACCTTTTTGGTCACTTAGGGCAACTTATCATGGCCAATCCACCTAACCTGCACGTCTTTGGACTGTGGGAGGAAACCGGAGCACCCGGAGGAAACCCACGCAGACACGGGGAGAACGTGCAGACTCCGCACAGACAGTGACCCAGCAGGGAATCGAACCTGGCACCCTGGCGCTGTGAAGCCACAGTGCTATCCACTTGTGCTACCGTGCTGCCCCACAAAGGCGAGGATGAGCCGACTCTTTGAGGGGGTAGAGGATGCTTATGAACGTTGTGGGGCAAACCACGTTCATATGTTTTGGTCCTTTCCAAAGTTGGAGGGGTATTGGAGGAGGTGTTCAGAGTAATTTCGAAGGTGGTACATGTGAGGCTTGAGCCGGGTCCTCTGGAGGCCATATTCAGGGTAGCAGACCGGCCATGGTTGGAAGCGGGTGCGGAGGCAGGTGGACTGTGTATGTTGTTAGTGACTATGTATGGGTGGATGGTGGATTCCTGAATCCTTTTCTTTGATGTTTGTACTTAAAATCTTCAGGGTTGTGTGGGGGTTGGTGGGAGGGATGAATTGTTGGCCAGGGGATTGCCATTGTATTTTGTTACCATTGATTGTTTGATAGTGGGTGTAAATTGGATGAAAATGTGAAAAAGGAAGAGAATAAAAATATTTATTAAAAATACTTCCTGCAGTATCTGATTCCACCATCCTTTCAAGTAGTGCAGCCTAGATTTTAACAATCTACCGAAGACATTTCTCCCCTCGGTTTCTTTTTCCTTATTGTTTTTGCACCACCATTTTCAGTACCATTCAGAAGAGGTTTTCAAGAATGGTTCCAGGGATGAGAAACGTCAGTTCTGAGGAGCGATTGGAGAGGTTGGGCCTGTTCACCTTGGGGAGAAGAAGGCTAAGAGGAGATTTGACAGAGATGTTAAAAATCACCAAATCATTTGGTGACAAACCAATGACGACCCATTCATATTGGATTGAATATAATGTAAGCGTGACTGTGCCGACACCACAGGGATTGCAGCAGTTCATGAAGGCAGCTCACCACCACCCTCTTAAGGGCAATTAGGGGTGGGCAGTGAATGCTGGCCCGGACAGCACATCCTTTGAATGAATAAAAAACAAACATCTAGTGACATGGTAGATTTCTCAAAGTGCCCACCCATGGACAGAGTAGATAGGGAGAAACTGCTCCCACTCTCAGAAGGACCAGGAACGAGAGGGCACAGATTTAAAGTGATTTTCAAAAGAAGCAAATGCGATGTGAGAACGAACTTTCACACAAATGGTTCGGGTAGGGAATGCACTGCCTGGAAGTGTGGTGGAGGCAGGCTCAATCAGAGCATTCAAGAGGGCATTAGATGATTACCTAAACAGAAACAATATGCAAGTGTACAGGGTAAAGGCAGTGGGATTGGCACTAAATCATAATGCTCATTTGGAGAGCTGATGCGGACACGATGGGCCAAGTGGCCTCCTTTGGCGCCATAACAATTATGTGACTTTGTGTGACTCAGTAATAGATGATATCACACGTTCTATATTGTTCCTCCTAAAGTGCGTCACTTCACACTCATCTGCATTGAATTGCATCTACCGTGTGTCTACCTAATTTACCAGTCTGTCCTTCTGTTGCCATCATGCTCACTATTTATCGCATTGCCAAATTACATGCGGATGTGTTGTATGAGGACCTACTCTAAAAGCAGCACTGGATCTGTCCACGATTGTCCAAGCAGCAGGTACATTGTGGTCTATCCTGGGCAATTCTTGCCAACATGCTGAAGGCAGATGTCTATTGTTCAGAGAAGGAGCTCAGGGGACTGGACAACAGCAGTAGTTGGTAAGAATTATCAGGGTTCAGTGCCTAATGCAACTTGAATTGCAAAAATGCAAAGTAATTTCAACTCTGCTGTAGATCTGTAACTGGTGGAGTCACCATTCAATGGGGGTCAGAAGGTATTGGGATTTTGCTCACATTGTTACATTGCTCACAAGGAGCTTCCTGTAGCTGCTAGTCACCTGCTTAAGCTTCATACCCAACTAAATCAATTGGTCGACGACAAATTAGTGATTATTCCCATGACAGACACAGGAGAATCAAACAGAGACTCTGTGGTCAGGCTGGCTCTGAGATAAGACACCATTCTCGACACGTCTGATTGGAACAGAGTCAATCCACGACTCTCTTGGTAATCCAAACAGGGTAGGCCCACCATCCTCCGTGACTTTGTTGATGATTAACAGCCCCGCCTCATGATTTTGAACATCTCTATCAAATCTCTTATTAGCCTTCTCCTCTCCAACGAAAACAGACCCAATTTCTCTAATCTATCCTCATAACTGGAGTTTCTCATCCCTAGAACCATTCATGTAAACCTCTTCCGAATGGCACTGAAGGTGAGGTGGTGCAAAAACAATAAGGAAAAAGAATGATGGAACATCAGATTCCACAGGTTCATTAAAAAGATATGGAAGGACAAATCAATTATTGGACCCTGGGATCTTCACTCAGTTCCAGATACTGTAGAAAAATATCCTAATGGATCATGAATCATTCAACATTTAACCCTGTAAATCATGCCCAGTATGGATTATTCTGTCTCAGAGGTCTACCAGCCTGTGAGTTCCTTGTGACAAACCAATGACGACCCATTCATATTGGATTGACTATATTGCAAGCATGAATGTGCAGACACCATAGGGACTGCAGCAGTTCATGAAGGCAGCTCACCACCACCCTCTTAAGGGCAATTAGGGATGGGCAACGAAAGCTGGCCTGGACAGCGATGCCCACATCCTTTGAATGAATAAAAAGCAAACATCTAGTGACATGTTAGACTGCTAAAAGTGCCCACCCATGAAGATGCTGTTGGCCAAGATCAAAAATAACCAAAATGCAATGTACAAAATAGGTCACAATGACAAATAAACAGAAATACAATAGTTACTATGCAATGATTATAATCTTATCTCTGGGTTCCGATTGCAAGCTGCTTTCGAAAATCTGGAGCCCATTGATGAGATGACCATTAATGTATCATTAATCCATATCTAATTCCCAATCTAGTTAACTGAATACATACCGGTCGTCCATAAATGCTTTCAAAATGCAATAGGCAATTTTGCATGTTGACCTTATCTAACCTCAGTTGCTTTTGTGTCATTTCCTGTGCAAAATATTGTTGAATTGTTTTGGTCAGACCATTTGAATAACCGTACATTTGTTCAAATCATTTCATTTCAAATTCCTCAATAATTAAAAGTTTACTATTGCAGTGAGGTACCTTAACATCCTCCGGCAGGCCAAGTATTTCCTGCTTTTCTTTCAGCTTTTTCATCACAATTTGGACGGTTTCCTCAACGCTCGGTTTCTGCTGAGATTCCACTGATGCATTGTGCTTGTTCTCTTTGTCCTGTCTGGAGTTTATGGGCAGCAGGTTGTTTCGATGTCTGTGCCGCCTGTTATTCTCTTCCTCAGAGATCCTCAGTTTGAATTCTGAGAGACCAATCGCAAAAATAACAGCAACAAACAACGCTCAAGTTGCATTTATATAGCAATATCAGAGCAAAATACCGCGGCGATCTAAAATAAAAAAAACAGAAATTGCTGATGAACTCAGCAGGTCTGGCAGCATCTGTTGAGAGAGAGAGAGAGAGAGAGAGAAAAACAAATACAAAGTTAACATTTCGGTCCCAATATGACACTTCTTCAGAACCTTCTTTGGAAACGTTGGGGAAGAATCATATTGGACTCGAAACGTTTACTTTTTGTCTCTCCACTGATGCGGACATGCTGAGGCTTTCCAGCATTTTCTGTTTTAATGCTACAACATGATAAAATAGTCCAAAGCACTTCACAGTGTGGTGTTCTTTGTGTTGCTTGTTGAGGATAGTTGGCATAGTGTTCACAAAGACCACAGAATAGCTTTTACTGAAACAACGCTATGATTTTATTTACACTACTAAAACTGGGATTCAACACTTAGTCCTTAAGAATACAGAACTGATCAATTACATCTAACTACACTCATTGACTGCTAATCTTACTACTGACATAAACGATAATCTAAACTTTACTCACACTATCTGCTCTTATGACCTTCACTAGCTATCTCCTGCATTTACCCTTCCCCTAAGGTCTAGCATCACTGCCTTATATAGTTGTATCTGTAGCTCCCTCTAGTGGCTACTCTCAACACATTAACCCTTGTAATGCTGCCAGTTATGATAATACCACACACAGGAACGTTATCAGACAAATATTTTATCGTGTTTTACAAGGTAAATATTCCCAAACACCAATGAGAATATCACTTATTCACAATGAGATGAGAAACCAATAGATCTTTTAAAAAAAAAAAAAAATTTAGAGTACCCAATTCTTTTTTTTCCCAATTAAGGGCAATTTAGAGTGGCCAATCCACCTAGCACGCACATCTTTGGGTTGTGGAGGTGAAATCCACACAGACAGGGAGAATGTGCAAACTCCACATGTACTTGCGACTTATATCCATGGTTATACTTTTAGGCGTTAACTATCTGGGAGCTAATTGGTGTTAGTTGCTCATTTTACAGGTCGCCAAGTATGTCTTGAAGATCCCGCAGTTTTATTTACAGAACAGCCGGGAATTCTCCTCCAGCCCTATCTGACATTCCTCATTGGGTGGAACTTTCAGCCTATCCAACATCAAGGTCTCGCTGAGTATCCACCTCTCTCAATTTATACCCATTCAAATAATAATGTCTTCCTATTTTTGCTACCGAAGCAGATAACCTTACATTTATCCAGATTATACTGCATCTGCCATGCATATACCCACTCACTCAGCCTGTGCAAATCACACTGAAGCATCTCTGCATCCTCCTCACAGCTCGCCCTCCCTCCCATTGAGCTAGATTAACTAGCTCAATATATGCATCCCATATACATGAATGGAAGGGGGTCAGAATAGATTCCTTTAACTGGTGTGAACGTTTGTGACTTTAGGAAGATGTTACTTTGTTCTTGAATGAGTTACAGAAAATATCCAGCAGGTAATTGAGTTCTACATCACAGTTGCAATTCCCTGAACAAAAGGATCTGTGAAAGAAGGGGTGGGGATGGATGAGGGGAGTAATATTCACGCAGCGGGTTGTTACAATCAGGAAATGACGGCCAAGAAAAGGTGGCGGAAAGAGATTCGGCATCAACCGTTGACAGGAAGCGGAATGAGGAGCTGAAGGGAAGAATGCGTGATCCTATTGTGGAGTGGGACTAATTAATTGGATGGCTCTTTCAAATGAGCTAGCACAGTTAATGATTGGAAGAAAAACTTCCCTCTGAGCTGCAGGATCCTATGAAGAGATAAGGATCATCTCAGAGTTTAGACAAGCTCTGAGCGTCCCAGTTAAATTTGCTGCTTTGGAATGATTTTTTAGGCATTGCATCTGTAACAAGCTCTTATGCTGAAGACGGCGTGATGTGTACTGTGTACTGAAGCTTTTTGACAAAAAGTAAATATTCAGGTAACCCAGTGCACTATGGATGACTTTTTAAAATCGCTGCAAAGTACAGATTGCTCTGTCAGATCACTACTCGGATCTCTTGCTAGAGACTGCTGCTGGCGATACCCAAGCTGCTGCATGAAACATCACTTTTCATGCTGGTTGCACAGTTGCTACCACTTTGCCGCTGAGAGTATTGGCTCCAGTTACATCACAAATTTCATACAACGACATTCCGTACCTTTTAACTGCTTACGGGCCCTTGTCAGATCATTCATCCATCTCATGACTTCTGGATCGGCAACCTTATCACTGTGGGAGGGCTAAAACCACAACAGATTGAAAATTATCTTTCCTTATCATTGTCGTGTTTTCTTTTCAAACGCAATTATACACACTGCATGATTTTATTTTTAACATTAGAGAAAAACATCGGCATTGCCTGAAGAGCTGGTGAAGCGGATGCCTGAAAAGGAGAGATAAAGGAGAGCAGGACTAATTGGATCGCCCTTTCAAAGAGCCGGCATCAACTGGATGGGAGGAACAACCTCCCCTTTGTGCTGTATGATTCCCTGCCGTCAAAAATATGAGCAGTCGACACAATGATGGAACACCATGCAATTTTATTTCTTTAAAAATTTATATATTTTTTTACAAAATATGGAGAACCCTCAAAACGCAAAGCTTTTTCTATATTGCAAATGAAAGAAACAAGATTATCATCTGAGGACAAAATACTGGATTTACCTGCAGAATCTCTCTTATTTCTGGCTTGGAGAAATTGGTGCTAAATTTCATTCATCTTTAATGCCATTTCTTTCATTATTTTCTCCAAGTAGGTGCCCCTGGCTGACAGTCACTGATTAGGTGGGCACACTTCATTTACCAGTATTGCTCCGAACACTAGGAATCCTCATACAAACATCATTGATAGTTTAGGGAACTGTTTTCATAATTATATTGCCTGCTATCACGATCCCAGACCAGTGGCTAGGATACTGGACCAAAACCCCAATATTTGAGTTTATTTGTAAGACTGTGCGGAAAGAATGATTCAATCCAGGAGTGATTGCATGAATAAATAGGGCCTGGTTATTTTTAAAACAAAACTTTATTATGAATACAAGATTAAACTTTTTTAACTTCACACCTGAAAAGAATAGCTTACAATTTACACCTTATACACGACTACTCAATTTCCCATTAAACAACAAGTATAGAAACATACAGCTCTCAATCTGTCTCACTGTGGGAGAATTGTGGATTCAACGTCAGGCAGATCAGAATTCAACTCCTCTCTCCAAAACGTTCTCCAAAAAACACCTCTCCAAAGCTTTTCAAAATGTCTCTCTGCATTCCTTGGCTTCACCCGGCAATGACTTCATCTACCCAAACTGAAATACAAATGATCTCTGCAGGCTGCAAAGCACATTAACTCTCCAGGGACATTCCTAGTCAAACCACAATCCATTAGCCCAGACTGAAAAACACATTCCTTTGTCAATTTCACCTTCTAGCTGCTAAAACACCCAGGCCCTGCTAAAACAGAATTATTTTTTAAAAACATGACCACTGCAGTCAAACACATTCTAACCCCAGGCTTTTAACCCTTAAATTGTTCAATATTTAGAATCCAATATTCCTAAAGTCTTCCATTGCCCTATATCGGGTGCTGGAGCAAGCCAACAAAATCATCAGAAGACACGACTATGACCGTGTACTGATAGGCCGTAACAGTCCCAACATGATTAAGTTCAATACTCACATATACCTGCGGGTATATAAAGTGGTGAAGAAACAGAAAGCAAAGAAAGGACAGTGGTGAATGGCTGCTTTTCAGACTGCAGAGTTGAATAAAATAGTGTGCACCGCACCCCCCTTCCAAACCAACGACACTCCAGGGGCAGAATTAACTCCATTTGATCTAAATTAGTGGTGTGGATTTGGGTATGCAGAACACAACTTCTAATTGCACCTGAAACCAAACTCGGGAATGTAGCTGTCAGTGAGAATGACAGTAGCAGGCTTCAGAAGGACATAAAAAGAATGGTAAAACAGGCAGACATATGGCAGTTGAGATTTAATGAAATTGTGAAATAATTTATTTTGGTAGGAAGAATGTGAAACAAAGATTCTCCGGTTCCCCAGCCGCGGGTTTCTCGGCGGTGCGCCATTCATTGGCGACGGGATTCTATCTTCCCACCGCTTGTCAATGGGCCCATGGAGGCCACCCCACACTGCCAGGAAACCCATGCCTTAAAGGGTTCCTCAGTGGCAAAGGGTGCGAACACTGGGAAACCCCATTGACAGCAGCAGGACCGAAAGATGCCACCACTGGCCAATGGCAGGCCGTCACCACAAAACATGCTGTGGGGGGTGGGGGTGACTTCGACGCAAAGTGTTTAAGTGCCATTTTCTATTAAGGCATTAGATTGTGTTTTGGGTGTTTAATCAATAGCTTTTGATTCATACTTGTTTATCATAGTGTGAAAATTAGAGGCAAACGGATATGTATTCCCAGAAAAACAAGGATTTCCTTGCAACATAAGTTAATGGACTCCTAA
Source organism: Scyliorhinus torazame (assembly GCF_047496885.1). Lineage (NCBI taxonomy): Eukaryota > Metazoa > Chordata > Chondrichthyes > Carcharhiniformes > Scyliorhinidae > Scyliorhinus > Scyliorhinus torazame. The sequence goes on along the minus strand of NC_092722.1, from coordinate 112,426,916 downwards.
GGATTGATGTTAGAAGAAATGTTCCCCTCATGAAGATTGGTAGGCATGTGGAACAGACTTAGAATCATAGAATCTACAGTGCAGAAGAAGGCCATTCGGCCCATAGAGTCTGCACCGGCCCTTGGAAAGAGCACACTACTTAAGCCCACACCTCCACCCTATCCCCGTAACCACACCTAACCTTTTTTTTGGACACTAAGGGCAATTTAGCATGGCCAATCCACCTAACCTTCATATCTTTGGACTGCGGGAGGAAACCGGAGTGCCCGAAAGAAACTCACGCAGACACGGGGAGAAGAAGAGCAGGCTCCGCACAGACAGTGACCCAAGCCAGGAATCGAACCTAGGTCCATGGCACTGTGAAGCAACAGTGCTAACCACTGTGCTACCGTGCCGTCTAGTAACAGTTAATGCTGCATTAAAGAGCTAGAGAAGTAAGTAGCTCAGAATGAGTTCAGGGAAGGGAATACAGTGTTAGAATGACAGATCAAGCTATTTATCTTTTATCCATTTTTGCCAATGGCTCAATGTTTACTTCAAGGAGATAAAGAGATGTCAAGAGCTTACAGTTTCTGTTATTGATAACTTAAAGGTGGTCATGGAAGTCAATCAGTCCAATCTGAGCACCAGAGATGGGAAAATGGAAAGAGAAATAAGAGATAGGTAAATGAGGTATTTAAAGTTTCTCTTGGATTACCTTGAGAAAGATTTCATTTTATCTCAAAATATTTAATAGGTGTGGAGGCATCCCTTTTATAATTGATTATACATGCTGCATGCAATCTTAGGTCAGTTGCCCTTCCACATTTTCTCATTGCCTTAAAATATATATTAAGTTGACATTAGTTTTTGTGTCACAGAGCTGAAAGTGAAGATTCCAACAAGCACAGATATGAATCTTAAGCACCGTAAAGCAAATGTTAAAGAGGCAGCCTTAAAATCAAAGAATTTTCATATGTGTTATTAAATCTATAATCACAGACTTCCGGGTGCGGCTATGCGGAGCTGAGCCGCACGATTCGGCAGCTCCCGCTACCACGGACTTTCGGGCTCGCTAGAAGTGCCCCAACGGAACTTTTTTTTGATACTAACCCGTGGGGAAAGTAAGAGGGTGGTCCCCCTCCAACTTTTATTAAACGGACTCGAAGCGTAACGGCCACAAAAGTGGCATTGGAGCAACAGGAAAAACCGGGGACAAAAGACAAAATGGCGGCGGCCAGAGACAAAGTGGAGCTGCAGGAGTTTATCAAACACTGCTTCGAGGAGCAGCGCGAGGAGATGCATAAGGAAATGCTGGCGCCTATGCTTTCGGCAATCGAAGGACTAGGGATCACCCAGAAGGCCCACGAGGTTCAGATCCAGGAGGTACAAAAAAGAGTTGGTCAGAACGAGGAGCGATCTCGGGCCTGGTGGTGAGAGTGGAGCAGAACGAGACGCTACACAGGAGGTGGGCGGGAAGACTCGAAGACCTGGAGAACAGGTCGAGGAGAAAGAATCTGCGGAATCTCTGAAGGAGCGGAGGGGGCCGATGCCTGGGCATACGCGAGCACGATGCTCAGGGCGATGATGGGCAAGGAGGCCCCTTCGAGGCCACTGGAGTTGGACGGGGCACACCAGGTGCTGGCGAGGAGGCCCCGGGCAAATGAGCCACCAAGGGCGATGGTGGTGAGGTTCCACCGGTTCACGGACAGAGAGTGGGTCCTGAAATGGGCCAAGAGGGAGCGGAGCAGTAAGTGGGACAATGCAGAGATCCGAATATACCCGGACTGGAGCACGGAGGTTGCAAGCGGAGAGCGGGTTTCAACCGGGCCAAATCGGTGTTGGACCGGAAAGAAGTGAAATTTGGAATGCTGCAGCCAGCGCAACTGTGGGTCACATACAAGGGCCAACACTACTACTTTGAAACGTCTGAAGAGGCGTGGACATTTATACAAACCGAAAAGTTAGACTTTAACTGAGGGTTTGTGAGGGTGGGGGGGATATTTGAGGTTTGATGTGTGATGGTTGTTGTATATAGGGGGTCAATCACAATCACGCGCAGGAAATGTTACATGGGCTGGGGGAGAGAGACAAGGCCGCGACAGGAGCTGCGCCAGAAGGGGCGGAGCGGGCTTTGGAAAGCGTGGGGTTTCTTGTTTTTCCACGCGCGGGAAGAAAGGTGGGAGGGGGAACTCCCACACGGGGAGGTCAATGGGATAGCGGGGGTAGCCGGGGTCAGCAGCTGTCAGCTGACTTACGGGAGTGACATGGGGGGAGCAAAACAGATAGACAGGGGTCTAGCGGGGGGGGGGGGGGGGGGGCAGGGGGGGGGAGGGTTGCTGCTGCACTGGCCGAAAGGGAATGGGACATAGAAGGTGGTCGGGACAGGGGTCCCCCGTCTGGGGGACTGGAGGGTGAGGGAGGCATGGACCCGGGACTGGCCCAGAAAAGGAGATGGCTAGTCGGCAGGGGGAAGGCGGGGGAGCTCCAATCCGGCTGATAACGTGGAACGTGAGGGGCCTGAATGGGCTCGAAGAGGGCTCGAGTGTTCGCGCACTTAAAGGGACTGAAGGCATGCTCCAAGAGACACATCTGAAGGTGGCGGACCAGGTCAGGTTAAGAAAGGGATGGGTAGGACAGATATTCCACTCGGGACTGGACGCGAAGAACAGAGGGATGGCAATATTGGTGGGAAAACGGGTGTTATTTGTGGCCAAGACTATTGTAGTGGACAATGGAGGGCGATATGTAATGGTGAGTGGTAGGTTGCAAGGGACGCGGGTGGTTTTGGTAAACGTATACGCCCCGAACTGGGATGATGCAGGATTCATGAAGCGCATGTTGGGGCGCATTCCGGACCTGGAGATAGGAGGCCTGATAATGGGAGGGGACTTCAATACAGTGTTGGATCCAGCACTGGACCGTTCCAAATCAAGGACTGGAAAGAGGCCGGCGGCGTCCAAGGTACTCAGGGGGTTTATGGATCAGCTGGGGGGAGTGGACCCATGGCGGTTTGCAAGGCAGCAGGCCAGGGAATTTTCTTTCTACTCCCATGTACACAAAACCTACTCCCGGATAGATTTTTTTGTTCTGGGCAGGGCGCTCATCCCGAGGGTGATGGGGACGGAGTATTCAGCCATAGCCGTTTTGGACCATGCCCCGCACTGGGTGGAACTGGCGCTGGGAGAGGAGAGGGACCAACGCCGCTGTGGCGTTCCCCCTCCCACCTTTCTTCCCGCACGTGGGAAAAACAAGAAACCCTGTGCTTTCCAAAGCCCGCTCCGCCCCCTCTGGCGCAGCTCCTGTCGCGGATGTGGGACTGCTGGCGGACGAGGTGGTGTGTGGGAAGGTGAGGGGTGTATCGAAAGGTACTTGGAGGCCAATGACAACGGGGAGGTGCGGGTGGGGGTGGTATGGGAGGCGTTGAAGGTGGTGATCAGGAGAGAGTTAATCTCCATCAGGGCTCATAGGGAGAAGACAGAAGGCATGGAAAGGGTGAGGTTAGTGGGGGAGATTTTGAGAGTGGACAGGAGATACGCAGAGGCCCCGGAGGAAAGATTACTTGGGGAAAGACGACGGCTCCAGACGGAGTTTGACCTGTTGACCACAGGGAAGGCGGAGGCACAGTGGAGGAAAGCGCAGGGGGCGATCTACGAGCATGGGGAAAAGGCTAGTCGGATGCTGGCACACCAGCTCCGTAAGAGGATGGCAGCGAGGGAAATAGGGGGAGTCAAGGATGGAAGGGGAGCCACAGTTCGGAGTGCGACGAAAATAAACGAGGTATTTAAGGCCTTCTATGAAGAGCTGTACTGATCCCAGCCCCCAGCGGGGGAAGAGGGGATGAGACGATACCTAGACCAACTGAGATTCCCGAGGGTGGACGAGCAGGAGGTGGCTGGCTTGGGGGCACCAATTGGGTTGGAGGAGCTGAGCAAGGGTTTGGGGAGTATGCAGGCGGGGAAGGCCCCGGGACCGGACAGGTTCCCGGTGGAGTTCTACAGGAAGTATATAGACCTGTTGGCCCCGTTACTAGTGAGGACCTTTAACGAGGCAAGAGAGGAGGGGACCCTGCCCCCGACAGTGTCGGAAGTGACAATTTCTTTGATCTTAAAGCGGGACAAGGACCCACTTCAATGTGGATTGTACAGGCCGATCTCGCTCCTCAATGTGGATGCAAAGCTGGCAAATGTGCTGGCCACGAGGATCGAGGACTGTGTCCCGGGGGTGATCCATGAGGACCAGATGGGATTTGTAAAGGGCAGGCAATTAAACACAAACGTGCGGCGGCTTTTAAACGTGATGATGATGCCATCGGAGGAGGGAGAGGCGGAGATAGTGGCAGCTATGGACGCGGAGAAGGCCTTTGACCGAGTAGAGTGGGAGTACCTCTGGGAGGCGCTGCGTAGGTTTGGGTTCGGGGGAGGGTTTATTAGTTGGGTTAAGCTCCTTTACAGAGCCTCGGTGGCGAGTGTAGTGACGAACCGGCGGAGGTCGGAGTACTTTCGACTGTACCGAGGGACGAGACAGGGGTGCCCCCTGTCCCCCCTGCTGTTCGCATTGGCGATCGAACCATTGGCCGTGTCATTGAGGGAGTCTAATAAATGGAGGGGGGTGGTCCGAGGGGGAGAAGAGCATCGGGTGTCGCTATATGCGGATGACCTGTTGCTGTACGTGGCGGACCCAATGAAGGGGATGCTGGAGGTCATGCAGTCTCTGAGGGAGTTTGGGGAGTTTTCGGGCTATAAGCTCAATGTAGGGAAGAGTGAGCTCTTCGTATGACAGGCAGGGGACTAGGAAAGAGGGATAGGGGACCTACCGCTGAGGAGGGCGGAGGGGAGCTTTCGGTACCTGGGGATCCAGATAGCCAGGAGTTGGGGGACCCTACATAAACTGAACCTGACGAGATTGGTGGAGCAAATGGAGGGGGACTTCAAAAGATGGGACACGTTACCGCTATCGCTGGCGGGTAGAGTGCAGTCGGTCAAAATGGTGGTCCTCCCGAGGTTTCTGTTTGTGTTTCAGTGCCTCCCCATCGTGATCACCAAGGCCTTTTTTAAGAGAGTAGGTAGGAGTATTATGGGGTTTGTGTGGGCGAAAAAGACTCCGAGGGTAAGGAGAGGGTTCCTGGAACGCAGTAGGGAGCGAGGAGGGTTGGTGCTGCCAAATCTAGGGAGCTACTACTGGGCAGCAAATGTGGCGATGATCCGCAAGTGGGTTATGGAGGGAGAGGGGGTGGCATGGAAGAGGATGGAGATGGCGTCCTGCAAAGGAACGAGCCTGGGGGCGTTGGTGACAGCACCGCTGCCGCTCTCGCCGACAAAGAGTACCACGAGCCCGGTGGTGGCGGCAACGTTAAGGATCTGGGGCCAGTGGAGACGGCACCGGGGCACAATGGGAGCATCGGTATAGTCCCCGATCAGAGGTAACCACCGGTTTGTTCCGCGGAAGATGGACGGGGGGTTCCCGAGCTGGCATCGGGCGGGGATTAGAAGAATGGGGGACCTGTTCATTGACGGGACGTTTGCGAGCTTAGGGGCACTGGAGGAGACGTTTGAGTTACCCCCGGGAAATGCCTTTAGATATATGCAGGTGAGGGATTTTGTGAGGAGACAGGTGAGGGAATTCCCGTTGCTCCCGGCACAAGAAATTCAAGACAGGGTGATCTTGGGTGCATGGGTCGGGGAGGGCAAGGTGTCGGCAATACACCAGGAGATGAAAGAAGAGGGGGAAGCGCTGGTAGAAGAGTTGAAGGGTAAATGGGAGGAGGAGCTGGGGGAGGAGATCGAGGAAGGTCTGTGGGCTGATGCCCTGGGTAGGGTTAATTCCTCCTCCTCGTGTGCCAGGCTCAGCCTGATACAATTTAAGGTGGTTCACAGAGCTCACTTGATGGGGGCGAGGTTGAGCAGGTTCTTTGGGGTCGAGGACAGATGTGGAAGGTGCTCAGGGAGCCCGGCGAACCATGTCCATATGTTTTGGTCATGCCCGGCACTGGAGGGGTTCTGGAGAGGAGTGGCGGGAGCAATATCTCAGGTGGTGAAAGTCCGGGTCAAGCCAAGCTGGGGGCTAGCAATATTCGGAGTAGTGGACGAACCGGGAGTGCAGGAGGCGAATGAGGCCGGTATTCTGGCCTTTGCATCCCTAGTAGCCCGGCGAAGGATCTTGCTAATGTGGAAGGAGGCGAAGCCCCCCCAGCATGGAGGCCTGGATAAATGATATGGCTGGGTTCATAAAGTTGGAGAGGATAAAGTTTGCCTTGAGAGGGTCTGCGCAGGGGTTCTACAGGCGGTGGCAACCGTTCCTAGACTATCTCGCGGAGTGTTAGAGGAAGGTCGGTCAGCAGCAGCAGCAACCTGGGGGGGGGTGGTTGAGCAAGGGATAACATGAAGATCCAGGGAAATTGGCACGTACGGGAGAGAGCCAGTGTACAAAGCTATGTAAATATACTATTTTGCCATGTATATATCTTGCTCCGCGCAATTTCTAGTCTCTTTTTTTGTTTGTTACGGGGGGGGGGAGGGGGTTATTGTTTGTAAGGGAGAAAAACTGTGTTAAAAACTTTAATAAATCTATAATCACATACTCGGTATTTCTTTTCCTGCTCAAATTTTTCTTCATATTTTCGTATTTTCTTTCTCAAGTTCTGGATCTGTTTTGTCAGTTGCGTCACCAACATTGGACTGTTCTCAGCTTCTGAATTGACCAGTGTAGAGTTTCTTGGCCTTGAAGGAGAGAACAGGGTTAATTCAAAACTTAGCAACTCAGAGACTATCACATCAATGCTACAACTGGAGAACCGTTCACAGAAACTCAAATATTTCTTTGAGCAACAACTGCTGCCAAAAAGACAAATTTTTAAAATATATTACAGGAATAAAACCAGTTTATGAACACAAGGAATTACAAGTCCCATTTGTGCACTATATTACTCTTCCATCTCATATAAAGGGATTATTTCCAATTGTCTCCAGAAAAGAGAACATTCCCCATAGTTTCCATGAAAAAACACTCCATTATTATTCAGTCTTTTTTTTTTTATTAAATATTTTATTGAAAATTTTTGGTCAACCAACACAGTACATTGTGCATCCTTTACACAATATTATAACAACACAAATAACAATGACCTATTTTATAAACAAACAAAAAAAAAAATGAATAAATAATAAATAACAAAATGAAAACTAACCCTAATTGGCAACTGCCTTGTCACAAGTAACACTCTCCAAAAATATAATTTAACAGTCCAATATATAATTATCTGTAGCAACGACCTATACATACTATACAGTATATATTAACAACCCTGAGAGTCGTTCTGGTTCCTCCCCCCCCCCACCCCCGATCCTGGGCTGCTGCTGCTGCCTTCTTTTTCCCATTCCGTCTATCTTTCTGCGAGGTATTCGACGAACGGTTGCCACCGCCTGGTGAACCCTTGAGCCGACCCCCTTAGGACGAACTTAATCCGCTCTAGCTTTATAAACCCCGCCATGTCATTTATCCAGGTCTCCACCCCCGGGGGCTTGGCTTCTTTCCACATTAGCAATATCCTGCGCCGGGCTACTAGGGACGCAAAGGCCAAAACATCGGCCTCTCTCGCCTCCTGCACTCCCGGCTCTTGTGCAACCCCAAATATAGCCAAACCCAGCTTGGTTCGACCCGGACTCCTACTACTTTTGAAAGCACCTTTGTCACCCCCATCCAAAACCCCTGTAGTGCCGGGCATGACCAAAACATATGGGTATGATTCGCTGGGCTTCTCGAGCACCTCGCACACCTATCCTCCACCCCAAAAAATTTACTGAGCCGTGCTCCAGTCATTTGTGCCCTGTGTAATACCTTAAACTGAATCAGGCTTAGCCTGGCACACGAGGACGACGAGTTTACCCTGTTTAGGGCATCTGCCCACAGCCCCTCCTCGATCTCCTCCCCCAGCTCTTCTTCCCATTTCCCTTTTAGTTCATCTACCATAGTCTCCCCTTCGTCCCTCATTTCCCTATATATATCTGACACCTTATCATCCCCCACCCATGTCTTTGAGATCACTCTGTCCTGCACCTCTTGTGTCAGGAGCTGCGGGAATTCCCTCACCTGTTGCCTCACAAAAGCCCTCAGTTGCATATACCTGAATGCATTCCCTTGGGGCAACCCATATTTCTCGGTCAGCGCTCCCAGACTCGCAAACTTCCCATCCACAAACAGATCTTTCAGTTGCGTTATTCCTGCTCTTTGCCACATTCCATATCCCCCATCCATTCCCCCCGGGGCAAACCTATGGTTGTTTCTTATCGGGGACCCCCCCAAGGCTCCAGTCTTTCCCCTATGCCGTCTCCACTGTCCCCAAATCTTCAGTGTAGCCACCACCACCGGGCTTGTGGTGTAGTTCCTCGGTGAGAACGGCAATGGGGCTGTCACCATAGCCTGTAGGCTAGTCCCCCTACAGGACGCCCTCTCTAATCTCTTCCACGCCGCTCCCTCCTCCTCTCCCATCCACTTACTCACCATTGAAATATTAGCGGCCCAATAATACTCACTTAGGCTCGGTAGTGCCAGCCCCCCCCTATCCCTGCTACGCTGTAAGAATCCCTTCCTCACTCTCGGGGTCTTCCCGGCCCACACAAAACCCATGATGCTCTTTTCAATCCTTTTTAAAAAAGCCTTCGTGATCACCACCGGGAGGCACTGAAACACAAAGAGGAATCTCGGGAGGACCACCATCTTTTTTTTTTTTTTATTAAATATTTTATTGAAAATTTTTGGTCAACCAACACAGTACATTGTGCATCCTTTACACAATATAACAACACAAAAAACAATGACCTATTTTATAAACAAAAAAAAAACAAAAAAAAGAATAAATAATAAATAACAAAAATAAAAACTAGCCCTAATTGGCAACTGCCTTGTCACAAGTAACACTCTCCAAAAATATAATTTAACAGTCCAATATATAATTATCTGTAGCAACGACCTATACATACTATACAGTATATATTAACAAAGCTGAGAGTCCTTCTGGTTCCTCCTCCCCCCCCCCCCCCGCCCCCCGATCCTGGGCTGCTGCTGCTGCCTTCTTTTTCCCATTCCGTCTATCTTTCTGCGAGGTATTCGACGAACGGTTGCCACCGCCTGGTGAACCCTTGAGCCGACCCCCTTAGGACGAACTTAATCCGCTCTAGCTTTATAAACCCCGCCATGTCATTTATCCAGGTCTCCACCCCCGGGGGCTTGGCTTCTTTCCACATTAGCAATGTCCTGCGCCGGGCTACTAGGGACGCAAAGGCCAAAACATCGGCCTCTCTCGCCTCCTGCACTCCCGGCTCTTGTGCAACCCCAAATATAGCCAACCCCCAGCTTGGTTCGACCCGGACTCCAACTACTTTTGAAAGCACCTTTGTCACCCCCATCCAAAACCCCTGTAGTGCTGGGCATGACCAAAACATATGGGTATGATTCGCTGGGCTTCTCGAGCACCTCGCACACCTATCCTCCACCCCAAAAAATTTACTGAGCCGTGCTCCAGTCATATGTGCCCTGTGTAATACCTTAAACTGAATCAGGCTTAGCCTGGCACACGAGGACGACGAGTTTACCCTGCTTAGGGCATCTGCCCACAGCCCCTCCTCGATCTCCTCCCCCAGCTCTTCTTCCCATTTCCCTTTTAGTTCATCTACCATAGTCTCCCCTTCGTCCCTCATTTCCCTATATATATCTGACACCTTACCATCCTCCACCCATGTCTTTGAGATCACTCTGTCCTGCACCTCTTGTGTCGGGAGCTGCGGGAATTCCCTCACCTGTTGCCTCGCAAAAGCCCTCAGTTGCATATACCTGAATGCATTCCCTTGGGGCAACCCATATTTCTCGGTCAGCGCTCCCAGACTCGCAAACTTCCCATCCACAAACAGATCTTTCAGTTGCGTTATTCCTGCTCTTTGCCACATTCCATATCCCCCATCCATTCCCCCCGGGGCAAACCTATGGTTGTTTCTTATCGGGGACCCCCCCAAGGCTCCAGTCTTTCCCCTATGCCGTCTCCACTGTCCCCAAATCTTCAGTGTAGCCACCACTACAGGGCTTGTGGTGTAGTTCCTCGGTGAGAACGGCAATGGGGCTGTCACCATAGCCTGTAGGCTAGTCCCTCTACAGGACGCCCTCTCTAATCTCTTCCACGCCGCTCCCTCCTCCTCTCCCATCCACTTACTCACCATTGAAATATTAGCGGCCCAATAATACTCACTTAGGCTCGGTAGTGCCAGCCCCCCCCCTATCCCTGCTACGCTGTAAGAATCCCTTCCTCACTCTCGGGGTCTTCCCGGCCCACACAAAACCCATGATGCTCTTTTCAATCCTTTTAAAAAAAGCCTTCGTAATCACCACCGGGAGGCACTGAAACACAAAGAGGAATCTCGGGAGGACCACCATCTTAACCGCCTGCACCCTCCCTGCCATTGACAGGGATACCATATCCCATCTCTTGAAATCCTCCTCCATCTGTTCCACCAACCGCGTTAAATTTAACCTATGCAATGTGCCCCAATTCTTAGCTATCTGGATCCCCAGGTAACGAAAGTCCCTTGTTACCTTCCTCAACGGTAGGTCCTCTATTTCTCTACTCTGCTCCCCTGGATGCACCACAAACAACTCACTTTTCCCCATGTTCAATTTATACCCTGAAAAATCCCCAAACTCCCCAAGTATCCGCATTATTTCTGGCATCCCCTCCGCCGGGTCCGCCACGTATAGTAGCAAATCGTCTGCATACAAAGATACCCGGTGCTCTTCTCCTCCCCTAAGTACTCCCCTCCACTTCTTGGAACCCCTCAACGCTATCGCCAGGGGCTCAATCGCCAGTGCAAACAATAATGGGGACAGAGGGCATCCCTGCCTTGTCCCTCTATGGAGCCGAAAATATGCAGATCCCCGTCCATTCGTGACCACGCTCGCCACTGGGGCCCTATACAACAGCTGCACCCATCTAACATACCCCTCTCCAAAACCAAATCTCCTCAACACCTCCCACAAATAATCCCACTCCACTCTATCAAATGCTTTCTCGGCATCCATTGCCACTACTATCTCCGTTTCTCCCTCTGGTGGGGCCATCATCATTACCCCTAACAACCTCCGTATATTCGTGTTCAGCTGTCTCCCCTTCACAAACCCAGTTTGGTCCTCGTGGACCACCCCCGGGACACATTCCTCTATTCTCATTGCCATTACCTTGGCCAGGACCTTGGCATCTACATTTAGGAGGGAAATAGGTCTATAGGACCCGCATTGTAGCGGGTCCTTTTCCTTCTTTAAGAGAAGTGATATCGTTGCTTCAGACATAGTCGGGGGCAGTTGTCCCCTTTCCTTTGCCTCATTAAAGGTCCTCGTCAGTACCGGGGCGAGCAAGTCCACATATTTTCTATAGAATTCGACTGGGAATCCATCCGGTCCCGGGGCCTTTCCCGCCTGCATGCTCCTAATTCCTTTCACCACTTCTTCTACCTCGATCTGTGCTCCCAGTCCCACCCTTTCCTGCTCTTCCACCTTGGGAAATTCCAGCCGATCCAAGAAGCCCATCATTCTCTCCCTCCCATCCGGGGGTTGAGCTTCATATAATTTTTTATAAAATGTCTTGAACACTCCATTCACTCTCTCCGCTCCCCGCTCCATCTCTTCTTCCTCATCCCTCACTCCCCCTATTTCCCTCGCTGCTCCCCTTTTCCTCAATTGGTGTGCCAGCAACCTGCTCGCCTTCTCCCCATATTCGTACTGTACACCCTGTGCCTTCCTCCATTGTGCCTCTGCAGTGCCTGTAGTCAGCAAGTCAAATTCTACATGTAGCCTTTGCCTTTCCCTGTACAGTCCCTCCTCCGGTGCTTCCGCATATTGTCTGTCCACCCTCAAAAGTTCTTGCAGCAACCGCTCCCGTTCCTTACTCTCCTGCTTCCCTTTATGTGCCCTTATTGATATCAGCTCCCCTCTAACCACCGCCTTCAACGCCTCCCAGACCACTCCCACCTGGACCTCCCCATTATCATTGAGTTCCAAGTACTTTTCAATGCACCCCCTCACCCTTAGACACACCCCCTCATCTGCCATTAGTCCCATGTCCATTCTCCAGGGTGGGCGCCCTCCTGTTTCCTCCCCTATCTCCAAGTCCACCCAGTGTGGAGCGTGATCCGAAATGGCTATAGCCGTATACTCCGTTCCCCTCACCTTCGGGATCAATGCCCTACCCAGCACAAAAAAGTCTATTCGCGAGTAGACTTTATGGACATAGGAGAAAAACGAGAACTCCTTACTCCTAGGTCTGCTAAATCTCCACGGGTCTACACCTCCCATCTGCTCCATAAAATCTTTAAGTACCTTGGCTGCTGCCGGCCTCCTTCCAGTCCTGGACTTCGACCTATCCAGCCCTGGTTCCAACACCGTATTAAAATCTCCCCCCATTATCAGCTTTCCCATCTCTAGGTCCGGAATGCGTCCTAGCATCCGCCTCATAAAATTGGCATCATCCCAGTTCGGGGCATATACGTTTACCAAAACCACCGTCTCCCCCTGTAGTTTGCCACTCACCATCACGTATCTGCCCCCGTTATCCGCCACTATAATCTTTGCCTCGAACATTACCCGCTTCCCCACAAATATAGCCACCCCCCTGTTTTTCGCATCTAGCCCCGAATGGAACACCTGCCCCACCCATCCTTTGCGTAGCCTAACCTGGTCTATCAGTTTCAGGTGCGTTTCCTGTAACATAACCACATCTGCCTTAAGTTTCTTAAGGTGTGCGAGTACCCGTGCCCTCTTTATCGGCCCGTTCAGCCCTCTCACGTTCCACGTGATCAGCCGAGTTGGGGGGCTTCCTACCCACCCCCCCCCCTTGTCGATTAGCCATCACCTTTTTCCAGCTCCTCACCCGGTTCCCACGCAGCTGTATCTCCCCCAGGCGGTGCCCCCCCGCCCATCCTCTCCCATACCAGCTCCCCCCTCTCCCCAGCAGCAGCAACCCAGTAATTCCCCCCTCCCACCCCCCCCGCTAGATCCCCCGCTAGTGTAATTACTCCCCCCATGTTGCTCCCAGAAGTCAGCAAACTCTGGCTGACCTCGGCTTCCCCCCGTGACCTCGGCTCGCACCGTGCGACGCCCCCTCCTTCCTGCTTCTCTATTCCCGCTATGATTATCATAGCGCGGGAACCAAGCCCGCGCTTCTCCCTTGGCCCCGCCCCCAATGGCCAACGCCCCATCTCCTCCACCTCCCCTCCTCCCCCCATCACCACCTGTGGGAGAGAGAAAAGTTACCACATCGCAGGATTAGTACATAAAACCCCTCTTTGCCCCCCACATTCGCCCCACCACTTTGTTCGAAAGTTCTTTTTAATAACCCGCTCATTCCAGTTTTTCTTCCACAATAAAAGTCCACGCTTCATCCGCCGTCTCAAAGTAGTGGTGCCTCCCTCGATATGTGACCCACAGTCTTGCCGGTTGCAGCATTCCAAATGTTATCTTCTTTTTATGAAGCACCGCCTTGGCCCGATTAAAGCTCGCCCTCCTTCTCGCCACCTCCGCACTCCAGTCTTGATAAACGCGGATCACCGCGTTCTCCCATTTACTGCTCCGAGTTTTCTTCGCCCATATAAGGACCATTTCTCTATCCTTAAAACGGAGGAATCTCACCACTATGGCTCTGGGAATTTCTCCTGCTCTCGGTCCTCGCGCCATCACTCGGTATGCTCCCTCCACCTCCAACGGACCCGCCGGGGCCTCCGCTCCCATTAACGAGTGCAGCATCGTGCTCACATATGCCCCGACGTCCGCTCCCTCCACACCTTCAGGAAGACCAAGAATCCTCAGGTTGTTCCTCCTTGCGTTGTTTTCCAGTGCCTCCAACCTTTCCACACATCGTTTCTGATGTGCCTCCTGCGTCTCCGTCTTCACCACCAGGCCCTGTATATCGTCCTCATTCTCGGCTGCCTTTGCCTTCACGACCCGAAGCTCCCGCTCCTGGGTCTTTTGTTCCTCCTTTAGCCCTTCGATCGCCTGTAGTATCGGGGCCAACAGCTCTTTCTTCATTTCCTTTTTGATCTCTTCCACACAGCATTTCAAGAACTCTTGTTGTTCAGGGCCCCATGTTAAACTGCCACCTTCCGACGCCATCTTGGTTTTTGCTTGCCTTCCTTGCCGCTGTTCTAAAGGATCCACTGCAATCTGGCCACTCTCTCCTCCTTTTTCCATCCGTATCCAGGGGGGATTCCCTTCTGGTTTACCGCACAGTGTTTTTAGCCGTCAAAATTGCCGTTGGGGCTCCTATCAAGAGCCCAAAAGTCCGTTTCACAGGGAGCTGCCGAAACGTGCGACTCAGCTGGTCATCGTCGCACCCGGAACCTTATTATTCAGTCTTGTCTTCTCCAATGTTTTTAAGTCCAATTTTCTTGTTTTATTTGACCATGGTTCAGTCATTCACAAGTGGCATGTCCAGGCACTTTTTTGCATTTAACACAGGACCAGGCTGCACAAAATATGGAAGAGGACTTCTATCTATCGGGACATACTTAGAGCTACTATGCACTCACCTGATCTCTCGCTACATTGAGGAGTTCCGGTGAGTGGAGCTCCTCACTTCAGAAAACAGGGCTCTGTGCGGTCTTGACCGCACGTTACCCGCTGAGGCCCCCTATCTAGCGCGGGGGTGCGTTAAATAGTCGGGTGTTTCTCGGTGCTGCGAACGCCAGGAAATATGCGGCTAAACGTGCTTGCTATAAGACTTTGTTCCCATTTAGTTAAATCGCATCCATTATCTGAATACAATGGCATACAAGCATAAGAACCTCACATGTCTATATCTCAAAATTGCTTGATCCTGGATTGTTGTTTTCCCCATTCATTATGATGGGTAGAACATTCCAGTTTGCTGGTGCAAAAGCAGAATTCAAAATTTTGTTAAATGGATGAGAGAACAACTTTGCAATACGGTGTTGACAATCTGCAAGTCTAAACAACTGAGCATAACATCTAACTGTAGAATACTTGAATAAATTCAGCAGTTATGAGAGTTAGCACATAGGACAGTACTAGGTTACACAAATAGGTCAGTGAATACACTTCATTAAGTACCTCATTAACAGGAAAGTGCTTTGGAATAGCCTGAGGTCAAAAAGGTGCTACATCAATGAAAATGTTTTCATTCTGTAATGGGAGAGCTTGACATCTATATCTTTGGTTAATTTTAATAAGTCACTTTGAACAATACGGCCCCAGTGGGCAGCAATTATTATACTTCCATCAAACGTTGCGGGATGTATTCATGGGCAAAAGATAATCTACAATTTGACAAATCACAGTAACTTCATTGAAGCCTACTTGTGATCATAAGCAATTATTATTATTATTATCTACTCAGGTATTTCACTAAAATAAAGAGTCATCTTCCTCTTCCTGGGTTCTCTTTATTCGCCTCTATGTGGTGTACGAGGAGGTGGAATGAAGAAGAAATTGAAGTGCACTTTATTTGATTTTTAAATCATTCTTTAAAATATCATCTGGGAATTATCCAAGCCATTCCAGAGGGATCAATTTTACACAGATATAGAACCACCCCTCGGGCAATATTTCATCAGGTGTTACACATGGGGAAAGAACAATGAGGGCAATTTTATGAGGCTCAGCTTATTGGATATGAATGTGATTGGGTGAGAGGACTGTAATCATAAAACCTCAACTCATTAAACTGCTCTCAATGCAGGCGAGCTCTTGCGTGAGACGTGGGACCAGGTTGCACCCATGAGTTATTACAGAAGGGCCTTCTTATGGAAAAGCGAGAATCGCAATAGTCATCAACCAATCTCCCTGACATCAGACACTGAAAAGCAGACAGGGTCCTCATCGTTGTCAATGCCCTAAGAAATGTGAAAGATGCTTCATTCAAAATAATGGAAGGAAAAAATACTTCAAGGTATTTGTATTAATGATTCACTCTCATAAAACGAAAAACATGAAATGGCCACTTTTTGCTTGGCGTCATTCACATTACTCTGAAAATGTCTTGTCTCATCTTATTTCAGATGCTAAGCGGAGTCAGGCTTGGTATGGATGGGAGTCAGCTTGGGAACGCCAGGCTCTGACTGGATACACAAATTTTGCTGCAGTATCATACACACTTTCTGCATTACCCCATTTTTCCTCATCTGCTTAGTTAACCTCCTAAATCCGTGACTCTGGCCACCTTGAAGGACAAGGTGCATGGGAATACCATCACCTCACAATTCCCCTCCAAGTCACGCACCATCATCACCTGGATCTAAATCACTGTCCTTTCATCATCACTGGGTCAAAATGCTGCAGTTCCTTACCTAACAGCACTGTGGGAATACTTACACCCCACAGACTGCAGTGGTTGAAGGCAGTGACGCACCATCTCCTTCTCAAGAGCATTTGGGGATGGTCTTGCCAACGATGCCCATATTCTGACTACAACTGGGGGGGGGGGGTTTAAGAGAGCAGGGAAAATTCTTCCTTTCAGGAGGGTATAGAGTCTGTGGAATTCTCTTCCCCAAAGAGCAGTGGAGGATGGGTCATTGAATATATTCAAGGCAGATTTTGGATAGTCAAGGGAATCGAGGATTATAGGGTGGGCAGACAGGAAAATCACACAATTTTTACGGCGCAGAAGGAGGCCATTTGGCCCATCGGGCCTGCGCCTGACCACCATTCGAGCATCATAGCTTAGTGCCGTTCCTCTGCTTTTCCCCGTACCCTTGCACAATACTATTCAAGTAATCATCTAATGCTTCAAATGGACAACCAAATCAGCTTAGTTCTTATTGAATGGGTAGATCAGGCTCGAAGGGCCTTATAGCCTACTCCTGTTCCTAAATCCTATGACCCTATGTTCCAATAATAAACTCTGTACAAACATATTAGGATCTGCTGGTTGGTGGGTAACTGTAGGCAGCAATTTTGGGGTATTCAATATACAGTTGGAGATTTTGACAGAAATATACAAGATTACACAGCAGCCTTTGGAATTAAAACACCATGAGACATAGGAGCAGAATTAGGCCTTTCAGCCAATCGCATCTGCTCTGCCATTCAATCATGGCTGATATGTTTCTCATCCCCATTCTCCTGCCTTCTCCCCATAACCCCTGATGCCCTTATTAATCAAGAACCTATCTATCTCTGTCTTAAAGATACTCAGTGATTTGGCCTCCACAGCCTTCTGCGGCAAAGAATTCCATAGACTCACCACCCTTTGGCTGAAGAAATTCCTCCTCATCTCTGTTTTAAAGGATCATCCCTTTAGTCTGAGATTGTGTCCTCTGGTTCTAGTTTTTTTTCTACAAGTGGAAACATTCTCTCCACGTCCACTCTATCCAGGCCTCGCAGTATCCTGCAAGCTTCAATAGGATCCCCTCCTCATCTTTCTGAACTCTAACGAATACAGACCCAGAGTCCTCAACCGCTCCTCATATGACAAGTTTTCATTCCAGGGATCATTCTTGTGAACCTCCTCTGGATCTTTTCCAAGGCCAGCACATTCTTCCTTAGATGCGGGGCCCAAAACTGCTCACAGTACTCCAAATGGGGTCTGACCAGAGCCTTATACAGACTCAGAAGTACATCCCTGCTCTTGTACTCTAGCCTCTCAACATGAATGCTAACATTGCATTTACCTTCCTAACTGCCAACTGAATATGCATGTTAACCTTAAGAGAATCATGAACTAGGACTCCAAAGACCCTTTCTGCTTCTGATTTCCTAAGCATTTCCCCATTTAGAAAATAGTCTTTGCCTCTATTCTTCCTATCAAAATGCATAACCTCAAACTTTTCCACATTGTATTCCATCTACCACTTCTGTGCCCACTCTCCTAGCCTGTCCAAGTCCTTCTGCAGCCTCCCTGCTTCCTCAGTACTACCCTGTATCTTTGTATCTGCAAAGTTAGCAACCGTGCCCTCAGTTCCTTCTTCCAGATGGTTAATGAAGGGTTAGGGGAGGGTAAAGAGGGACAGATAATTTTCTCCAGCTGAGCAGTAAGGGATGAGGACACTTCAGTTTAATAGAGTGTCAATAAAAGGAAGAGGTGATGGGCTAGGAGAAAACTTATACATGGAGAAGATTGATGGAGCATGGAATGCTTTGCCAGAGGATATAGTGGAGGAAGGGATCATTGTCTCTTTCAGTGGAAAAGGGATGGTTGTTCAATAAAAAAGAGAAAGATACCGGGTGATAGGAGAATGCTGAAGCACAAGATTCTGTCTGCATTTCTGGCACAGCACAAGGGGCCAAAAGGTCTCCCCTACGTTAGAAGTGTGCCGAGATAACAGGAGGATTATACTGATTAGATTTTCTGTTAAATTGAATTGAATGTTAATTACATTAGCTGGCTGATGTGCTATTTAAATTGAGAGTCTGACAAAGATGGTCAAGTAAGCTCTGAAGTGGGTCTTGTGGCTGAGTTCTGTAAAACTCGAGATGTAAATTGGAGTGCAGGTCTGACACTCCTGGAGGCCGGAAAGGCCAATTGAACCGATCACCGAAACAGTGAGTTCTGACAGAAAGGAGAAAGCCCAAAGCAAGTGCTAGACAAGACGGCAGAATGACATGAACCTGCACAGTTTAAGTGAGGGTGAATCGCTGTTCCAGAGTTAGCAATACCGCCTTTTGCAAAGTGTATGCAGTTCTTGATGCCTATATCGAGGATCAGATGGAGTGTAATGAAGAACAGCACGATGGAAAAAAGGGCTACCAGGCGCAAGTGGCAGCTGTCATAATATGCACCCATGCACATCATGAGGTAAAAGCAGGCAGTGACAGACATCCAGGTGAGCCAATCAATGTACAGAACAGAACACGACCAATCACCAGACAGGACACCAGAGGGGGACTTGCACCTATAAAACACACAAGGCATCAGCACTCTGCCTCTTTCCACTGGTGATAGCTATAGTGATAGTCAGGGTGTACAAATCATTCAACACCTACAACACGTGGATCAGAGCTAGCCTGGTCTAGATAGCTTTAGTTTACTTAGGGTAGTAGAGAGTCAACCCACAGGCAGCTGTGTGTTTTGTTGCTAGAGTTCAATAAATCTTTTATTGAACCAACGCCTCCGTTTGGTGTATACTTGATCAGTTAATTGCCTTGTGTCCAATCCGTGTTACCCCAGGGTGAACAATACGACAGCAGCTTCACGCTGGGCTGAGCTAGCAGATCATGTTTTTTGAGGAGCAACCCGAAGCCTGACTTCTCCCTCATTACTTGGCCTGTGCCCATGTGTAGACACTGACTCACCTATACAGAGGCTACCTCACCACATCGGAAAATCTCCTGTATTCCACTTATGTTGCACTAGCACATGGTTAATTAGTAATAGCTTTATTCATCAAAGAATTACCTGAGTTAACAATTCCCAATTTAAAAAAAACTTTATTGAGGAAACATGGATCAAATGCTATGCTAATTCAGTGATGAATTGTATAACCGCACACAGCATCTTTTTTAATCTTCAGGGTCTCCTCTCTCGTCCTCCATTTGAAGGTTTGACATGGTTGGTAATTCTTGAGGTGACCAGAAGGATTTTGGAAGCTTCGATTAATCATACTTGGACTTGATCTTTAAAAGATTGTTTGTACTTTGTGTGGAGGGTGTCAATATGAGCTGTGTAAGGTCACGTGTGGCAGGACAGCTAGGCATAGAGAAAGTCCATCCGATTTAGAGTGGGCCTGGGGATGTATAATTTTAAATGTGCAATGCTGAGGAAGGTAGCATTAATTTGCCTTCACGGGAACCTTAATGCTCAAGGAAAAATATCATTATTACTCAGCTTTCATGTTGACAGCATTCCAGTTCTCCCTCAATGTCATACACAGGTTACCAGTTGTCAAAATACAAAAAATGGGTTAGAAAGTTGATTGTGTGATGCCCATTTTGCAGATGTAAAATAGATGCCTAAGTGGCGAAAATGGCAGACAGTGCACTGACTGTGCAGCAACTATTAAAAAGCGTCATTATTATATTTACCGGTGGCGGGTAGTGCCTGTGAAATTGAGCTACTTCAAGGAGTGTCAATCCTGCCTTCACGAGACCTGGGCCCCTGCTCAGGGATACGAACCCTTGGCTTTCTCGGGAGGGACTACAGCTGAGGGAGTAAACCCTAACCAAAAATCCGGAGTGGAGCCCCATAAGGTGATCATGTGATATTTTTGGCTTATTCCGGCAGTCCCTGCAGCCAAACTGATGGGAAACTCGGTGCTCTGCACTGCTTCGGACCCCACCAGTAAGGCAGGGGGAGAGAGAGTACCCTGACGCTAGGGCAGCTCACAACTCCACGTTACCAATTTTAAAAACTCCCACTGAAAAGGTCGACAGTGGATAGGCAATGGCAGACATTGAAGGAGCGGATTGTAACAATTGTTTATTCCTGTCTGGCACAAAAGTAAAACGGGAAAGGTGACCAATCCATGGCTTACAAGAAAAATTGGAGATAGTATTCGATTCAGCGAAGAAGCATACAAATTGTCCAAGAAAAACAGCAGGTCTGAGGATTGGGAACAGTTTAGAACTTAGCAAAGAAGGACCAAGGAATGGATTAAAAAAAGGGAAAATAGAGTAGAAGAGCAAGCTTGCAGTGAACATAAAAACTGACTAAAGTATCTATCGGTAAGTGAAGAGAAAAGGATTGGTGAAGACAAATGTAGGTCCCTTACAGACAGAAACAGGGGAATGTACAATTGGAGAAATGGCTGACCAACTAAATACATACTTTGGTTCTATGTTCACAAATGAGAACACATATCAGATACCAGAAATGTTGGGGAATGCAGGGTTTAGTGAGAGGGAGGAACTGAAGGAGATCAACGTTCGTAGAGAAATGGTGTTGGGGAATTGAAGGCTGATAAATCCCCAGGACCTGATAATCTACATTATAGAATCATAAAATCATAGAATGGCTACGGTGCAGAAGGAGGCCATTCGGCCCATTGAATCTGCACCGCCCCTTCGAAAGACCACACTACGTAGGCCTTGCCCTATTCCTGCATCCCCACCCTAAGGGGCATTTTAGCATGGCTAATCCAGCTAACCTGCACATCTTTGGACTGTGGGAGAAAACCAGAGCACCCAGAGGAAACCCATGCAGACACGGGGAGAATGTGCAAATGCCACACAGTCACCCGAGGTCGGAATCTAATCCGGGTCCCTGGTGCTGTGAGGCAACAGTGATAACCACTGTGCCACCATGTATATACCAGAATACTTAAGGAAGTGGCTCTAGAAATAGTGGCTGCATTGGCTGTCATCTTCCAGGATTCTATAAGACTGTGGAACAGTACCGCCAGATTGGAGGTAGCTAATGCGGCTCCACTATTTAAAAAGGAAGGTAGAGCGAAAACAGGGAATTATAGAACAGTAAGCTTGAGGTTGGTAGTGGCAAAAATTCTAGAATCCATTATCAAAGATTTTATAACAGAGCACTTAGAAAACAGTGGCAGTATCGGACAGAGTAAGCATGAATTTATGAAGGGGAAATCATGTTTGACAAATCTACTGGAATTCTTCGAGGATGTTGAGTTGATGAGGGGGAGCCAGTGGATGTGGTGTATTTGAACTTTCAGAAGGCTTTTGACACAGTCCCGCATAAGAGATTAGAGTGCAAAATTAAATAACATGCAATTAGAGTAACGTGTTGACATGGTTAGAAAATTGGTTGGCAGACAGTAAACAAAGAATAGGAATTAATGGGTCTTTTTCCAAATTGACTGGCAGCGACTCGTGGGGTACTGCAGAGATAGATGCTGGGACCCCAGCTATTCACAATATATATTAATGATTTCGATGAGGGAACAAAATGTAATATCTCCAAATTTTGCAGATGAACCAAGTTGGCTGGGAGGGTGAGCTGTGAGGAGGATACAGGGATACCTCAATGTGATGAACAAGTTGAGTGCATGGGCAAATGAAAGGCAGGTCTAGCATGATTTGGATAAATGCGAGGTTATCACTTTGGTAGCACAAATGAGAAGGCAGACGATTATCTGAATGGCCATAACTTGGGAGAGTGGAACATGCAACGAGACCTGGGTGTCCTCATACACCAGTCACTGAAGGTAAGCAGACAGGTATAGCAGGTGGTAAAGAAGGCAAATGGTACGCTGGCCTTCATTGCGAGAGGATTTGAATACAGGAGCAGATATTTCTTGCTGCAATTTTACAGGGTCTTTTGAGGTCACACCTGGAATATTGTGGCAGTTTTAGTCTCCTTATCTGAGGAAGGATGTTCTTGCTCTAGAGGGAGTGCAGCGAAGGTTTCCAAGACTGATTCCTGGAATGTAGGGCTGACGTACGAGGAGAGATTGAGTCAGTTAGGATTGTATTCGCTGGAGCTCAGAAGAATCATGGAATCATAAAATTTACAGTGCAGAAGGAGGCTAATTGGCCACTCCATGAACACCCCACTTAAGCCCACACCTCCACCCTATCCCCATAACCATAACCCAATAGCCCCACTTAATCTTTTTGGACATTAAGGGCAATTTATTATGGCCAATCCACCTAACCTGCACATCTTTGGACTGTGGGAGGAAACTGGAGCACCCGGAGGAAACCCACACAAACACAGGGAGAACATGCAGACTCTGCACAGACAGAGACCCAAGCCAGGAATCGAACCTGGAACCCTGGAGGTGTGAAGTAACTGTGCTAACCTCTGTGCTACCATGCTGCCCGAATTAGGAGGGGTCTCATAGAAACCTATAAAATACTAACGGGACAAGGCAGGGTGGATGCAGGAAAGATGTTCCCCATGGTGGGGTTTTCCAAAGCCAAGTGTCACAGCCAAAATATTGTATGTTTTCAAGAAGCAGTTAGATATAGCACTTGAGGTGAATCAAAGAATATGGGGGGAAAGTGGGATTAGGCTATTGAGTTGGATGTTCAGCCATGATCATAATGAGTGGCAGAGCAGGCCTGAAGGGTCAAATGGCCTCCTCCTGCTCCTATTTTCTATGTTTCTATTCCGGCCAGGCATGCGCCATGGAGCGGCCACTCCATGGACACATCACAGCAACCTAAACAACATGGTAGGCAGCAGTCATGGGTTATAAGTCCAGCTTGATTGGCATACAGAATGGACGCTATGAGCTGCCTTCAACGGTGGGAGAGATGATTGCATCTCATCGGAAAGCTCCTGCCCGCCTCAAACCAGGCAGTCCCCTGGCCAGTGAGGTGCCTCAGTCCACCTGCTCCAATGAGTGCTTAAAGCTTAGGGCTATTGCCCAACAAGTGAACTGTAACACCGCACCATACAATATGACAAAGAACGAAAAGCCCTTTGCTTTGCAAGCTGGAAAGTCAGCACCATGTGTCCCAGCTGATCACAAGACCTCAATCTAATTGACGACTCTCAGAAGATTGCCATTATCAACAACAAGCTGAATAAACTTAATGCGGACATTGCAGCACTTCTGGATCACCAAGGGAGCAAGACTACACTTGTTACTGGCAGGTAGAGACCCAAATGAACCAAGAAAGCACGGAGTGGGCTTTGCCATCAGAAACTCCTTTCTCGGTATGATAGAGCCACCTGCAAATGGCTGGGAACACATACTGTCCATCCAACTGTCCACCACTTCTTGACCAGTAAACCTGCTCAGCATCTATGCCCAAATACTCTGTTCCTCACTTGAAGTTAAAGACAATTCGACGAGGAACTCCATAAACATCAGCAGCAGCACCCCTAACACCGAACATTTGCTCCACATTTGCTCCTGCTGGGGGACTTTAACCCCAGGGTTGGACCGACCATGAGTCATGGCCCTCCTGCCTCGGGCAACTTGGAAGGATGAATGAGAACAGGCAAAGACTGCTGGAGTTGTGTGCTTACCACAGTCTCTGCATTGGTTCTTTCAAGCCAAACTCTGTCACCAGGTTTCATGGAGGCATCAAAATGCCAGTGTCACCAACTGGACCTCATCATCACAAAGAGTGTCTTTATAAACAGTGTTCTAATCATGCACAGCTTTCAAAGCATGGACTGTGGCACTGACCATTCCCTGGTGTGCAGCAAAGCTAGATTCCAATCAAAGAAGATGTGTCATTCCAAGCAGAACGGTTGCCCGCACATCAATACTGCCAGAATTCCTCACCCACCGCTGTTACAGGAGTTTCTCAATTCCCTTGAACAAACCCTTCAAAACACCCCTGAAGGGGATGTAGAGATCAAGTGGGCCCAGATCAGAGATTTCATCCACAATTCAGCAATGATCACCTTTAGCAAACGAGAGAAGCAGAATGTAGACTGGTGTTATGGGAGAGGCGTTATCAGAACACCAAAATGTATCATGGAGTTCCCCCTTTAATGTATTGTTGCTTTTCCGAGCACACGGCTTGTTCTCCAGAAGTGGGATTACAATTATGGACAAGTGGGTTTTTAAACACAAAACAATGTTTATTCCATGAACTCAACTTTAGCTTTTAAATAAACACTGGATCACTTAACACCCCTTACTTCAAAGATAACTCCGAAAATAATACAACACTAAATAATCCTTCAGTTATTCCTTTCAACATCCAAGAGACTTAACACCTTTAAACAGAAACACATCAGGTTAAAGGCATTCCTTTTATGAGTTC
This sequence comes from Scyliorhinus torazame, assembly GCF_047496885.1. NCBI lineage: Eukaryota > Metazoa > Chordata > Chondrichthyes > Carcharhiniformes > Scyliorhinidae > Scyliorhinus > Scyliorhinus torazame. Next base: position 112,402,319 of record NC_092722.1, on the reverse strand, counting down.
AAATCACCCAAATGATCCAGAAATAGTCTTTCATGGCAGAGGTCATGGCAGATCCAGCTCACTGCAAACACAGACACACCCCAAGCTCTTTTTCTCAAACCTGAAACTTAAAACTGCAAAATGGCTGATCTAAAACCCAGCTCCACTCACACTCTGACATCACTGCATTTATTAAAGGTACATTGCTTAAACATCCATTTCTTAAAAGGCACTCTCACATGACACCTCCCCCCAAGAAACAAAAATAAACCATCAACTTCAAGATGGTTTCATTTTTCACTTTTGCACCATCCACTAAGAAATGCACACAGTAAAAATACTTTTTTGTTTCACAAAAAAAACAACACATGCAAACAGGCATAATAATATAGTCCATTTTTCACATTCTTCTTGCTCCAACCGAAATCCTTCCATTCATCACATTCGTGACAAAGCATCGGCTATCACATTTTCCCGTCCTGCCACATGTACTATTTTTAAATGAAATGGCTGTAACAATAAACTCCAGCGAAACAGCCTTGGACTGTTATTCCGGAATCGCTCCAAAAATGTCAAAGGATTATGATCAGTATATATAATGGTATTAGACGGATTGCTGGTCACATAAATGTGAAAATGTTGCAAAGCCAGCACCAAACTCAAAGTCTCCTTCTCAATCGTCGAATACTTTTTCTGGTGAGAATTCAATTTCTTTGACAAATAACCAACAGGCCGCTCTAGCCCTTCATCGTAGTCTTGTAGAAGCACCGCACCTGCGCCCACATCACTCGCATCAACAGCCACTTTGAATGGTTTGGTATAATTTGGGGTGACTAACACAGGAGCAGTGGTTAACACAGCCTTCAGGGCGTCAAATGCCTGTTGACACTCCGCTGTCCACTGAAATTTGTTACGCTTCTTGAGCAAGTCCGTCAGTGGAGTGACCACACTGCTAAAATTTGGTACAAATTTCCGGAAAAATCCACTCCTACCAAGAAACCGCATTATTTCTCGTCGTGTCGAGGGTATCGGAAACTTCCAAATAACTTTCGTTTTCACATCCCATTCAATCCTGTCCGATTGTATGGCCAAGGAAAGTGACTTGGGCTTTTCCAAATTCACTTTTGGCTACGTTTATCACCAAACCCGCCTCCTGAAGTCGATCACATAACTCCCTCAGATGTTGTAAATGTTCTTTCCATGCCTGGCTGAAAACTACCAGATCGTCGATGTATACCGCACAATTGGGTAATCCTGAAACAACTGTATTAGTTAACCGTTGAAATGTTGCTGGGGCGTTTTTCATGCCAAATGGCATAACTTTGAACTGGTATGTGCCATCTGGAGTCACAAAAGCTGAAATCTCCTTCGCCCTTTCAGATAAAGGTACTTGCCAGTAACCTTTCAGTAAATCCAATTTGGAAATAAAAGCGGATTGTCCCACTTTCTCAATGCAATCCTCCAAACGTGGGATAGGATAAGAGTCCGTTATTGTAACTGCATTCATCTTTTGATAGTCCACACACAACCGCTGGGTACCGTCTGGTTTAGGTACCATCACTATGGGTGAGCTCCATTGGCTGCAACCCACTTCAATTATGCCATTCTTCAGCATACTCTCAATCTCTCTGTTAACCTGTGCCAATTTTAAAGGATTAAGTCTATATGGATGTTGTTTGATAGGAACAGCATTTCCCACATCTACATCATGTATAGCCATTTTAGTACTTCCCAATTTATCTCTACAAACTTGCCCATGTGATATCAATAACTTTTTCAGGTCAGTTCGTTTTTCCTCTGGAAGGTAACTTAACAATTCATCCCAATTTTTAAGAACATCCTCATTTTCCAATTTAATTTGAGGTATGTCAAATTCACAGTCATCTGGATTTGGTTCGGCACTTTGAGTTAGAATCATTAAAACTTCCTTTTTCTCTCCTTCCCATTAAAAGTACCTTTTAAGCATATTCACATGACACATTCGGTGAGTCTTCCTTCTATCTAGTGTTTTTACCACACAATTCACCTCACTTAATTTCCTTTTAATCTGATACGTCCACAAAACCTAGATTTTAAAGGCTCCCCAACCACTGGTAATAACACTAAAACTTTATTCCCACTGACAAAACTACGAACTTTGGATTTCTTGTCCGCTACCCGTTTCATCATATTTTGTGCAACTTTCAAATGTTGTCTAGCCAATTCACCTGCTCTATTTAATCGTTCCCTAAAATTTGACACGTAATCCAATAGTGTAATTTCCGATTTCTCACCCACCAATTTTACCTTAATCAATTTAAGTAGTCCTCTTACCTCATGACCAAAAATTAGTTCAAAAGGACTAAATTTGGTAGACTCATTAGGTGCATCCCTAATTGCAAACAATACAAATGGAATTCCTTTATCCCAATCCTCTTGACAATACACCCTCAACAGTGTCTTTAATGTCTGATGCCACCTTTCTAACGCTCCCTGCGATTCTGGATGGTAAGCAGTTGATTTAAATTGTTTTATTGCTAAGATATCCATAACTTCTTTGAATAACTTTGAAGTAAAATTCGATCCTTGATCCGATTGAATTTCTGTGGGTAGTCCATATCTGGTAAAGAATTTAAGTAACTCCTCCACAATCCTTTTAGCTGTAATATTATGTACTGGAATGGCTTCTGGAAACCTAGTAGACACATTCATTATAGTCAAAAGATATTGATTCCCACTTTGTGTTTTAGGAAGCGGTCCTACACAATCGATTAGGACCCTTGTGAAAGGTTCCTCAAATGCTAGAATGGGTATTAAGGGAGCTGGTTTTATCACTGCTTGAGGTTTCCCTATCACTTGACATGTGTGACATGATTGACAAAATTTAACTACATCTTTATGTAGTCCAGACCAATAAAAATGTTTCTGGATTTTAGCTCGAGTTTTCCTTATTCCCAAATGACCTCCCACCGGTACCTCATGTGCAACTCGCAACACCTTCTTTCTATACCCTACCTGCAATACTACTTGATGAACTTCTGCCCACTTTTCATCCGCCTGCATATGTAAAGGTCTCCATTTTCTCATCAAGACATCACTTTTATGGTAATAACACTCTGGTATACTCTCAGATTGCTCTTCTGTATATGCTTTCTGATATATCCGTTTTATTTCTACATCTTTCTGTTGTAACTCCGCCAATTTTCCTGAACTAAAAATATCCGCCTCATCCTCCACCTGTTCTTGTTCTTTTTCAACCATCTGATCAAAAATAGTTTCTGATAATTGCACTTCAATTTCATCTTCACTCTTTGATTTCTCCTCTTGTCTTAACCTATGACTTTGTGACCTTGTTACTACACAATCCGGAAAAATCCAAGGATATTCGTCCTTCAACACTTCAGTTGTCTGATTTCCACTGGCTTATCAACCACAGTAGGCATCACTCCCATCTGCGATCCAGCTATATCATTACCCAAGATCATGTATTCCTGGACAAGATAGTTTCTCTATTACTCCTACTACCACTTCACCACTCTTCACTGGGCTTTCCAACCTTACCTTATATAATGGAACATTACTCCTCTCACCCTGAATTCCACATAATCACCACCTTTTCTGGCAACATTCTTCCCAAACTACATAATTCCTCATCTCTTACCATTAAATATTGGCTAGCCCCTGTATCTCTTAAAATTGTGACTTCTTTACCTGCTCCTCCTGATACACATGAATAAACTTTACCCACACAAGTAAATTCTTTAAAGACACCTGGCACCTTCTTAACAATTACTTCTTGAACAGGCTGCACAATCGTTTGCACCTCCTTCCCTTGGGCTTTCCTTTACCACTCTAACAAATCCCACTGTTTTATCCTGTTTTACCACATCAGCCTTTCCAGTGCTTTTCTTCAACCACCAACACTGTGACTTTACATGGCCTAGTTTAATACAGTGAAAACATTTGAAACTTTTCATCTCTTTTTCACCCTCCTGGATTTCTTTTCTAAACTGAGGTACACTCTCTTTATTGTCTCCCATCAGATCACCTTTACCTTTATCACTTGAGTATTTCTCATGTCTCCAGTTTCTATCCCTCACCGGCTGAAATTGATGTCGGAAACCAATCTTTGATTTATGAACTAATTCATAATCATCTGCCATTTCTGCTGCTAATCTTGCAGTTTTAACCCTCTGTTCTTCCACATGAGTTCTCACTACATCAGGTATTGAATTTTTAAACTCCTCCAAAAGTATAATTTCTCCGAGAGCTTCATATGTTTGGTCTATTTTCAAAGCCCTTATCCACCTGTCAAAATTACTCTGTTTGAGCCTTTCAAACTCCATGCATGTTTGACCAAATTCTTTCCTTAAATTTCTAAACCTTTGTCTGTAAGCTTCAGGCACTAGCTCATCTGCACTTAAGATGGATTTCTTCACCTCCACATACGTTCCAGATACCTCCTCCGGTAGTGATGCAAACATTTCACCAGCTCTACCTACCAGCTTTGTTTGAATCAGTAATACCCACATGTCCTGTGGCCATTTCATTTGTTTAGCTACCTTCTCAAATGAAATGAAAAAGGCTTCCACTTCCTTCTCGTCAAACCTTGGCAATGCTTGGACATATTTAAATAGATTCCCACCAAGCCTTTGACTATGACGCTCTTTCTCACTAACGTCATCACTATCATCCAACTGTACGTTTCCCTTCACGTCTGCCAATTTTAATTGACTGTCATGTTTCATGGCCATTTTCTGAAGTTCAAACTCCCTCTCTTTATCTTTTTCCCTGATCTGTATCTCCCTTTCTTTTTCTTCTGCTAGGGCTATTCTTTATTTTCTCCTTTCTTCTCTCTCCTTTTCTTTTTCCTCTCTCTCTCTTTCTTTTTCCTCTCTCTCTCTTTCTCTCTCTCTCGTATTCAAGCCGCTTTAATTCTTTCTCATGTTCCATTTTTTTAATTTGCAACTGAATTCTTTCCATTTCCAATTAGTCAAACTCTATCTCGGGCAACTTTAAATGCTTAACCACCCCATAATTATCTCATCTTTTCGCATTTTGTCAGATAATGTTAACTGCAATGTTTTTGCCAGAAGTCTGCTTTTAGTCTCTGTCCGTAAGGTACTGCGTGTGACAGTCTCCACCCCCAAAAATTTCAGAGCCTCTGAAAGAGCCATTGTCCACAACACACTTAAACTAAAATACCACACCGGAAAAGCAACAATCCTTCACTGTCTTTACGTTCACAAAACCCAATCCAATAGATAGATTTTTAACCCCCTCAAACCCCAATTGCTATGGGAGAGGCGTTTTCAGAACACCAAAATGTATCATGGAGTTCAACCAACCTCCCCTTGTGCTTTTCCAAGCACACGGCTTGTTCTCCAGACGTGGGATTACAATTATGGACACGTGGGTTTTTAAACACAAAACAATGTTTATTCCATGAACTCATCTTAAGCTTTTAAATAAACATTGGATCACTTAACACCCCTTACTTCAAAGATAACCCCGAAAATAATACAACACTAAATAATTCTTCAGTTATTTCTTTCAACATCCAAGAGACTTAACACCTTTAAGCAGAAACACATCACGTTAAAGGCTTTACTTTTATGAGTTTAAATCACCCAAATGATCCAGAGATAGTCCTTCATGGCAGAGATCACAGCAGATCCAAACACAGACACACACCCAAGCTCTTTTTCTCAAAACTGAAACTCAAAACTGCAAAATGGCTGATCTAAAACCCAGCTCCACCCACACTCTGACATCACTATATTTCTTAAAGGTACATTGCTTAAACATCCATTTCTTAAAGGCACTCTCACATGACACTGGTTTCAAGCCCACTTTGAAGAGATAGCCGCCAAGCACACTGCACCGCTGAACGCCAAGTCCCCAGGGAGAAAACATCTTGAGCACTTAAAGCTACCAGACACACCATGCATAGAACTGCACGGTAGCATTGCGGATAGCACAATTGCTTCACAGCTCCAGGGTCCCAGGTTTGATTCCGGCTTGGGTCACTGTCTGTGCGGAGTCTGCACATCCTTCCCGTGTGTGCGTGGGTTTCCTCCGGCTGCTCCGGTTTCCTCCCACAGTCCAAAGATGTGCAGGTTAGGTGGATTGGCCATGATAAAATGCCCTTAGTGTCCAAAATTGCCCTTAGTGTTGGGTGGGGTTACTGGGTTATGGGGATAGGGTGGAGGTGTTGACCTTGGGCAGGGTGCTCTTTCCAAGAGCCGGTGCAGACTCGATGGGCCGAATGGCCTCCTTCTGCACTGTAAATTCTATGGAAACGAAGGTGCTGTGTAAATGACTACTGGCAACATCTATGCAGTCATATTCAGCTAGCCTCTGACACTGGAAACATCAGGGAAATGTATGAACGCCCCCTCGAGTCGAAATCAGGGGAAACAATCACTGACCAAAGTAAACGAATGAACCGCTGGGTGGAGCACTACCTAGATCAGTACTCCAGGGTCAAACATCACTGATGCCACCCTTAATGCAGTTCAGCCGCTGCCAGTCACGGACGAGTTAGACGAACAGCCAATGGAACCGGAGCTCAGCAATGCCATTGGTTCTCTTGCCAGCAGAAAGGCAGCTGGAAAGGACAGCATTACCCCAGAAATAATCAAGTGCGTCAAGCCAGCTATACTCTCAAAGCTCCATCAACTGCTTTGCCTGTGTCGGGATGAGGGAACAGTGCCATAGGACACGCACAACACCAACATCATCACCCTCTGTAAGAACAAGGGTGACCACAGTGACTCCAACAACTACCATGGGATCTCCCTGCTCAGCACAGAGGAGAAAGTCTTTGCCCAGGTCGTTTTAAATAGACTTTTACAGATACAGTACGGCTTTCGTGCAGAAAGCTTCGCTTTCGACATGGTGATCTCCCTTCGCCAGCTACAGGGGAAATGCCGTGAACAATGGATGCCCCTCTACGTCGCCTTCACAGATGTTCCCAAACACTTTGACCTCATCAGCAGACATGGCCTCTTCAATGTATTAGCAACGGTCGGATGTCCGCCAATTTTATTAAGCATCGTTTTGCTCTATGATAAAATGAAAGACACAGTCCAGTACAACGATGCCCCATCAGCCCACACTCCCCATATTCAGTGGTGTGAATCAGGTGTGTCCTTGCACCCACACTGTTTGGGATTTTCTCCTCACTGCTGCTCTCTCCTGCATTCAAGTCTCCAGGAGAAGGAATTTTCCTTCACACAAGATCAGATGGCAGCTGTTAACCTTGCCCATCTTAGAGCAAAGACAAAAGTACAGAAAGTTCTCATCAGGGAATTCCTCTATGCTGACGATGCTGCATTCACATCTCACACTGAAGAGTGCCTGCAGAGACTTAGTAACAGATTTGCAGAAGCTTGTAACAAATTTGGTTTAATCATCAGTCTCAAGAAAATGAATATCATGGGATAGGACTTTAGAAATGCTCCATCCAACCACACTCTGAAAGTGGCCCAAGAGTTTAACTATAGAATTTTAAAACTAATTATCTTTATTGTCACAAGTAGGCTTACAGTAACACTGCAATGAAGTTACTGTGAAAATCCCCTAGTCGCCACATTCCGGTGCCTGTTCGGGTACACTGAGGGAGATTTCAGAATGTCCAAACTACCTAACAAGCATGTCTTTCGAGACTTGTGGGAGGAAACCGGAGCACCCGGAGGAAAATCACAGAGACACAGGGAGAACGTGCAGTCTCCGCACAGACAGTGACCCAAGCCAGGAATCGAACCTGGGACCCTGCTGTGAAGCAACAACGCTAACCACTTGCTACCATGCCGCCTGTTACTTGGGCTCAGCCAGTACTAGCAACCTGCCTCTCGACGCAGAAACCAACAGCCACATTGGAAAGGCGCCTGCTGCTATGTGCAGACTGACTAAGAGGGTGTGGAAAAATGGAGTTCTCACATGGAACACAAAGGTTTGAGTTGTTTCAAGCCTGTGTCCTCAGTATCCTACTTTATGGCAGCGAGGCCTGGACAATGTATGACAGCCAGGAACGACACCTCAACATATTCCATCTTCGCTGCTCCAATGAATTCTTGGCATCAGGTGGCAGCAAAGATGGAATATGGTGAGATGTCGTTCCTGGCAGCCAGACATTGTCCAGGCCTCACTGCCATAAAGCAGGACACTGAGGATACAGAAATCCTCAAGGTAGCTAATGTTCCCAGCATGTATGCCGTACTGAGACAGCGGCACTTAAGATGGCTTGGACATGTGAGCGACATGGAGGATCCCCTAGGTCATATTGTACAGCGAGCTCGAAACTGGCACCAGACCCACTTGCCGCCAATCCCACCTGATGTCTGCAAATGTGACCTGAAGTCCTGTGACATGGACTACAAACGTTGGGAGAAATTTGCCAGTGATCGTCAGAGGTGCTGGACAGTAGTGAAGGAGGGAGTGAACAGAGGGTATGAAAAAAGACACAGCAGTTAGACAGACATGAGATGATACCACATAGAGAGATCCCCAGATGCTGCCAAACCAATCAGTGGCCCACTGGCACGTACCTGTTGTCCCTTAAGATAGGGATCCAAGAGGAATTATAATATTTGAATGAGGAAACTATGCTTTTGTCCAACCCTCTTGTGAAACTGCCCCAGGGGGTGGGGAGGCATCATTTATGTCTTCAACAACTGACTTCCAACAACTCTTTCTGGTGCTGGATTGTTCTGTCTGCCATCAGGGTGTCAGTCCTGGGTGATATGGGAAGACCGCCTTTGAGGCAGGAAGACAAGAGAACTGAAGAGAGCGGCAGAGTAGCACAATGGTTAGCACTGCTGTCGCACAGCATCAGGGATCCAGGTTCGATTCCGACCTTGGGTGACACTGTGTGGGGTTTGCACGTTCTCCCCGTCTCTATGTGGATTTTCTCTGCATTTCCTCCCACAGCCCAAAGATGTGGAGGTTAGGTGGGTTGGCGACGCTAAAATTGCCCCTTGGTGTCCAAAGATGTGCAGGTTAGGTGGATTGGCGATGATAAAATCGCCCCTTGGCGTCCAAAGATGTGAAGGTTAGGTGCGGCTACAGGGTTATGAGGATAGGGCAGGTAACGGGCGTAGTAACGCGTCTTTCGGAGGTTAGTGCAGACCCGATGGGCCGAAAGATCCCCTTCTGCACTGTAGGGATTCTATGGTCGGCAAGAGCAGCTGGGAGATGAGGGAGGAAGAGGGCACTGCAGGAGGGGAGCACACCCGCAGCGGGTCTACAGGAGGGGCCCTTCTACCTGAATGTCAGGGGAGAGCAATGTGTCAGGATCTTCACTTCACTAAGGAGGCAGCATGTCACCTCCTGCACTCACAATGAGCCTGAAACCAGGGGGTGGACAGCACAGCCCGTGGCTGTCAGGATTATTGAAGCCCTTCACTTTGACATAACAACTTGCATTTCATACCATCTTTAATGCAGTACAATGTCCCAAGGCTTAAACCCTGGTCCCACTTGGTCCCAAGCCTGCACCAGTCAACTATGACATCTTTATTCCAAATGGGCCATCAGGTCACAGACTGGCTGTTGGGTGTCAAGAGCTACCACTTCACACATGGCTTATGACTAATGTTAGGAGCCCAGAAATATCATCTAGCGGATCGTAACTGTGCTCAAGCAGTGCATCCGCTCAGGAGGAACCCTGTAGGAGAACTCTGACTATGGATCCAGATTTGTGGCCCATTTGCACGGAACTGTGCAATAATGCAAGTCCAGCACTGGCCAACAGGAAATGCAAGGAGCAGCACAATGCTAAATTGCCCCTTAGTGTCCAAAAGGTTAGGTAGGGCTACTGGGTTATGGGGATGTGGCGGGGGAATGGGCCTAGGTAGGGGGTTCTTTCAGAGGGTCAGTGCAGCCTTGATGGGACGAATGGCCTCCTTCTGCACTGTAAAGTAGTGATTCTAAGAGGAGAAAGAACATGAGCATCAGCTACCAGTAAGAAACAATAGAGGCATCAGTACAATGGTGCCTCAGAGGTCATCTAGAGGGCCAGACTAATGCTCTGAGGTTTCAGCTTCAAATAGCTCAGCTGGCTGTACAGCTGTTTTGTGATGCAGAGCGAGACTAACAGCGTGGGTTCAATTCCCAAACCAGCGGGGGTTATTCATGAAGGTCACGCCTTCTCATTATTATTAAATATTTTATTGAAAATTTTTGGTCAACCAACACAGTACATTGTGCATCCTTTACACAATATTATAACAACACAAATAACAATGACCTATTTTATAAACAAAAAATGAATAAATAATAAATAACAAAAATGAAAACTAGCCCTAATTGGCAACTGCCTTGTCACAAGTAACACTCTCCAAAAATATAATTTAACAGTCCAATATATAATTATCTGTAGCAACGACCTATACATACTATACAGTATATACTAACGACCCTGAGAGTCCTTCTGGTTCCTCCTCCCCGCCCCCGCCCCCCCTCCGCCCCCCCCCCCCCCCCCCCCCCCCCCCGATCCTGGGCTGCTGCTGCTGCCTTCTTTTTCCCATTCCGTCTATCTTTCTGCGAGGTATTCGACGAACGGTTGCCACCGCCTGGTGAACCCTTGAGCCGACCCCCTTAGGACGAACTTAATCCGCTCTAGCTTTATAAACCCCGCCATGTCATTTATCCAGGTCTCCACCCCCGGGGGCTTGGCTTCTTTCCACATTAGCAATATCCTGCGCCGGGCTACTAGGGACGTAAAGGCCAAAACATCGGCCTCTCTCGCCTCCTGCACTCCCGGCTCTTGTGCAACCCCAAATATAGCCAACCCCCAGCTTGGTTCGACCCGGACTCCTACTACTTTTGAAAGCACCTTTGTCACCCCCATCCAAAACCCCTGTAGTGCCGGGCATGACCAAAACATATGGGTATGATTCGCTGGGCTTCTCGAGCACCTCGCACACCTATCCTCCACCCCAAAAAATTTACTGAGCCGTGCTCCAGTCATATGTGCCCTGTGTAATACCTTAAACTGAATCAGGCTTAGCCTGGCACACGAGGACGACGGGTTTACCCTGCTTAGGGCATCTGCCCACAGCCCCTCCTCGATCTCCTCCCCCAGCTCTTCTTCCCATTTCCCTTTTAGTTCATCTACCATAGTCTCCCCTTCGTCCCTCATTTCCCTATATATATCTGACACCTTACCATCCCCCACCCATGTCTTTGAGATCACTCTGTCCTGCACCTCTTGTGTCGGGAGCTGCGGGAATTCCCTCACCTGTTGCCTCGCAAAAGCCCTCAGTTGCATATACCTGAATGCATTCCCTTGGGGCAACCCATATTTCTCGGTCAGCGCTCCCAGACTCGCGAACTTCCCATCCACAAACAGATCTTTCAGTTGCGTTATTCCTGCTCTTTGCCACATTCCATATCCCCCATCCATTCCCCCCGGGGCAAACCTATGATTGTTTCTTATCGGGGACCCCCCCAAGGCTCCAGTCTTTCCCCTATGCCGTCTCCACTGTCCCCAAATCTTCAGTGTAGCCACCAGCACGGGCTTGTGGTGTAGTTCCTCGGTGAGAACGGCAATGGGGCTGTCACCATAGCCTGTAGGCTAGTCCCCCTACAGGACGCCCTCTCTAATCTCTTCCACGCCGCTCCCTCCTCCTCTCCCATCCACTTACTCACCATTGAAATATTAGCGGCCCAATAATCTCACTTAGGCTCGGTAGTGCCAGCCCCCCCCTATCCCTGCTACGCTGTAAGAATCCCTTCCTCACTCTCGGGGTCTTCCCGGCCCACACAAAACCCATGATGCTCTTTTCAATCCTTTTAAAAAAAGCCTTCGTGATCACCACCGGGAGGCACTGAAACACAAAGAGGAATCTCGGGCGGACCACCATCTTAACCGCCTGCACCCTCCCTGCCAGTGACAGGGATACCATATCCCATCTCTTGAAATCCTCCTCCATCTGTTCCACCAACCGCGTTAAATTTAACCTATGCAATGTGCCCCAATTCTTAGCTATCTGGATCCCCAGGTAACGAAAGTCCCTTGTTACCTTCCTCAACGGTAGGTTCTCTATTTCTCTACTCTGCTCCCCTGGATGCACCACAAACAACTCACTTTTCCCCATGTTCAATTTATACCCTGAAAAATCCCCAAACTCCCCAAGTATCCGCATTATTTCTGGCATCCCCTCCGCCGGGTCCGCCACGTATAGTAGCAAATCGTCCGCATACAAAGATACCCGGTGTTCTTCTCCTCCCCTAAGTACTCCCCTCCACTTCTTGGAACCCCTCAACGCTATCGCCAGGGGCTCAATCGCCAGTGCAAACAATAATGGGGACAGAGGGCATCCCTGCCTTGTCCCTCTATGGAGCCGAAAATATGCAGATCCCCGTCCATTCGTGACCACGCTCGCCACTGGGGCCCTATACAACAGCTGCACCCACCTAACATACCCCTCTCCAAAACCAAATCTCCTCAACACCTCCCACAAATAATCCCACTCCACTCTATCAAATGCTTTCTCGGCATCCATCGCCACTACTATCTCCGTTTCTCCCTCTGGTGGGGCCATCATCATTACCCCTAACAACCTCCGTATATTCGTGTTCAGCTGTCTCCCCTTCACAAACCCAGTTTGGTCCTCGTGGACCACCCCCGGGACACATTCCTCTATTCTCATTGCCATTACCTTGGCCAGGACCTTGGCATCTACATTTAGGAGGGAAATAGGTCTATAGGACCCGCATTGTAGCGGGTCCTTTTCCTTCTTTAAGAGAAGCGATATCGTTGCTTCAGACATAGTCGGGGGCAGTTGTCCCCTTTCCTTTGCCTCATTAAAGGTCCTCGTCAGTACCGGGGCGAGCAAGTCCACATATTTTCTATAGAATTCGACTGGGAATCCATCCGGTCCCTGGGCCTTTCCCGCCTGCATGCTCCTAATTCCTTTCACCACTTCTTCTACCTCGATCTGTGCTCCCAGTCCCACCCTTTCCTGCTCTTCCACCTTGGGAAATTCCAGCCGATCCAAGAAGCCCATCATTCTCTCCCTCCCATCCGGGGGTTGAGCTTCATATAATTTTTTATAAAATGTCTTGAACACTCCATTCACTCTCTCCGCTCCCCGCTCCATCTCTCCTTCCTCATCCCTCACTCCCCCTATTTCCCTCGCTGCTCCCCTTTTCCTCAATTGGTGTGCCAGCAACCTGCTCGCCTTCTCCCCATATTCGTACTGTACACCCTGTGCCTTCCTCCATTGTGCCTCTGCAGTGCCTGTAGTCAGCAAGTCAAATTCTACATGTAGCCTTTGCCTTTCCCTATACAGTCCCTCCTCCGGTGCTTCCGCATATTGTCTGTCCACCCTCAAAAGTTCTTGCAGCAACCGCTCCCGTTCCTTACTCTCCTGCTTCCCTTTATGTGCCCTTATTGATATCAGCTCCCCTCTAACCACCGCCTTCAACGCCTCCCAGACCACTCCCACCTGGACCTCCCCATTATCATTGAGTTCCAAGTACTTTTCAATGCACCCCCTCACCCTTAGACACACCCCCTCATCTGCCATTAGTCCCATGTCCATTCTCCAGGGTGGGCGCCCTCCTGTTTCCTCCCCTATCTCCAAGTCCACCCAGTGTGGAGCATGATCCGAAATGGCTATCGCCGTATACTCCGTTCCCCTCACCTTCGGGATCAATGCCCTACCCAGCACAAAAAAGTCTATTCGCGAGTAGACTTTATGGACATAGGAGAAAAACGAGAACTCCTTACTCCTAGGTCTGCTAAATCTCCACGGGTCTACACCTCCCATCTGCGCCATAAAATCTTTAAGTACCTTGGCTGCTGCCGGCCTCCTTCCAGTCCTGGACTTCGACCTATCCAGCCCTGGTTCCAACACCGTATTAAAATCTCCCCCCATTATCAGCTTTCCCATCTCTAGGTCCGGAATGCGTCCTAGCATCCGCCTCATAAAATTGGCATCATCCCAGTTCGGGGCATATACGTTTACCAAAACCACCGTCTCCCCCTGTAGTTTGCCACTCACCATCACGTATCTGCCCCCGTTATCCGCCACTATAGTCTTTGCCTCGAACATTACCCGCTTCCCCACTAATATAGCCACCCCCCTGTTTTTCGCATCTAGCCCCGAATGGAACACCTGCCCCACCCATCCTTTGCGTAGCCTAACCTGGTCTATCAGTTTCAGGTGCGTTTCCTGTAACATAACCACATCTGCCTTAAGTTTCTTAAGGTGTGCGAGTACCCGTGCCCTCTTTATCGGCCCGTTCAGCCCTCTCACGTTCCACGTGATCAGCCGAGTTGGGGGGCTTCCTACCCCCCCCCTTGTCGATTAGCCATCACCTTTTTCCAGCTCCTCACCCGGTTCCCACGTAGCTGTATCTCCCCCAGGCGGTGGCCCCCCGCCCATCCTCTCCCATACCAGCTGCCCCCTCTCCCCAGCAGCAGCAACCCAGTAATTCCCCCCTCTCACCCCCCCCGCTAGATCCCCCGCTAGCGTAATTACTCCCCCCATGTTGCTCCCAGAAGTCAACAAACTCTGGCTGACCTCGGCTTCCCCCCGTGACCTCGGCTCGCACCGTGCGACGCCCCCTCCTTCCTGCTTCTCTATTCCCGCCATGATTATCATAGCGCGGGAACCAAGTCCGCGCTTCTCCCTTGGCCCCGCCCCCAATGGCCCCTCCTCCCCCATCACCACCTGTGGGAGAGAGAAAAGTTACCACATCGCAGGATTAGCACATAAAACCCCTCTTCGCCCCCCACATTCGCCCCACCACTTTGTTCGAACGTTCTTTTTAATAACCCGCTCATTCCAGTTTTTCTTCCACAATAAAAGTCCACGCTTCATCCGCCGTCTCAAAGTAGTGGTGCCTCCCTCGATATGTGACCCACAGTCTTGCCGGTTGCAGCATTCCAAATTTTATCTTCTTTTTATGAAGCACCGCCTTGGCCCGATTAAAGCTCGCCCTCCTTTTCGCCACCTCCGCACTCCAGTCTTGATAAACGCGGATCACCGCGTTCTTCCATTTACTGCTCCGAGTTTTCTTCGCCCATCTAAGGACCATTTCTCTATCCTTAAAACGGAGGAATCTCACCACTATGGCTCTGGGAATTTCTCCTGCTCTCGGTCCTCGCGCCATCACTCGGTATGCTCCCTCCACCTCCAACAGACCCGCCGGGGCCTCCGCTCCCATTAACGAGTGCAGCATCGTGCTCACATATGCCCCGACGTCCGCTCCCTCCACACCTTCAGGAAGACCAAGAATCCTCAGGTTGTTCCTCCTTGCGTTGTTTTCCAGTGCCTCCAACCTTTCCACACATCGTTTCTGATGTGCCTCCTGCGTCTTCGTCTTCACCACCAGGCCCTGTATGTCGTCCTCATTCTCGGCTGCCTTTGCCTTCATGACCCGAAGCTCCCGCTCCTGGGTCTTTTGTTCCTCCTTTAGCCCTTCGATCGCCTGTAGTATTGGGGCCAACAGCTCTTTCTTCATTTCCTTTTTGATCTCTTCCACACAGCATTTCAAGAACTCTTGTTGTTCAGGGCCCCATGCTAAACGGCCACCTTCCGACGCCATCTTGGTTTTTGCTTGCCTTCCTTGCCGCTGTTCTAAAGGATCCGCTGCAATCTGGCCACTTCCCTCTCCTTTGTCCATCCGTATCCAGGGGGGATTCCCTTCTGGTTTACCGCACAGTGTTTTTAGCCGTCAAAATTGCCGTTGGGGCTCCTATCAAGAGCCCAAAAGTCCGTTTCACAGGGAGCTGCCGAAACGTGCGACTCAGCTGGTCATCGCCGCACCCGGAAGTCAAGGTCACGCCTTCTCAACCATGCCCCTTGCCTGGTGACCCTCAGGTTAAATCACCAGCAGTCAATTCCCCCCTCAAAGGGGAAAGCAGCCTATCTGGGACCAAGGTGACTTTACTTTTCCTTGTATTTTATTATTTACGGGATGTTGGTATCGCTGGTTAGGCCTTCAGAGGTTGGTGGTTAGTTGCCTTCATGAACCACTGCAGCCCTTGAGGGGTCAGTACACCCACAGTGCTGTTAGGTAGCGAGCCCCAGGATTTTGCCACAGTGACAGTGAAGGAACTGCAATATATTCCCAAGTCAGGGTGGTGAGTAACTTGGAGGGAACCTCCAAGTGGAAGGGTTCCCAGGTATCTACTGCTCTTGTCCTTCTAGATGGTAGTGGTCTTGGCTTCGGAAGGTGTTGTCGAAGGAAATGTAGCAAGTTACTGCAGTGCATCTTGTAAATGGTACAGATAGCTGCCACTGTCCTTTGGTGGTGGAGGGTTTGAATGTTTGTGGAAGGGGGAGCAATCAAGTGAGCTGCTTTGTTCTGGATGATGTTGAGCCTCTTGAGTGTTGTTGGAGCTTCACTCATCCAGGCAAGTGGAGAGCATTCCATTACACCCCTGACTTGTGCCTTGGAAATGCTGGACAGCTTTGGCGAGTCAGGAAATGAAATGAGTTCCTCGCTGTAGGATTCCAAGCCTTTGACCTGCCCTGGCAGCCACAGTATTAATCTGGCTAGTCCAGTTCAGTTTCTGATCAATGGTAA
The DNA here is from genome assembly GCF_047496885.1 of Scyliorhinus torazame. Classification (NCBI taxonomy): domain Eukaryota; kingdom Metazoa; phylum Chordata; class Chondrichthyes; order Carcharhiniformes; family Scyliorhinidae; genus Scyliorhinus; species Scyliorhinus torazame. Next base: position 112,385,813 of record NC_092722.1, on the reverse strand, counting down.
CCCCAGAATGTTGATTGTGGGGGATTCAGCGCTGGTAATGCCATTGAATGTCAAGGGGCAGTGGCTAGATCCTCTCTTGTAGGAGATGTCATGATATTCAAACACACACATCATGATGGACACACCAACAGGCAAATCAGAGCACACAACACCACAACCAATCACAGACAAGAACACCAACCACATAAAAAGCACGAGCACGACACCTGGTGGGCAGTAGGTCTGGGGACAAAGAAACAGAGAAGAGCTGTTACAACATCACAAGCAGGGAACCCCCACGTGCAGAGTGCAAAGACAAAACTGTACATAGTAAGTTTGAATAAAATAGCGTTGTACCATATACAACCGTGTTGGCTCATCTGTGTGTCAGAACACCCAACACCACATGGTACAGGAGTGGATCGATACCTGCCTACTAACCTGCCATTCTGGACATGGACCGCACCGACAAACCGCAGCCGTTGCAAGTCGCGGGGAACCTAGGTACCAATTGGAAGCTCTTCAGGCAGCGATTTGACCTGTACATCCGTGCCACCGAAAAACAGAGTGCCTCGGATGAAACGAAGATTGCAATGCTCCTCTTCTACGCAGGTCAGCACGCCACCGACGTCTTCAACTCACTGGTGTTCGAAGAAGGCGAAAACCAATCCAAATATGACACGGTCATCCTCAAACTGGACCAGCACTTTCAAGTTGAAGTAAATGAAAGTTTTGAAAGATACCTCTTTCAGCAACGCCTGCAAGGTAAGGAGGAGCTTTTTCAACCCTTCTTGACGCACCTCCGGATTCTAGCGCAGTCCTGCGGTTACGGCACCACCACAGAGTCCATGATCAGGGACCAGATTGTTTTTGGCGTTGCCTCTAGTGGCCTACGCCAGCAGCTTCTTAAAATAAAAAGCCTCACCTTAGCGTCTGCTGTGGAAGCCTGTGTCCTCCACGAAAATGCTACCTGCCGTTTTGCCCGATTTCAGGCGTCCGGGTTGGCACGGAGGGGGTCCCCAGCCGTCGAATCGGCAAGCCAGGCCGCCCACGACGTCGAACGCATCCAGGCCGTCGATTACTTCCCGACCCACGGCCCGGACGACAGCGGCCGCTTCCCGCGCTTTTCGCGGTCTCCCGCGCAGGTGCGCGCCAAAAATAACGGCCACAACGAGGGACGCACTGCGCAGGCGCGCCCACCGCAAGATCGCACTGCGCATGCGCAGTGGCGCAACGAACGCCGTGACGTCATGACGTGCGGCAATTGTGGAGCTCTACATTTAAAAGGGCAATGTCCTGCAAAAAACCGACAGTGCCTCAGATGTGGCAAGATGGGCCACTACGCAGCCCACTGTCGTTCGGCTCAACCCATGGATCCGGCGCATCCTCGACAATCTCGCAGACAAGTCAGGACCGTCCAGCCCACGCATCAAGACTTCCAGTTAAGTGATGCAGATGACCAGGATGCCTTCCGCGTTTCCGTCATCGATGTCAACAAGGTCAATGCCATCAATCCAGCCGATGAGTGGTGTGCCACCCTGACGGTCAACCCGAACTCGTCGCAAGCCCATTAGACTGGACTTATAATACCGTTCATATGTTTAACAAGTTGCACAATTTTACATGATAACCTGTTGTTGTTTATCGTTCCAGATGTCGTCTGACTGGACAACTGTTCAAGTTTTTTTTTTCTTCTTCTCTCGTTCGCATTTATGTTATGTTATGGTACAACTTGGTTCATGTGACGCACCCGACATCGCCCCATGTACATAGTTCCGTCATATGCACATGCTGCACACGACACACACACACTCTTAGATGCACTCACGACACGATCATATTTATTACCACGTAGGCACATATCTTTGTAAAAAGGGGGGATGTCATGATATTCAAACACACACATCATGATGGACACACCAACAGGCAAATCAGAGCACACAACACCACAACCAATCACAGACAAGAACACCAACCACATAAAAAGCACGAGCACGACACCTGGTGGGCAGTAGGTCTGGGGACAAAGAAACAGAGAAGAGCTGTTACAACATCACAAGCAGGGAACCCCCACGTGCAGAGTGCAAAGACAAAACTGTACATAGTAAGTTTGAATAAAATAGCGTTGTACCATATACAACCGTGTTGGCTCATCTGTGTGTCAGAACACCCAACACCACAGGAGATAGTCATTGCCTGGCACTTGTGTGGCGGGACTGTAACTTGCCACTTGCCAGCCCAAGCTTGGATGTTGTCCAAACCTTGCTGCATTTGGGCATGGACTGCTTCATTATCTGAGGAGTCGCGAATGGTGCTGAACATTATGCAGTCGTCCGCAAACTTCCCCACTTCTGACCTTATGATGGGAGGTCATTGATGAAGCAGCTGAAGATGGTTGGGCCTAGGACACTGCCCTGAGGAACTCCTGCAGTGATGTCCTGGAGTTGAGATGATTGGCCTCCAACCACCACAACCATTTTCCTTTGTGGCAGGTATTACTCCAACCAATGGAGAGTTTTTCCCGATTACCATTGACTCCAGTTTAGCTAGGGCTCCTTGAAGCCATACGCAGTCAAATGCTGCCTTGATGCTAAGGGCAGTTATTCTCACCTCACTTTTGTCCAAGAGACTTTTCATTTTATCCTTTTAATTGTTTATAAAAGCTTTCCCACCACTGAGGTTAAATTGGGTCTGTAGTTGCTGGATTGATCCTTGCACCGTTTTTTGAACAAGGATTTAACATTTGCAATTCTCCAGTCCTCTGGCACCATGCTGGGTATTTAAGGAGAATTAGATCATTTGGCCCAGAGCTCCACAATTTCCAACCTTACTTTCTTTTTTTTTCTGTTTTTTTTATAAATTTAGAGTACCCAATTCATTTTTTCCAATTAAGGGGCAATTTAGTGTGGCCAGTCCACCTATCCTGCACATCTTTGGGTTGTGGGGGCGAAACCCACGCAAACACGGGGAGAATGTGCAAACTTCACGCAGTCAGTGACCCAGAGCCGGGATCGAACCTGGGACCTCGGCGCCGTGAGGCAGCAATGTTAATCATTGCGCCACCATGCTGCCCTTACTTTCTTCAGCTGCGTCGGGTGCATCTCATCATAAGAAGAGTCAGCCTTTCTACAGCCTGCTCTTTATCAATTTTTAACCCATCGAATATCTCAAATACCTTCTCTTTCGCTTTGACTTGGGCAGCAACTTGTACTTGGAAGAGGCTGGAGCAACATCCTAGAATTCCCTCCCTAACAGCACAGTGGGTGCACCTACACCTCAAAGACTGCAGTATTTCAAGAAGGCAACTCACCCCACAACCCCAAAAATGCGCAGGGTAAGTGGATTGGTCATGCTAAATTGCCCCTTAATTGGGAAAAAAAAATAATTGGACACTCTAAATTTATTTTTTAAAGTAACACAGGAAACGCAGCCAACACGTACACAGCTATCTCCCACAACCAGCAACGCGATAACGATTAGGTCATATTTTAATAATAACCCCTTGCTTCATCTATTTTCATAATGTTGGTTGTGGGATAAATATCAGTCGAGAAACCAGAGAGACCCTGCTCTTCTCTGAAATGGAGCCATGGGATCTTTTACATGAGATAGCAGACAGAGTTTCACTTTAATGTCTCATCCAAAAGACAGCATTTCCAACTGTGCAGCACTCCCTCAGGACTGCCTGAGCAATGACAACCTAGATTAGGAGCTCAGGTCTTGAGTGGGGCCTGAACACACAGCATTCTAACTCACAGGAGAGTGCTACTAAAAATGTAAATAATCTTTATTGTCATAAGTAGGCTTACATTAACACTGCAATGAAGTTACTGTGAAAAGCCCCTAGTAACCACATTCCGGCACCTGTTCGGGTACACAGAGGGAGAATCCAGAATTCTCAGCTGGTACGGGAATTGAACCCACGCTGGCCTTGTTTTGCACCACAACCAGCTGTCTAGCCCACTGAGCTAAACCAGCCCTAACTGAGCCACAACCTGTATCTAATATGCTTATTCTATAGGTTAGCATAATACACCTGAAACACAAGAGGAAAAAAACACATTTTAAATGAAAATCATGTTCAAATTTGTATTTTGCATATATAAAAGTTTAAAGTGTAATAAATATACTCCTTTTCTTACATGATGAAGAGCTGAGCACTTGGTGGCGAGGGGGCAGCTTCCGTGTCCAACACAAATCTTTGACTCTTGCTGAAACTCGAGCAACGTGGCGATATTAGCGGATTGTCCCCTTCTGCGATGTGATGCAGCAATCTGCCAGCCCCCAGGGATCGATGGGCTTCTACTCCATTCTCCAGCTCACTCTGCCAGCTCTCAAAGGCGGGAATTGGCTCTGCAACATTAACCAGACTGTTAGAAGTTTGCTCTCTTACTTAAAGCTACAGTTAAGGCAAAAAAGTTGTCAGTTTATTATGCAGTCTTCTTGTACATAGGGAAAAGTAAAATAATGGTAGCAAAGCCAGGAATAGAGTGATATAACTCAAAATAACTGATCTATGTCGTGTATTGTAGCACAATTTCCAGGTTGCAGGAGAATCATGTATTCAATGACACTTACATTTGCTTGATAGATAAGATATTTCTATCAATCAATGGTTTGATTGATCTGTATTTGATTTTCTTTTAGCATGTGCAGTGATCACCAAGCCAGGAAATAACCTCTGCAATGGCTAAATGGAGCTCTCTGAGCCCCCCGCTGAATCTTGTCAGTAGGCGGTCTTCAATGATGTAGTCGTTAATTGGGGTGCACCACAGCTGCAGTCTGGGTATTTGATTGTTAATCTGGCAACTGATCCTTGATAGCTGTACTTGATTGTTTAAGCCTGTGGGTGGAGCTGGAGAGCTAATTAAACAGAAAAGCATCCAGAGAAGACCTGAGCTGAGGTCATGTGTGTGCAAAATCCTGAGATATTTTAAGGTCCTGTAAATGAACCCGTCTGGATTTAGAACTAGTATTATGTCCGCATTGATCTGAGAAAAATCAGACATATGTGATATACAGCAACCCAGCAAATACGTAACAAAATTGCCATTAAGGAAGATCGGGAAAGTTTAACTTAACCAATTCCAGAACCATTCCTTTCACTGCTGGGTGATCCTCCTATCTCATGGGAGCAATGGGTTGCAGCGTTCAAGACCTACTTGCTTGCTACAGGAATGGACAATCCGGATGTAGGAGTGATTCGTAAGAAAGCGATAGTTATTTCAGCAGCTCATAGATGCTATGTCTACATTTGACTTGGCAGCAAGTGCTCTCAAAAAATGCTTCAGGCCGGAGGACCGTGTGATGACCGAATGATATACACCCTGTCATAATCCCAGGGTTATAGCTAGTCCACAAAACACTACACGGCAACAGTGCGGCTATTAGCTTCTACAAGTAAATTTGGCACCTCAACCGATGGACTAACTTGTGACCAATTAATTGAAAAGACTTCAATTCCAAGAATTAGAGAACGTCTCCTCATGGATGATGATGACTTAACTTTGGAATAAGCCACAACCTTTGCCGTCCAAATCGGATCTGCCGAGTTAAATCCAAAGAGGTTACACAGAAATACACCCTGAGACTCAGGATTGCGGGCACTGCCTGCCCAACCAGCTCAAGTACAAAGGAAGGGTTACAGAGAAGGAGATCGCGGCAGTCCCATCAGGATCATATACCTTTAAAACAGTGCCAAAATTCTGGGACTGCTCATCCAATCACGGTGCCTAGTTCAGCTTGAGACAAAAAGTACAACTCATGCTCTAAGTAGAACCATTCTGCAAAAATGTGTAATAATAATAATAATCTTTATTGTCACAAGTAAGCTTACATTAACACTGCAATGAAGCTACTGTGAAAATACCCTAGTCGCCACATTTCGGTGCCTGTTCGAGTACACAGAGGGAGAATTCAGAATGTCCAAATTACCTAACAGCACACGGGACTTGTGGAAAGAAACCGGAGCACCCGGAGGAAACCCACGCAGACACGGGGAGAGCATGCAGACTCCGAAGGTCATCGAAGAATAAGTGGAAGAGTTTCTCCTGGAGAGTGAGGTACAGCATGTATGTAGAATCACAAAAGATAAAGCACCACATAATTTTAGTAAGTTCTCAGTCAAGGTCGCAGGCACCTCAAAGTCACTCCTTGTCAATGTTGGTGTGAAAGTATCAATATTGAGCAACAAACTCTACCATCAGTATTTTTCACAACTTCCTTTCACCCCTGCAACTGGCATTCTTCAAGTTTATGGCAAATCTATCTTTCCTTCTGAAACAATTCCAATTCCGATCTATTACAAAAATGCCACCCGAGGTTCACTTTATATGGGGGTAAACATTTTTGATAATCTTGGCTTCAAACCTGAAGGCCCCATGGAGCACACATCAACATGATTGATAATGCACATGCATCCTTCCCTATTTACCAGATTCGCAGAGACATCATTTGTTGAGATGTCATGCTCCTCACATCAACATATCAATTCCCCCAGTTATACAAAATTTGAGATGGTGCCATTGTAATCCGTGTTGAAGTGTCACAGTAGCTGGAACAAATAGAAGCAGATGGTATCACAGAGCCAATCGACTCATCGCAATGGATTTCAAATCTAGTCATCACCCAAAGAAGAAATGGCAAACCTAGATATGTGTTAACGTTAAGACAGTCATTCAATCATTCGGGGCAAGTGTCCACTTCTTACAATCCAAGAATGTCAGCATCATTTTGTGATTCCACAGTCTTCACAAAGCTTAATATGTGATGGAGCTTTCATCAGATACCTCTTGAAGAGCAAAGCCAATATATTACAGCTTTTATTATGTATGAAGGTATGTTTAAGTACCCCAGAATTAAGGCCCGATGGACTAAGTTCAGTACCCAGTGCATTTCAGAACGTTGCTTCTTCTGTTTTGTCAGATATTGAGGGGACACTCAAACCTACTTGATGATGCCTTTGCCCATGGAATGGATAAAGTAAAACATGATCAACAATTAACAGCAGTGTTCAGTCGACTCACACAACCTAATTTGACACACAAGGACAAATGCACATTTGTGGCACCGGAGATTCACTGTCTAGCCATTTATGTGCTCCCAAATTCGTCTATCATGGAAAAGTTGGCATCATCCCTCGGTACTGCCAACTTTTAGCTCAAATTTGTTCCCATGTATGCAGAGCTCACGGAGTATCTTCAGAAGCTTCTGCAAAAAGGTGCACAATGGGAAATGGACAATTGCAGATCAGGTCATTGATCTCCACAAATATAAAGATAGTTAGGTCAAGTCTTCATTAGGATGGGCATCTTGCAGGTTTACGCTGGCATGCTGAACCATACTGCTATCGCGGCAGCGCAATGATAGTGAAACAGCTTGCAACATGGGAGACTACACGGTCATGATAATTTCACACGTAGCCGGAATCAGGTCAGGCAAGAGGACTTGGAGGCAGAATCAGCATAGAGTGTGCTTCAGAAACTACGCCAGTATCTCAAAAAGCAAGTGGACTTGTGGAATAGGGGAAGAACTGATCCCATACTACAGAGTACGCAATTAGCTCATGTTCTTTGGTGATGACTGTATTGCACATGAAACCCGAGTGGTTACCCCAAAATTTCTACAGCAAAATGTAGAACAGCACGGTAGCACAGTGGTTAGCACTGTTGCTTCACAGCTCCAGGGTCCCAGGTTCGATTCCTTGCTGGGTCACTGTCTGTGCGGCGTCTGCACGTTCACCTCGTGTCTGCGTGGGTTTCCTCCGAGTGCTCCGGTTTCCTCCCACAAGTCCCGAAAGAAGTGCTGTTAGGCAATTTGGACATTCTGAATTGTCCCTCTGTGTACCCGAACAGGTGCCGGAGTGTGGCGACCAAGGGATTTTCACAGTAACTTCATTGCAGTGTTAATGTAAACCTACTTGTGACAATAGAAGGTTATTCGTATTATTGCATCATGTCCATGAGGGACAACTGGGTGTTGTTAAGATGAAACAATGATCCTGTGAAGCAGACTAGTGGCAGGCAATAGATTGCTGTATCAAAAAGTTCATTCGAAACTGCGTAGCCTGTACACTGAGTGAGAGGTCTGTTAAAACCACGTCCCATACCTCTACAGATGATCCCAAAGTCAACAAGACAACGGCAACAACACCAAGTAAGATAGCTTTGGTGAAGCCTAAGCAACCTCTCATAATCAACATTTTCTGTGGCAACACAATCACAACAATTTCCATAACAACCACTTCAGTCATTGGCACCTTAGACAAGTTGTCTAAGAAATGTGGATTGCCAGAGATTATTACAGGCAATGGACTGCAGTCTGTTTGTGATGAATGTAAAAAAATGTCATACTCTATATTCTTTTGCAGTAATGTTAGTAAAACTTGGGTTAAGATGCATACAGACATTATGACTGCTGGAGCGGTGATTAAGATGTCATAAAAGTGAGATAACCATCATTGGAAGTGAAGTTTTCTGTTTCAGAGGTATATCTTGACAATCATTTCTCCCTGAGATGTAGGTAATTGATGAAGGGTATTGAGTTTGATCCTGGCTAAACAAGTCAAGGGACATCTTGTAAGAAGAGACAAGAGAATGTCATATGCTTTCGGTACAGATGATGTAGTTAATTGGAGGAGCCAGGTCTGTCTGAAAAGGCAGTTGGTCCGAGAACTCTCATCTGTACTGAGGTGTTTCAGTTCGGTCCTAAAAGATTTTCTCTCCAAAGATTCTGCAGAGAGAAAAGCAAGTAAAACCCTGGTGCTAACGTTATTTATGAGTGATATTTAATATATATTGGTTTGTTTAATTGGCAGGTTTAGGTTTCTTCTTTTAATTAAGAACTGTTTTAACTACTAACTGTAAAGCTGTTTCTTTGTTGCTAATGTGGATAATTCTGTGCTTAAATTAAAGTTTGTTTTAACACAAAAGTTACCTATTGGTCAGTGATATCACTTGTAGCCACCTGAGTTGGCCAACTCCCGATTTAAAATGGAGAACAGCAAAGGCTGAAGGGAAATTCAGCCAACACAGGCAGAAACCAGCAGGTGCAGGTTTGCTGTGTATTTAACTCTGAAAAAGCCCAGACAGCATTGATACCAGCAACCATCAGCATAAAAATGTAGCAGCCATCTACATACTAATAAGCAATCCCCGGGAACAATAGCAGCAATTAGGACAAACAAAGCTAAGCCAGACTCCCCGGCGGCAGCAAGAGCAAACACAAAAGAAGTTAACGAACACCTCAAGACCGCCCATCGATCAGAGAACCGCTCCAGTATTGGAGAAATCGAACCAAGCGATTGGAACGAAGTCCAATCACCTAGAACCAGGTACAGGGTCCGCCCCAAAAGGCTGGAAGCCCCTGGGGACTATAAAAGTTAAGCTCCAAGTTCAAATCGTTCTTCTTGACCGGGTCACACAACAACGCGAACCAACCCTTCAAAACAAGTATACCGTTTTGGATGCTGTTGGGGGGGGGGGGGATGACCCACCGGGGGAAGGCCCTAGCGGCCAGGTCTCTGGCACTGAGTCTGGCTCTGGGGCTCAGAAGGGAAGGGGGGAGAATAGAAAAGCAATAGTAGTAGGAGATTTAATGGTTAGGGGAATAGATAGGAGATTCTGTGGTCGCGAGCGAGACTCCCGGAAGGTATGTTGCCTCCCGGGTGCCAGGGCCAGGGATGTCTCGGATCGTGTCTTCAGGATCCTTAAGGGGGAGGGGGAGCAGCCAGAAGTCGTGGTGCACATTGGTACCAGCGACGTAGGTAGGAAAAGGGGGGTGGAGGTAATAAACAAGTTTAGGAAGTTAGGCTGGAAGTTAAAAGCCAGGACAGACAGAGTTGTCATCTCTGGTTTGTTGCCGGTGCCACATGATAGCGAGGCTAGGAATAGGGAGAGAGTGCAGTTGAACACGTGGCTGCAGGAATGGTGTAGGAGGGAGAGCTTCAGGTGCTTGGATAATTGGAGCGCATTCTGGGGAAGGTGGGACCTGTACAAGCAGGGCGGGTTGCATCTGAACCAGAGGGGCACCAATATCCTGGGAGGGAGGTATTCTAGTACTCTTCGGGAGGGTTTAAACTAATTTGGCAGGGGAATGGGAACCAGATTTGTAGTCCAGCAACTAAGGTAGCCGATATTCAGGATGCCAAAGCGTGTAGTGAGGCAGTGGGGAAGGGAACACTGACAAAGGAGAGTACTTGCAGGCACGGAGATGGGTTGAAGTGTGTATACTTCAATGCAAGAAGCATCAGGAATAAGGTGGGTGAACTTAAGGCATGGATCGGTACTTGGGACTACGATGCGGTGGCCATCACGGAAGCTTGGATAGAAGAGGGGCAGAAATGGTTGTTGGAGGTCCCTGGTTATAGATGTTTCAATAAGATTAGGGAGGGTGGTAAAAGAGGTGGGGGGTGGCATTGTTAATTAGAGATAGTATAACAGCTGCAGAAAGGCAGTTTGAGGAGTATCTGCCTACTGAGGTAGTATGGGTTGAAGTCAGAAATAGGAAAGGAGCAGTCACCTTGTTAGAAGTTTTCTATAGGCCCCCCAATAGTAGCAGAGATGTGGAGGAACAGATTGGGAAACAGATTTTGGAAAGGTGCAGAAGTCACAGGGTAGTAGTCATGGCTGACTTCAACTTCCCAAAGATTGAGTGGAAACTCTTTAGATCAAATAGTTTGGATGGGGTGGTGTTTGTGCAGTGTGTCCAGGAAGCTTTTCTAACACAGTATGTAGATTGTCCGACCAGAGGGGAGGCCATATTGGATTTGGTACTTGGTAATGAACCAGGGCAAGTGATAGATTTGTTAGTGGGGGAGCATTTTGGAGATAGTGATCACAATTCTGTGACTTTCACTTTAGTCATGGAGAGGGATATGTGCGTGCAACAGGGCAAGGTTTACAATTGGGGGAGGGTAAATACGATGTTGTCAGACAAGAATTGAAGTGCATAAGTTGGGAACATAGGCTGTCAGGGAAGGACACAAGTGAAATGTGGAACTTGTTCAAGGAACAGGTACTACGTGTCCTTGATAGGTATGTCCCTGTCAGGCAGGGAAGAGATGGTCGAGTGAGGGAACCATGATTGACAAGAGAGGTTGAATGTCTTGTTAAGAGCAAGAAGGAGACTTATGTAAGGCTGAGGAAACAAGGTTCAGACAGGGCGCTGGAGGGATACAAGATAGCCAGGAGGGAACTGAAGAAAGGGATTAGGAGAGCTAAGAGAGGGCATGAACAATCTTTGGCGGGTAGGATCAAGGAAAACCCCAAGGCCTTTTACACATGTGAGAAATATGAGAATGACTAGAGCGAGGGTAGGTCCGATCAAGGACAGTAGCGGGAGATTGTGTATTGAGTCTGAAGAGATAGGAGGGATCTTGAACGAGTACTTTTCTTCTGTATTTACAAATGAGAGGGGCCATATTGTTGGAGAGGACAGTGTGAAACAGACTGGTAAGCTCGAGGAAATACTTGTTAGGAAGGAAGATGTGTTGGGCATTTTCAAAAACTTGAGGATAGACAAGTCCCCCGGGCCTGACGGGATATATTCAAGGATTCTATGGGAAGCAACAGATGACATTTCAGAGCCGTTAGCAATGATCTTTTCGTCCTCACTGTCAACAGGGGTGGTACCAGTGGATTGGAGAGTGGCGAATGTCGTGCCCCTGTTCAAAAAAGGGACTAGGGATAACCCTGAAAATTACAGGCCAGTTAGTCTTACTTCGGTGGTAGGCAAAGTAATGGAAAGGGTACTGAAGGATAGGATTTCTGAGCATCTGGAAAGACACTGCTTGATTAGGGATAGTCAGCACGGATTTGTGAGGGGTAGGTCTTGCCTTACAAGTCTTATTGAATTCTTTGAGGAGGTGACCATGCATGTGGATGAAGGTAAAGCAGTGGATGTAGTGTACATGGATTTTAGTAAGGCATTTGATAAGGTTCCCCATGGTAGGCTTATGCAGAAAGTAAGGAGGCATGGGATAGTGGGAAATTTGACCAGTTGGATAACGAACTGGCTAACCGATAGAAGTCAGAGAGTGGTGGTGGATGGCAAATATTCAGCCTGGATCCCAGTTACCAGTGGCGTACCGCAGGGATCAGTTCTGGGTCCTCTGCTGTTTGTGATTTTCATTAATGACTTGGATGAGGGAGTTGAAGGGTGGGTCAGTAAATTTGCAGATGATACGAAGATTGGTGGAGTTGTGGATAGTGAGGAGGGCTGTTGTCTGCTGCAAAGAGACATAGATAGGATGCAGAGCTGGGCTGAGAAGTGGCAGTTGGAGTTTAACCCTGAAAAGTGTGAGGTTGTCCATTTTGGAAGGACAAATATGAATGCGGAATACAGGGTTAACGGTAGAGTTCTTGGCAATGTGGAGGAGCAGCGAGATCTTGGGGTCTATGTTCATACATCTTTGAAAGTTGCCACTCAAGTGGATAGAGCTGTGAAGAAGGCCTATGGTGTGCTAGCGTTCATTAACAGAGGGATTGAATTTAAGAGCCGAGAGGTGATGATGAAGCTGTACAAAACTTTGGTAAGGCCACATTTGGAGTACTGTGTACAGTTCTGGTCGCCTCATTTTAGGAAGGATGTCGAAGCTTTGGAAAAGGTGCAAAGGAGATTTACCAGGATGTTGCCTGGAATGGAGAGTAGGTCTTACGAGGAAAGGTTGAGGGTACTAGGCCTTCTTTCATTAGAACGGAGAAGGATTAGGGGCGACTTGATAGAGGTTTATAAGATGATATGGGGAATAGATAGACAGTCAGAGACTTTTTCCCCGGGTGGAACAAACCATTATAAGGGGACATAAATTTAAGGTGAATGGTGGAAGATGTAGGGGGGGGATGTCAGAGGTAGGTCCTTTACCCAGAGAGTAGTGGGGGCATGGAATGCATTGCCTGTGGAAGTAGTTGAGTCGGAAACATTAGGGACCTTCAAGCAGCTATTGGATAGATACAGGGATTACGGTAGAATGCTGTAATGTAGATTAATTTGTTCTTAAGGGCAGCACGGTAACATTGTGGATAGCACAATTGCTTCACAGCTCCAGGGTCCCAGGTTCGATTCCGGCTTGGGTCACTGTCTGTGCGGAGTCTGCACATCCTCCCCGTGTGTGCGTGGGTTTCCTCCGGGTGCTCCGGTTTCCTCCCACAGTCCAAAGAAGTGCAGGTCAGGTGGATTGGCCATGATAAATTGCCCTTAGTGTCCAAAATTGCCCTTAGTGTTGGGTGGGGTTACTGGGATAGGGTGGAGGTGTTGACCTTGGGTAGGGTGCTCTTTCCAAGAGCCGGTGCAGACTCAATGGGCCGAATGGCCTCCTTCTGCACTGTAAATTCTATGATAATCTATGATAATCTATGAACCTTGACCGTGACCGGTGCAGCTGCCGCCGAGAGACCGTAAGTCTTAAGTCAACGCTCGCTACGAGATAGGCGCTCCTAGCTACCAATCCGTACCAACTTCGAATCCCGCAGACTCAGGACCCGAACGAAGGGTAATTTGTTCCCCTGACCTGGTGGGCCAGTCCGAAGCTAAGTATAGGCCTGTTAGTTGTAGAAGTAGCTTAGACGTAGAATTTGTGCAGGAGTAGCGATTATTGTGTATCATAAATGTGCTTTGATTTGAATCTTACTAATCGGTGTACTGAGTTATTGATCATTACTTGGACTTGAACCTCGTGGCGGTATCATAAAGATACCTGGCGACTCGAAAGCAAAGGTTATAAAACAGAGCCAATTGAACCAACCATAAGTTAGCAACACACTCCTGTGGTGCAGTAACATTTCTTCACAGTTTTACCAAATGGAAATAGTTGGGTTATCATTCGGAATCCTAACAGTTCCCAGTTAATTTATAGACTTCCTAGCAAGTTGCAGAATTGATCACCATCTGACATCACACTGTAATCTACAAGCGAAAGGTGGTATTGAACAATGGTATTCTCCCCTGTGGTTGTCCCCCTCTCGAACAGGTATACCCCTTTGGATACTGTCGGGGGGGGGGGATAGCCTATCAGGGGAAAACAGCAGCAGCCAGAGCAGTGGCACCACGGCTGGCTCTGATGTTCAGAAGGGAGGGTCAAAGCGCAGAAGAGCAATAGTAATAGGGGACTCTATAGTCAGGGGCACAGATAGGCGCTTCTGTGGACGTGAAAGAGACTCCAGGATGGTATGTTGCCTCCCTGGTGCCAGGGTCCAGGATGTCTCCAAACGGGTAGAGGGCATCCTGAAGGGGGAGGGTAAACAGGCAGCGGTTGTTGTACATATTGGTACTAACGACATAGGCAGGAGGGGGCATGAGGTCCTGCAGCAGGAGTTCAGGGAGCTAGGCAGAAAGTTAAAAGACAGGACCTCTAGGGTTGTAATCTCGGGATTACTCCCTGTGCCACGTGCCAGTGAGGCTAGAAATAGGACAAGAGCAGCTAAACACGTGGCTAAACAGCTGGTGTAGGAGGGAGGGTTTCCATTATCTGGACACTGGGAGCTCTTCCGGGGCAGGTGTGACCTATATAAGGACGGGTTGGATCTAAACTGGAGAGGCATACATATCCTGGCCGCAAGGAATGCTAGTGTCACACGGGAGGGTTTAAACTAGTATGGCAGGGGGGTGGGCACGGGAGCAATAGGTCAGAAGGTGAGAGCATTGAGGGAGAACTAGGGAATAGGGACAGTGTGGCTCTGAGGCAGAGCAGACAGGGAGAAGTTGCTGAACACAGCGGGTCTGGTGGCCTGAAGTGCACATGTTTTAATGCAAGAAGTATTACGGGTAAGGCAGATGAACTTAAGAGCTTGGATTAGTATTTGGAACTATGATGTTGTTGCCATTACAGAGATCTGGTTGAGGGAAGGGCAGGATTGGCAGCTAAACGTTTCAGGATTTAGATGTTTCAGGCGGGATAGAGGGGGATGTAAAAGGGGTGGCGGAGTTGCGCTACTGGTTAGGGAGGATATCACAGCTGTACTACGGGAGGACACCTCAGAGGGCAATGAGGCTATATGGGTAGAGATCAGGAATAAGAAGGGTGCAGTCACAATGTTGGGGGTTTACTACAGGCCTCCCACAGCCAGCGGGAGATAGAGGAGCAAATAGGTGGACAGATTTTGGAAAAGAGTAAAAACAACAGGGTTATGGTGATGGGAGACTTCAACTTCCCCAATATTGACTGGGGCTCATTTAGTGCCAAGGGCTTAGACGGGGCAGAGTTTGTAAGGAGCATCCAGGAGGGCTTCTTAAAACAATATGTAGACAGTCCAACTAGGGAAGGGGCGGTGCTGGACCTGGTATTGGGGAATGAGCCCAGCCAGGTGGTAGAAGTTTCAGTAGGGGAGCATTTCAGGAACAGTGACCACAATTCAGTAAGTTTTAAAGTGCTGGTGGACAAGAATAAGAGTGGTCCTAGGGTGAATGTGCTAAATTGGGGGAAGGCTAATTATAACAATATTAGGCGGGAACTGAAGAAACTAGATTGGGGGACGGATGTTTGAGGGCAAATCAACTTCTGACATGTGGGAGGCTTTCAAGTGTCAGTTGAAAGGAATTCAGGACCGGTATGTTCCTGTGAGGAAGAAGGATAAATACGGCAATTTTCGGGAACCTTGGATAACGAGAGATATTGTAAGCCTCGTCAAAAAGAAAAAGGAGGCATTTGTCAGGGCTAAAAGGCTGGAAACAAACGAAGCCTGTGTGGAATATAAGGAAAGTAGGAAGGAACTTAAGCAAGGAGTCAGGAGGGCTAGAAGGGGTCACGAAAGTCATTCGCAAATAGGGTTAAGGAAAATCCCAAGGCTTTTTACACGTACATAAAAAGCAAGAGGGTAGCCAGGGAAAGGGTTGGCCCACTGAAGGATAGGCAAGGGAATCTATGTGTGGAGCCAGAGGAAATGGGCGAGGTACTAAATGAATACTTTGCATCAGTATTCACCAAAGAGAAGGAATTGGTAGATGTTGAGTCAGGAGAAGGGTGTGTAGATAGCCTGGGTCACATTGAGATCCAAAAAGACGAGGTGTGGGCATCTTAAAAAATATTAAGGTAGATAAGTCCCCAGGGCCTAATGGGATCTACCCCAGAATACTGAAGAAGGCTGGAGAGGAAATTGCTGAGGCCTTGACAGAAATCTTTGGATCCTCACTGTCTTCAGGTGATGTCCCGGAGGACTGGAGAATAGCCAATGTTGTTCCTCTGTTTAAGAAGGGTAGCAAGGATAATCCAGGGAACTGCAGGCCGATGAGCCTTACTTCAGTGGTAGGGAAATTACTGGAGAGAATTCTTCGAGACAGGATCTACTCCCATTTGGAAGCAAATGGACGTATTAGTGAGAGGCAGCATGGTTTTGTGAAGGGGAGGTCGTGTCTCACTAACTTGATAGAGTTTTTCGAGGAGGTCACAAAGATGATTGATGCAGGTAGGGCAGTGGATGTTGTCTATATTGACTTCAGTAAGGCCTTTGACAAGGTCCCTCATGGTAGACTAGTACAAAAGGTGAAGTCACACGGGATCAGGGGTGAGCTGGCAAGGTGGATACAGAACTGGCTAAGTCACAGAAGGCAGAGAGTAGCAATAGAAGGATGCTTTTCTAATTGGAGGGCTGTAACCAGTGGTGTTCCACAGGGATCAGTGCTGGGACCTTTGCTGTTTGTAGTATATATAAATGATTTGGAGGAAAATGTAACTGGTCTGATTAGTAAGTTTGCAGACGTCACAAAGGTTGGTGGAATTGCGGATAGCGATGAGGACTGTCAGAGGATACAGCAGGATTTAGATTGTTTGGAGACTTGGGCGGAGGGATGGCAGATGGAGTTTAATCCGGACAAATGTGAGGTAATGCATTTTGGAAGGTCTAATGCAGGTAGGGATATACAGTGAATGGTAGAACCCTCAAGAGTATTGAAAGTCAGAGAGATCTAGGTGTACAGGTCCACAGGTCACTGAAAGGGGCAACACAGGTGGAGAAGGTAGTCAGGAAGGCATACGGCATGCTTGCCTTCATTGGCCGGGGCATTGAGTATAAGAATTGGCAAGTCATGTTGCAGCTGTATAGAATCTTAGTTAGGCCACACTTGGAGTATAGTGTTCAATTCTGGTCGCCACACTACCAGAAGGATGTGGAGGCTTTAGATCGGGTGCAGAAGAGATTTACCAGGATGTTGCCTGGTATGGAGGGCATTAGCTATGAGGGGCGGTTGAATAAACTCGGTTTGTTCTCACTGGAACGACGGAGGTTGAGGGGCGACCTGATAGAGGTCTATAAAATGATGAGGGGCATAGACAGAGTGGATAGTCAGAGGCTTTTCCCCAGGGTAGAGGGGTCAATTACTAGGAGGCATAGGTTTAAGGTGAGAGGGGCAAGGTTTAGAGTAGATGTACGAGGCAAGTTTTTTACACAGAGGGTAGTGGATGCCTGGAACTCGCTACCGGAGGAGGTGGTGGAAGCAGGGACGATAGTGACATTTAAGGGGCATCTTGACAAATACATGAATAGGATGGGAATAGAGTGATACGGACCCAGGAAGTGTAGAAGATTGTAGTTTAGTCGGGCAGCATGGTCGGCACGGGCTTGGAGGGCCGAAGGGCCTGTTCCTGTGCTGTACATTTCTTTGTTCTAATTCAATAGTGCAATAAAGGACAGTCTGAGAGATAATAGGTCAGAGGGGAAAACACTTAGAACAATCCATTCACAGCCTACTCCACACAAATCAATCCACCCCAAACTCTGACCGGACAGACACCAGCCAAATTTACGATAGGTCGTAGCTTTCACATGCCACTGATCATTCTTAAGCTGTCACCACCAATTGATGAGAATGTCACAGTGAAAGCAAATTAAATCACAAAGCGACCAGGAAAAGTTTGAGGTTGGCGATCGGGTTTAAATCAAATAGCCATAATTGCTGCCACTAACTTGTATCATCTATAGCAGATCCAAAGCAGATCGAGTGGTTGCTTGGTAGCACTGCTCATCTGTTGGGTAACAACACCAAGTGGAATGTGAGATGCTTGATAGCGAGCAGATCTGGATATTTTGAGCACAGTAATTATGAGGATACATTTTCTTTTCTTATGAGTGATGTTGATCATTCCCCTCTTCAAGTTTATCATACAGAACCACAACATCAAATTCATAGATCTAATCTGTTTTCTACCTCTCTGCAGCTCTGAAGAAGAGCCATATGCACTCAAAACATTAACTCTGTTTCTTGCTCCACAGATGCTGTCAGGCCTGCTGAGTTTTTCCAGCATTTTATGTTTGCATTTTAGTAGATATTTTGTTCATTTGGGGAGCACAAGAGACCCCCGTTCGAAGCACTATCACTTTGTTAAGCCAACCAAACCTCTGACTGTGATAAACAAGTGTTTCATTTCATAGGGGTGGGCTAAACAACGGAAGGGCACAAATTTAAAACATAGAACATAAACAGTACAGCACAGAACAGGCCCTTTGGCCCTCAATGTTCTGCCGAGCATTGTCTGAAACCAAGATCAAGCTATCCCACTCCCTGTCATTCTGGTGTGCTCCATGTGCCTATCCAATAACCGCTTGAAAGTTCCTAAAGTGTCCGCGACTCCACTAAACCAGCAGGCAGTCCATTCCACACCCTAACCACTCTCTGAGTAAAGAACCTACCTCGGACATCCCTCCTATATCTCCCACCCTGAATCTTATAGTTATGCCCCCTTGTAACAGCTACATCCACCCGAGGAAATAGTCTCTGAACATCCACTCTATCTATCCCCCTCATTATCTTATAAACCTCTATTAAGTCGCCTCTCATCCTCCTCCGCTCCAAAGAGAAAAGCCCTAGCTCCCTCAACCTTTCCTCATAAGACCTATCCTGCAAACCAGGCAGCATCCTGGTAAATCTCATTTGCACCTTTTCCAATGCTTCCACATCCTTCCTATAGTGAGGTGACCAGAACTGCACACAATACTCCAAATGTGGTCTCACCAGGGTCATGTATAGTTGCAGCATAACCCTGCGGCTCTTAAACTCAAGCCCCCTGTTAATAAATCTAACACACTCTAAGCCTTCTTCAATGCTCTATCCACTTGAGTGGCAACCTTCAGAGATCTGTGGACATGAACCTCAAGATCGCTCTGTTCCTCCACATTCCTCAGAACCCTGACGTTGACCCTGTAATCCGCATTCAAATTTTTTCTACCAAAATGAATCACCTCGCACTTATCAGGGTTAAACTCCATCTGCCATTTTTCGGCCCAGCTCTGCATCCTATCAATGTCTCTTTGCAGCCTACAACAGTCCTCCACCTTATCCACTACTCCACCAATCTTGGTGTCCTCAGCAAATTTACTGACCCACCCCTTCAGCCCCCTCCTCCAAGTCATTGATAAAAATCACAAATAGCAGAGGACCCAGCACTGATCCCTGTGGTACACCGTTGGTAACTGGTCTCCAGTCTGAAAATTTTCCATCCACCACCACCCTCTGTCATCTATGTGATAGCCAGTTACTTATCCAATTGGCCAAATTTCCCTCTATCCCACACCTCCTTACTGTCTTCATGAGCCAACCATGGGGAACCTTATCAAATGCCTTACTAAAATCCATGTGTACGACATCAACTGCTCTACCTTCATCTACACACTTAGTTACCTCCTCAAAGAATTCAATCAAATTTGTGAGGCAAGACCTACCCTTCACAAATCCGTGTTGACTATCCCGGATTAAACTGCATCTTTCCAAATGGTCATAAATCCTGTCCTTCAGGACCTTTTCCATTATCACTGACCACCGAAGTAAGACTAACACTTAATTACCAGGGCCATTCCTATTCCCTTTCTGGAACAACATTCACCACTCTCCAGTCCTCTGGCACTATCCCCGTGGACAGCGAGGACCCAAAGATCAAAGCCAAAGGCTCTGCAATCTCATCCCTTGCCTCCCAAAGAATCCTTGGATATATCCCATCTGGCCCAGGGGACTTGTCGACCCTCAGGTTTTCAAAATTGGTAATACATCCTTCCTCAGAACATCTACTTCCTCCAGCTTACCGGCCTGAATCACACTCTCATCTGCAAAAACATGGCCACTCTCCTTTGTGAATACTGAAGAAAAGTATTCATTCAACGCCTCTCCTATTTCTTCTGACTCCATGCACAAGTTCCCACTACTGTCCTTCACCGGCCCTACCCTCACCCTGATCATTCTTTTATTTCTCACACAAGAGTAAAAAGCCTTGGGGTTTTCCTTGATCTGACCCGCCAAGGACTTCTCATGCTCCCTCTCTATATATATATACCCCGGAACTTCCAACAACCATTCCTGTCCCTGTTCTAACCATGTCTCCGTAATGGCCACAACATCGTAGTCCCAAATACCAACCCACGCTCCAAGTTCACCTCCCTTATTCCGGATGCTCCTTGCATTGAAGTAGACACACTTCAACCTACCTTTCTGTCTGCCGGTACACTCCTGCGACCTTGATACCCTCCTTAGTACCTCACTACTCTCAACACTAGCTTCTGGAACACAGCTCGTTTTCCCAGCCCCGTGACAAATTAGTTTAAACCCCCCCGAAGAGCCGTAGCAAATTTCCCACCCAGGATATTGGTGCCCCTCTGGTTCAGGTGCAAACCGTCCTGTCTGTACAGGTCCCACCTTCCCCAGAATGTGCTCCAATTATCCACGTAACTGAAATCCTCCCTCCTACACCATCCCTGCAGCCACGTGTTTATCTGCACTCTCTCCCTGTTCCTCACCTCACTAGCACGTGGCACCGGCAACAAACCAGAGATGACAACATGGTTTGTCCTGGCTCTCAGCTTCCACCCTAGCTCCCTAAATTCCTGTTTTAAATCCCCGTCCCTTCTCTTACCTATGTCGTTGGTACCGATGTGTACCACAACTTGTGACTGCTCCCCCTCCCCTTCAAGGATTCTGAAAACACAGTCTGAGACGTCACGGACCCTGACACCCAGGAGGCAACATACCATCCATGAGTCTCTTTCGCTGCCACAGAACCGTCTAATACATAAACGAGTACTTTGAGTATTATTGAAAAAAAAGATGTGCTGTTGAAGCTTTTTGTCCTCTACTCATCAGGATAGTAGATGCAAAATTACCAAACTTCAAAAGAAACAACAATTTATACTGAAGAAGAAGAGCATACTGATTGATTGGCAAGTGGATTCTGATTGGTTGAGACATTGCTGTGGAGAACGCACCAGGGAACTATTGTCCCTCCCATGTTTTTCTGTAATCCAAAAAATGGTGCAAGCCTGGACATGTTTCTTTTGGCCTGCAGTGGGCTGGGCAAATGAATATATGTAGCTTCAAGCAAGCAAAGCTGAACCACATCAAAATACCCAGCTGATCATCTTAAATTATTGTTTTTTGGTTTTTAAAAAATATATTTTATTAAAGTTTTCAAACACAATTTTTCCCCCTTACAAATCAACAAAAACGGTAACATGATAACTGATAGATAACATTGTTTAAATAAAATAGTGAACTAACAAAATAACACAAAATAGTGCTCCCCAACCCGCCCCTTCACCCCATCTAGAACACAAACAATTTACCTCTCCCCCCACTTCCCTCCCTCCCTCCCCCCCCCCCCCCCTTCAGGGCTGCTGCTGGCTATCTATTTTCCCCCTACCATTCCGCTAGATAGTCGAGGAACGGTGTCCACTGCCTGGTGAACCCCTGAGCCGATCCTCTCAGCGAAAACTTCATCCGCTCCAGTTTTATGAACCCTGCCATATCGTTTATCCAGGCCTCCACGCCGGGGGGTTTCGCTTCCTTCCACATGAGTAAAATCCTACGCCGGGCTGCTAGGGACGCAAAGGCCACAATATCGGCCTCTTTCGCCTCCTGCACTCCCGGCTCAACCGCTACCCCAAATATAGCTAACCCCCAGCTTGGCTTGACCCGGACCTTCACCACCTTCGAGATCACTCCCGCCACTCCCCTCCAATACCCCTCCAGTGCTGGACACGACCAAAACATATGTGTGTGGTTCGCTGGGCTTCCCCCGCACCTCCCGCACTTGTCCTCCACTCCGAAGAACCTGCTCAACCTCGCTCCCATTATGTGTGCTCTATGTAGCACCTTAAATTGAACCAGGCTAAGCCTGGCACACGAGGAAGAGGAATTTACCCTACTTAGGGCATCAGCCCACAAACCCTCCTCAATCTCCTCCCGAGCTCTTCTTCCCATTTTCCTTTCAGTTCTTCTACCTGCTCCTCCCCCTCTTCTCTCATCTCCCGGTATATTTCGGGCACTTTGCCCCCCCCCGACCCCCCCCCCCCCCCGAAAGCACTCTATCCTGGATCCCCTGTGTCGGGAGCAGCGGAAATTCCCTCACTTGTTGTCTCGTGAACGCCCTCACCTGCATATACCTAAAGATATTCCCCGGAGGCAGCTCAAACTTTTTCTCTAGCGCTCCCAAGCTCGCAAACGTCCCATCTATAAATAAGTCTCCCACTCTCCTAATTCCTGCCCAGTGCCAGCTCTGGAACCCTCCGTTCAACCTCCCTGGGGCAAACCTATGGTTGTTCCTGATCGGGGACCACATCGAGACTCCCAGCACACCCCTCTGTCGCCTCCATTGCCCCCAGATACTTAATGTTGCCGCCACCACTGGGTTTGTGGTAAACCTTTTCAGGGAGAGCGGTAGTGGCGCCGTCACCAGCGCTTTTAAGCTCGTTCCTTTACAGGGCGCCATCTCCAGCCTTTTCCACGCCGCCCCCTCTCCCTCTATCATCCACTTATGGATCATCGCCACATTGGCGGCCCAGTAATAGTCGCCCAAATTCGGCAACGCCAGTCCCCCTCTGTCCTTGCTACGTTGCAGGAACCCCCTCCTTACCCTCGGGGCCTTCCCTGCCCACACAAAGTTCATGATGCTCCTATCTATTTTTTTGAAAAAGGCCTTAGTGATCAATATAGGGAGACATTGAAACACAAATAGGAACCTCGGGAGGACCATCATCTTAATCGCCTGCACTCTGCCCGCCAGTGACAGCGGCTGCATATCCCACCTTTTGAAATCTTCTTCCATTTGCTCCACCAGCCGAGTCAGATTGAGTCTGTGTAAGGTTCCCCAGCTCCTGGCTATCTGAATCCCCAGGTATCGGACGTTTCTTTCCACTTTCCTTAGCGGCAGGCCATCTATCCCTCTACTCTGGTCCCCAGGGTGTATCACGAAAAGCTCACTCTTTCCCATGTTCAGCCTATATCCCAAGAAATCTCCAAACTCCCTCAATATCTGCATAACCTCTGTCATCCCCCCCACTGGATCCGCCACATATAGCAGTAGGTCATCTGCGTAGAGTGACACTCGGTGTTCCTCTCCCCCTCTAACCACCCCTCTCCATTTCCTGGAGTCTCTCAGCGCTATGGCCAGTGGTTCAATTGCCAGCGCGAACAGTAATGGGGACAGCGGGCATCCCTGTCTTGTTCCCCTATGTAGTCGAAAATACTCCGACCTTTGCCGATTTGTGACTACACTTGCCACTGGGGCCCCATAGAGGAGTTTAACCCAGCTGACAAACCCCTCCCCGAACCCGAACCTCCTCAGCACCTCCCATAGGTACTCCCACTCTACCCTATCAAATGCCTTCTCTGCATCCATTGCCGCCACTATCTCTGCCTCCCCCTCTGCTGGGGGCATCATTATCACCCCCAATAGCCGTCGCACATTGACATTCAATTGTCTCCCCTTTACGAGCCCTGTCTGATCTTCATGCACCACCCCCGGGACACAATCCTCTATCCTCATTGTCAGCACTTTTGCCAGCAACTTGGCGTCCACATTCAGGAGCGAGATAGGCCTATAAGTCCCGCATTGCAGCGGGTCTTTATCTCGCTTCAGGATTAGTGATATCGTCGCCTCCGACATTGTCGGGGGTAGGGTCCCCCCTTCTCTGGCCTCGTTAAAGGTTCTTACCAGCAGCGGGGCCAACAAGTCCACGTATTTCCTGTAAAATTCCATCGGGAACCCGTCAGGTCCCGGGGCCTTCCCTGCCTGCATGTTCCCCGGCCCTTTGGTCACCTCGTCCACCCCAATTGGCGCCCCCAGGCCTGCCACCTCCTGCTCCTCCACCCTCGGGAACCTTAGTTGCTCCAGAAACTGCTGCATCCCCTCTTTTCCCTCCGGGGGTGGGACCTATATAACCTCTCATAAAAGGTCTTGAACACCTCATTTACCTTCCCTGCTCTACGCACCGTGGTTCCCGTTTCATCCCTAACTCCCCCTATTTCCCTCGCCGCTGTTCTCTTACGAAGCTGGTGGGCCAACAGGCGACTCGCCTTTTCCCCATATCATATTTCATCCCGTGCCTTCCTCCACTGTGCCTCTGCCCTCCCTGTGGTCAGCAGGTCAAACTCCGTCTGGAGTCGCCGCCTCTCCCTTTATATTTTTATCCGCACTCAAAATCTCCCCCAGTAATCTTTCCCTCTCTTTGGCCTCTGTTTTCCCCTTGTGAGCCCTGATGGAGATCAACTCTCCCCTGACCACCGCCTTCAGTGCTTCCCATACTACCCCCACTCGGACCTCCCCATCATCGTTGGCCTCCAGGTACCTTTCGATACATCCCCGCACCCTTCCGCATACTCTCTCATCCGCCAATAATCCCACATCCAGTCGCCAGAGTGGACGCTGTTCCCTCTCCTCTCCTAGTTCCAGATCCACCCAATGTGGGGCATGGTCTGAAACAGCTATGGCCGAGTACTCCGTTCCTTCCACCCTCAAAATCAATGACCTTCCCAAAACGAAGAAATCTATCCGGGAGTATACCTTATGGACATGGGAGAAAAAGGAGAACTCTTTGGCCAGCGGCCTAGCAAATCTCCACGGATCCACTCCCCCCATTTGGTCCATAAACCCCCTAAGCACCTTGGCCGCTGCCGGCCTTCTTCCGGTCCTGGATCTAGATCTATCTAACCCTGGGTCTAGCGCGGTGTTGAAGTCCCCCCCCCCCCATTACCAGGTTTCCTACCTCCAGGTCCGGGATGCGTCCCAGCATCCGCTTCATAAATCCCGCATCATCCCAGTTCGGGGCATATACGTTGACCAGCACGACCTCCATTCCCTGCAGTCTGCCACTCACCATCACATATCTGCTCCCGCTGTCCGCTACAATGTTCCTAGCCTCGAACGACACCCGTTTCCCACCAATATGGCCACCCCTCTATTCTTTGCATCCAGCCCTGAGTGGAATACCTGTCCCACCCATCCTTTCCTTAACCTAACCTGGTCCGCCACCTTCAGATGCGTCGCTTGAAGCATGGCCATGTCTGCCTTCAGTCCCTTTAAGTGCGCGAACACTCGGGCCCTCTTAATCGGCCCATTTAGGCCTCTCACGTTCCACGTGATCAGCCGGACTGGGGGGCTGCCCGCCCGCCTCCCCTGTCGACTAGCCATCACCCTCTCTGGGCCAGTCCCACGTCCTGGTTCCGCGCACCCACCCGTCCCCCAGGCGGCGCATTCCCGCCTCGACCACCTTTTCTCTTACCAGCTCCCTTTCGATCTCAGCAGCAGAAACCCAGTTGTCCCCCCCCCCCCCCCGCTAGATCCCCATCTAGCATGGTTACTCCCCCCATATTGCTTCCGAAAGTCAGCTGACTTCAACTGACCCCGGCTTCTCCCGCTCTCTCCTTGACCCCCCCGTGTGAGGAACTCCCATCCTCCTTGCGCCTATCTTCCCTCCATCATCTCTCTGGCGCGGGAAACGAAAAAGAAACCCCGCGCTTTCTAGAACCATCCCGCCCCCCATGGCGCAGCTCCCCCTACCGCCCCGTTCCCATTCCCCATCCCCTGCCTGTGTCTCTTTTTCCCCCCCCACCGGCGCCCACATTTCTCAGTGTCCCCCCCTCCCCAATTTACACCTCTATACATCAGCATTTCCCCTCCAACATCAGTCCCTCAGTTCTGGTCCAGTTTCTCTTTTTGAATGACGGTCCATGCTTCTTCCGACGTTTCAAAATAGTAATGTCTACCCTGGTGCGTGACCCACAATCGCGCCGGCTGCAACATCCCGAACTTCACTTTCTTCTTATGCAGCACCTCCTTGGCTCGATTGAAACTCGCCCTCCTTCTCGCCACCTCCGCACTCCATTCCTGATACACTCGTATCACCGCATTCTCCCATCTACTACTTCGTACCTTCTTGGCCCATCTCAGAACCACCTGTCTGTCATTGAAGCGGTGAAATCGCACGATCATCGCCCTAGGTGGTTCTCCAGCCTTTGGTCTCCTCGCAGGGCCCCGGTGGGCCCCTTCCACTTCCAAGGGGCCCGGGGGGGCCTCACCTCCCATTAGCGAGCGTAGCATCGTGCTCGCGTGAGCCCCGCCGTCAGCTCCTTCCACTCCTTCGGGGAGACCCAGGATCCGGAGGTTTTTTCTCCTTGATCTATTTTCCAGGACTTCAATTCTTTCGATGCACTTCTTATGGAGCGCCTCGTGCGTCTGCATTTTGGCCGCTAGGCCCAAGATCTCGTCCTCGTTGTCCGTTACCTTCTGCTCCACCACACGGAGCTCTATCTCCTGGGCCTTTTGTGTCTCTTTAAGCCCCTCGATTGCCTGTAGCATCGGGGCCAGCACCTCCTTTTTTAGCAGCTCCACACACCGTCTTAAAAATTCATCCTGTTCCGGTCCCCATGTCGCCTGGGCTCCCTCTGCCGCCATCTTGCTCCTTTCTTTCCTCTGCCGCTGCCCTCGAGGACTCTCCGAGATCTGGCCGCCGCCGCCGATATTTTTCTTTCCCACTGGGGGGGACTCCCTGTTGCCTCACCCCACACCGGGTTTCGTCGAAAAACATTTTCCCTTTGGGGCTCTTAAAAGAGCCCGAAGGTCCGTCTAAACTGGAGCCGCCGAAACGTGCGGCTTAGCTGGTCATCGCCGCAACCGGAAGTCCTCTTAAATTATTGTTAATAGCATTCTTAGCACACACACGATTGTTCAACAAGCGCTGTCCTATTGCAGAATCACATCTAACTTTAGACACCAGGGGCGAAATTCTCCCCAAACGGCGCGATTGCCGCCGACAGACGCCCAAAACGGCACCAATCAGACGGGCATCGCGCCGCCCCAAAGGTGCAGAATGCTCCGCACCTTTGGGGGCCGAGCCCCAACATTGAGGGGCTAGGCCGGCGCCGGAGGGATTTCCGCCCCGCCAGCTGGCGGAAACGGCGTCTGTTGCCCCGCCAGCTGGCGCGGAAATGACATTCGGGGCGGCGCATGCGCAGGAGCGTCAGCGGACGCTGACAGTTTCCCGCGCATGCGCAGTGGGGAGAGTTTCTTCCGCCTCCGCCATGGTGGAGACCGTTGCGGAGGCGGAAGGGAAAGAGTGCCCCCACGGCACAGGCCCGCCCACGGATCGGTGGGCATCAATCACGGGCCAGGCCACCGTGGGGGCACCCCCCGGGGCCAGATCGCCCCGCGTCCCCCCCCAGGACCCCGGAGCCCGCCCACGCCGCCTTGTCCCGCCGGTAAATAGGTACTTTAATTTACGCCGGTGGGACAGGCAATTTCTCGGCGGGACTTCGGCCCATCCGGGCCGGAGAATCGAGCAGGGGGGCCCGCCAACCGGCGCAGTCCGATTCCCGCCCCCGCCGAATATCCGGTACCGGAGACTTCGGCAACCGGCGGGGGCAGGATTCACGGCGGCCAACGGCCATTCTCCGATCCGCTGGTGGGTCGGAGAATGACCCCCTATATTCTGAATTTTACAAGCACGGGCTGGCTGATTATTAGCTGGCTGGCAAGTATTTTATTGTAAAAAAAACCCTTAAGTCAAGCAGTAAATCATTTTGCTCCTGTTCAGCTTCTCCCGAGTGCCAAACCACCATTTGATTTAATGTGGAATGAAACTAAAGCTGAACCAGCACTTCTCACGCTCTAGTTTCTCATGATGTGAAAGCTTTGAAGAGGCTGCAGAGAACTGATCGACCAGTCTGGTACCAGGGACGGGGAACGTCAGTTACGGGGAGAGATTGGAATTAATTGTGAGCAGAGAAGGTGGAGGGGTTTAATAGAGGTGTTCAAAATTCCGAGGGGTTTTGATAGAGAAGCCATTTGCACTGGTAGAAGGCACATCCTGAGCTTGTGAAAGTATCAAATCAAATTTAAATGAGGTTGTGGTAAACCACTGTTGCACCTGTATTAGGTGATGTACGGTACGACCTGTACTATAGGTTCGCCGGTGGTCCCTGCCTGCTGGATCCGCCCAGGAGGCGGGGTATAAATATGCGTGTCCTCCAGCCAGCAGCCATTTCGCCAGCTGCTGTGGGAGGCCACACATCTGATAGCAATAAAGCCTCAGTTGGATTCAACTATCGTCTTTGTCCAATTGACCATGCCTCAATTTATTGCTATCAGTTTCTAAGAATGGACCTCCGAATCAAACCGGATCGCCTGCAGCTGGATCCGCACTCAGGCAACGCCAGAAAGGACTTCCAGCACTGGCTAGCTTGGTTCGAAGCGTACATCAACGCGGCACCAAGCCCTGTTCCGGAGGCTCAGAAGATTCAGCTTTTATATTCTAGGTTGAGCTCCAAAGTCTTTCCGTTAATCCAGGACGCGCCGCACTACGCCGAAGCCATGACTCTACTCAAGGACAACTACGCACAGAAAACGAACACGCTCTTCGCCAGGCACGCACTCGTCACTCGCTCTCAGCTCCCTGGTGACTCCATAGAAGACTTCTGGCGGGCTCTAATCCCACTAGTCCGGGACTGGGACTGTCAGGCCGTTACGGCCACGGAACACTCAGACCTCCTTATGCGGAACACTTTTGTGACTGGAATTGGGTCAGATCTCATACGCCAGTGACTCCTAGAAGGGGCCACGCGCGATCTCGCAGAGACTAAAACGCTAGCGCTCTCCATGACGTTCGCCCTGCGCAACGTCCGGTCCTACACCCCCAGCCGCGCAGCCGACCCCTCCTACGCTTCGTGGACCCCATAGATAGCCGCCCCAGCGGGGGCACTGCCCACCCAATATGCCAGCACTGCACACCAGCCAGCGAACCCCGGGGGCCCCGATGCTATTTTTGCGGCCAACAGAAGCACCCCCGCCAACACTGCCCGGCCCACGCTGCCCTTTGTAAAGCCTGCGGGAAGAAGGGCCACCTCGCCACGGTGTGCCAGGCCCGCTCAGTAGCCGCTATCGCCCCCACCCCCCTCGGTCACGGACAATGGGCGCCGCCATCCCCCCCCTCAGACCATGTGCGGCCAGTGGGCGCCGCCATCTTCCCCTCCGCGCAACATGTGCGTTCCATTGGCGCCGCCATCTTGTTCCACCCCCGCAACATGCGTTCCATGGGTGCCGCCATTTTGTAATCCTCAAGAACTTAGGGCGCCGCCATCTTGTCTACCCCTCAGCACATGGGCACCACCAGCGTTCCAGGACCCGGGCTCACCAGCCGCCCCATTACCCGACGACCAACCAAGACTCGCCTCCATGTCAATCACCAGTCTCGTCCGCATAACCTGACCAACGCATCCACCAGCGTGAAAGTCGACGGACATGTAACCTCCTGCCTGCTGGACTCCGGGAGCACCGAAAGTTTCATACACCTGGATACGGTAAGGCGCTGCTCCCTCACGATACACCCCGCCAACCAAAAAATCTCCCTGGCCTCCGGATCCCATTACGACGATCCGGGGGTACTGTACGGTCACGCTCATGGTCTAGGGCGTAGAATTCAGTGGCTTCCGCCTCTACGTCCTCCCTAACCTCTGCGCTGCACTAATCTTCGACCTGGACTTCCAGTGTAACTTCCAGAGCATAACTCTGAAATTCGGCGGGCCCTTACCACCCTTTACTGTGTGCGGCCTCGCGATCCTAAAGGTCGACCCACCTTCCCTCTTTGCCAATTTAACTCCAGATTGCAAACCCGTCGCCACCAGCAGAAGCATGACGCCACCCAGAACAAGACATTCATCAGGTCCGAGGTCCAGCGGCTGCTTCGGGAAGGCACCATCGAGGCCAGCAACAGCCCCTGGAGAGCTCAAGTGGTAGTAGTTAAAACTGGGGAGAAACACCGAATGGTCGTGGACTACAGCCAGACCATCAACTGGTACACGCAGCTCGACGCGTACCCCCTCCCATGCATATCTGACATGGTTAGCCAGATTGCGCAGTACCGGGTCTTCTCAACGGTAGACCTGAAATCCGCCTACCACCAGCTCCCCATCCGTAAATTGGACCGTCCATACACCACCTTCGAGGCAGACGGCCGCCTATACCATTTCATTAGGGTCCCCTTCGGCGTCACAAACGGGGTCTCATTCTTCCAAAGGGAGATGGACCGAATGGTCGACCGGTACGGGTTGCGGGCCACCTTTCCGTACCTAGACAACATCACCATCTGCGGCCATGATTAGCAGGACCACGACGCCAACCTTGCTAAATTTCTCACCACTACTCTCCTAAACCTCACTTACAACAAGGAGAAGTGTGTGTTCAGCACGAACCGCTTAGCCATCCTCGGCTATGTGGTCCAGAACGGAGTTCTGGGGCCTGATCCCGACCACATGCGCCCCCTCTCCCACTGCCCCAAGGCCCTCTAATGCTGCCTGGGGTTCTACGCTCAGTGGGTCCCAAACTATCCGGACAAGGCCCGCCCACTCATACAGTCCACCCAGTTTCCCCTGACGGCCGAGGCCCAACAGGCCTTCGCCCGGGTCAGACCTGATATTGCCAAGGCCACAATGCACGCTGTAGATGAGACACTGCTCTTCCAAGTCAAAAGCGACTCATCAGACATCGCCCTTGCCGCCACCCTCAATCAGGCAGGCAGGCCCGTGGCATTCTTTTCCCGCACCCTTCATGCCTCAGAAATTCGGCACTCATCCGTCAAAAAGGAGGCCCAAGCCATCGTTGAAGCTGTGCGGCATTTGAGGCATTACCTGGCCGGCAGGAGATTCACTCTCCTCACTGACCAAAGGTCGGTAGCCTTCATGTTCAACAACACACAGAGGGGTAAGATCAAAAATGATAAAATCTTGCGGTGGAGAAACGAGCTCTCCACCTCTAATTACGAGATTATGTATCGCCCCGGCAAACTCAACGAGCCCCCAGATGCCCTATCACGAGGTACATGTGCCAGCGCACAGGTAGACCGACTCCGGGCCCTGCACGACAGCCTTTGTCACCCAGGAGTCACACGGTTGTACCACTTCATTAAGGCACAAAATCTGCCCTACTCCGTCGACGAAGTAAGGACAATCACCAGGGACTGCCAGGTCTGTGCGGAGTGCAAGCTACACTTCTACCGGTCGGACCGCGCGTGCCTGGTGAAGGCCTCCCACCCCTTTGAACGCCTCAGCGTGGACTTCAAAGGCCCCCTCCCCTCCACCGACCGTCACACATATTTTCTCAGTGTTTTCGACGAATACTCCAGATTCCCCTTCGCCATCCCATGCCCCGACATGACGTCTGCCACCGTCATTAAAGCCCTCAACACAATCTTCACTCTGTTCGGTTTCCCCGCCTACATCCACAGTGACAGGGGATCCTCATTCATGAGCGATGAGCTGCGTCAGTTCCTGCTCAACAGGGGTATCGACTCCAGCAGAACGACAAGTTATAACCCCCGGGGAAACGGACAGGTAGAAAGGGAGACTGGGATGGTATGGAGGGCCGTCCAGCTGGCCCTACGGTCCAGAAACCTCCCGGCCTCCCGCTGGCAGGAGGTTCTCCCTGATGCACTCCACTCCATTCGCTCATTACTCTGCACTGCCACTAACAATACACCCCATGAACGTCTTTTTGCCTTCCCCAGGAAGACCACATCCGGGTGTCGCTCCCGACGTGGCTCGCAGCTCCGGGAACTGTGCTTCTCCGTAAGCACGTCAGACTCCACAAGGCGGACCCTTTGGTGGAGAGGGTGCCCTTGCTCCACGCAAACCCCCAGTATGCCTACGTGGCGTTCCCCGACGGCTGCCAGGATACAGTCTCCCTCAGGGACCTGGCACCAGCAGGTTCCACCCCCACACCCCCTCCGCCACCCTCCCCTCCCCCGTCGACCCCAACAGCACCCCTCCCAGGACCATCCATCCCCCCCCTTGCCCACGCCCGACGACGAAGAGGATTTTGGCACGCTCCCGGAGTCACCATCAACCAGATCAGCACCAACATCGCCGACACCACTGCGTCGCTCCCAGAGGAACATCAAGGCCCCGGACCGGCTAAACCTCTGACCGGTCCACCGGACATCATAGGACATTTGTTTGCTCAAATCTTGTAAATATTAACTCTTGGTGTATATAGT
Organism: Scyliorhinus torazame; assembly: GCF_047496885.1. Classification (NCBI taxonomy): domain Eukaryota; kingdom Metazoa; phylum Chordata; class Chondrichthyes; order Carcharhiniformes; family Scyliorhinidae; genus Scyliorhinus; species Scyliorhinus torazame. Next base: position 112,353,603 of record NC_092722.1, on the reverse strand, counting down.
TATCCACCACCCCCGCCGGACTCAATTTTTAATAGGGGGTGAATGTGGTAAACCACTGTTGCACCTGTATTAGGTGATGTATGGTAGGACCTGTACTACAGTTCGCCGGTGGTCCCTTCCTGCTGGCTCTGCCCAGGAGGCGGGGTATAAATATGCATGTCCTCCAGCCAGCAGCCATTTCGCCAGCTGCTGTGGGAGGCCACATATCTGATAGCAATAAAGCCTCAGTTGGATTCAACTATCGTCTTTATCCAATTGATCATGCCTCAGAGGTGTGGTAACAGCACGTCCCGTCTGATTTGCATTTCTCTGTCCTGACGGAGGCCTATTTGAAGGGTTCAAGGCTTAGATCCCAACCCTGTGATGGGCCCCACTGCCACCCATTGTATTAACTTTAAAGCAGGGCCAGCTGAGGCTATGCAGGAAGAATATTGTAGGAGGAGGATCAGGTACTTCCAGGATTAATATGGGATTGAGTAGGTAAAATAATTTGCCATAAAAATTGGGGAGATGAATATTGTATTTTTAAACCCTAAGTTATGATGATCTGAAAAACATTGGCCAGGATTTTTCGAGCCCGCGCCGGGTCGGAGAATTGGCGGGGGGGGGCGCGGGAATTGCGCCACGCCGCCCCGACGCCGGCTCGCCGATTCTCCAGCACTGATTTTCGGGTGCCCGCGGGATCGCCGCCGCGCCGGTCGGGGGCCATTGAAAGCGCCCCCCAATTTTACGGGCCTCGACGGGCCGAGTGCCCGCCCTGTTCAGCCGAGTCCCGCCGGCCTGGGTTACATATGGTCCCAACCAGCGGGACCTCGGAGTTCTGTCTGCGGGGGCCGTCCTGGTGGGGGGGGGGGGGAGCAGGGGGGATCCGACCCCCGGGGGGAGCCTCCATGGTGGCCTAGCCCATGATCGAGGCCTACCCATCGGCGGGCGGGCTAGTTCCGTGGGGGCCTATGTTCCTCCACGCCGGGCCCCCTGTAGGGCTCCGACATATTGCCCGGGGGCCGGCGCGGGTATGGGAACCCAACGCGCATGCGCGAACCCGCGCAGCCGTGGCGTGCCGGCTATCGGGTGCCGGAACTGCGGACACCACTCCGCGCCGTTCTAGCCCCCTAGGAAGGAGTGGATAGCTGCTAGTTGAGGCCCGTAGACCTCACAATGGCTCGCGCCACTTTTCACGCCAGCGCCAGAACTTGGCTGCAGGATTGGAGAATCCCGGCCATTATGTAAAAGTTTAGTGGAAGCAAATTCACGAGTAATTTTTAAAAGAAAGTTAGATATCTACTTGAAAAAGGAGATGTCACAATGCACTGGGGTAAATAGCAAGGGAGTGGGATTAATTGAATAGGTACCTCAAAGGGCTGGCACAAACACGACGGGCCAAATGGCCTCATTCTGTGCTGAATGGCTTGATAATTCTAACTATTAGTCACTTATCCCTTTTTCACAACAATGATTCACTGACATACGACACAAATGTCGATTGCACTATATGTTGTGGTGTCAGTGAATAATGCAAGCAAACATCACCCATGCATTGTGAACTAACGGCTATATTAGTGGAACAAAAAAATCTTTGTCCTCAGCAAGTGCGGGGGAACAGAAAGTTCTTCATTTCTTCTATCCGTTCTCGAGCCTCCCAGTTCATAAATAACAAAAACACTTCCTAAGTAAATATCTCGTCTTCATGGCCTCAAGAACACTGGACAATTTCCTCCCCTGGGAAATGCTGAGTTCCCAGGCTTTCGGCACTTGGCTGGGTTTTCCTTGGACCCATAGAATTCCTGTACTGCAGAAGGAGGCCATTCGGCTCATCGAGTCTGCAATGACCCTTTGAACGAACACCCTACCTAGAGGCACTCCCCCATCCTATCCCTGTAACATCATAACCCAACCTAACCTGCACATCGCTGGACACTAAGGGACAATTTAGCATAGCCAATCCACCTAATCTGCACTTCTTTGGACTGTGGGAGGAAACCAGAGCACCTGGAGAAAACCCACGCAGATACGGGGAGGATGTGCAAACACCACACAGGCAGTGACCCAAGGCAGGAGTTGAACCCGGGTCACTGGCACTGTGAGGCAGCAGTGCTAACCACTGTGCCAGCATGCCGACACCCAGAATGTAAAGTTTTGATAACGTCTGGCAGTGGGACCATCGCACGGCTGGGATCCAAGCCTAGGACCCGTATGTGCAGGCGCCCCTTCAAATGTGCATCCATCAGGACATTTGAATTGGATATTGATACTCTCACAAGTTCAGAACGTACTATGTTATTCCCATCCACCCCCGAGAATTTTACATTTAGGCTGTCAGCTAAGGCTATGCTGGAAGAACATTGTAGTGGGAGGGACTGGTACATATAGGGTTAATATGGGACTGAGAATAGCACCACCACATAGCGATGTAAGAAGGCATGTGCTCCAGAGGCAAGATCAGTCGAGAGATAGACAGAGATATGTAAAGGTCTTTGATGAAGTCAGCTCCATACCTTAACTCACTACTGTATATGAGCATACAGTTATGGATCATTAATAAAGACTTGCTGTTAATATACCCAAGATTACAAAGCAAGATTCTTCATGGTGGCAGCATCCAGACCAAACACCCTTGGGCTGGATTCTCCGTTTCTGAGGCTAAGTGCCGGCACCAACGGAGAATCCGTGTTGTTCCACGACAGAAGAATCGGCGTGACTCCCTCACCAATTCCAGTACCGGTGAGGGCTAGCACCGGCGCCGCTTGGAATACATGTGGATCATGCGGAGAATGGCCGGAGAATCGTTGGGCCCCGAGCCACACATGCGCAGAGCTGACAAACTGCAGCCGCGCACACCCGCACCCCACCGGTCACGCCGGGAAACATAGCGCCGGCCATGCTGGACCACTACCCGCCCACTCCCACAGCCCACCCCTGGCCACACCCCACCACTCTCCACAGCCCTACCAGAAGCCCCCCGGGCAGCGGCACGGATGTCGGTCGGGTGTGGCGGCGCTGGACATTGTCCACAGCCGGCACGCCAGTTTCCCGACTGCTGTGACCACACGTCGCCCGCGACGTCGGGAACTCGGCCCATCAGAGGCGGAGCATCATCGTTCTACATTACTGTGCAGGTGGTACTCAGTCCCACATTAACCCTGTCTGTGCCAGACCCCTAACCCACACCTCCCTACAAGTCTTTATCCCATGGATATAGAGTTACTTAGTTTACTTCAATTCTTTACATTATTAGAAGTCATGTACAATTTACCTTACTGTTACAACTTATTCTAAAATTATTAACATTAACAATATTCTCACTGCCCCATCACTCCCCTTCAAACCTTCAGTTTTCTCTGCCTGCTGAGATAGACAAATTTACAGCCTAAAAATCACAAAGGTACTCATTTCCCACTCTTTCACAGCTTTTATCTCAGGGTCTCAGCATGAGCAGCCCTATGCCAGGGAGGAGCCTCGTTCTAGCACACTGGTTAGCATAATTGGTTCACAGCTCCAGAGTCCCAGGTTCGATTCCCGGCTTAGACTGCGGAGTCTGCACATTCTCCCCGTGGGTGCGTGGGTTTCCTCCGGGGGCTCCGGTTTCCTCCCACAGTCCAATGATGTGCAGGTTAGGTGATTGGCCATGATTAGCTATGATAAATTGCCCTTCGTGTCCAAAAACGTTAAGTGGGGTTACTTGGTTACGGGGATAGGGTAGAGGCGTGGACTTAAGTAGGGTGCTCCATTCAAGTGCCGGTGCAGACTTGATGGGCCAAATGGCCTCCTTCTGCATTGTAAATTCTATGATTCTAAGACACTAATTAACAATTTATGATGTACTGTGAACCCCAGTGCCATTATGATTCTGGGATACCTCTCATTGATAGAGGGTGTTGAGCTTTCTAACCAGTGGTTTGTAACGAAACTGCGGTAGAATTCTGCAAAAAGAAAATATGTTTGTTTTTTCCTTTCCCAAAGGTTTTCAGGGGGGTTTCTTCTGCTCCAGGAAAAATATCAATCGTGGTTCAAGTCCACGACTGCACCTCCATGCCCTAAACCACTTGCAATATCCCCAAACCCCGTGCTTCCCTAGTCTCCCTCACAGAATCACAGAATTATTATGACATAGAAGTCCATCATGTCTGCACTGAGTCTTTAAATAAGCATTATTACTTTGTGCCATTCCCTTACCTTTTCCCAGTACCCCTGCACATTATTTAAATAGAAACAATCATCTAATGCCCACTTGAATGCCTCCGTTGAACACGCCTCCTCCACACTTCCAGGCAGTGCAATCTAGCCCTGAACCACTTGTCACGTGAAAGTTTTTTTAACACATCACATTTGCTTCTTTTGAAAATCACTTTAAATCTTTGCCCTCTTGTTCTTGATCATTTCACTAGTGGAACAGTTTCTCCCTATCTACTCGGTGCACCCCCCTTATGACTTTGAACATCTCTATCAAATCTCCTCTCGGCCTTCTTCTGTCCAAGGAGCACAGTCCCAATCTCTCCACTCCCTCATAACTGAAATTTCTCATTCCTGGAACCATTCTTGTAAACCTCTTCGTCACTCTCTCCAATACATTCACATCTTTCCTATCGTATGACGCCCAGAACTGTACACAATATTACAGCTGTGTCTAGTGTCTTGCAGAAGTTCAGCATAGCCTCCTTGCTTTTGTACTCTGTGCCCCTTTTAATTAAGCCCACAGTATTGAGGTGAATTTTCCTCCGGCAAGATTCTCCGTTCCGCCGGCAGCGGGTTTCCCGGCTGTGTGGGGTGGCTACAATGGGAAATCCCATTGGCCAGCGGCAGAACAAAGAATCCCCCTGCCAGCGATGACACACCGCCCAGAAACACACGGCTGGGGAAGTGGAGAATTCACCCCTATAAGTTTTATTAACTGCTTTCTCACCTGTCCTGCAACTTTCAATGATTTCTGCACACATACACCCAGGTCCCTCTGCATCTGCAACCTTTTCCAATTTTACCCCTTATTTTATACTGTCTCTCCATGTTCTTCCTACTAAAATGCATCACCTCCCACTTCTCTACATTGAACTTCATCTGCCACCTATCTGCCCACTCCAGCAATATGTCTGTGTTTATGTCCTTTTGGCTCATCTACCATCTCACCCTCACACTTGCCTTCCCAGTGCATGTAGTGAAGCATCAAAAAGGTTGGTTTAACCAAGCATAATATAAACTAAAGTAACACAGTTTACAAAACATATTTTTAAATTTAAAATCCTACACAATTTCAAACATGTATATTTGCAACAGCCGGGCCAGAATTTTACGATGCTCAGGCGACTGCACATCTGACCCGAAAGTGCGTAAAATTGCGCGAAAGGCATCGCGCATCCGCACAATGTTTTGGTTCGCGGGTCCCTGTGAGAGTTTGAAGCGTGCCTGCTGACATTCATGCCAGAAAGGCCAGGCGGCCTTTACATCTCAGCTTCAACCTCAACCCAGTGTGGGCTGAGCTGTCAGGGGGAAATAAAACTTTTAAAGGTTTCTGGGGACTGAGGTCTGTGTTTGAATGTGCTGCCGAGACACTCTTTGCATAGTTTTTCCATCTCTGTTTACCTTGCACAGATCAGCAGCTGCCTGAGACAGCCCCGCACTGGCTGTCCCCCTGAGAGAGAGCATTAGAAGCGCCAGTCCACACCCACTATTTTCTCAGTGTGTGGAATTATCAGGTATTACAGTACCCAAGAGGCCGAAGACCATTGATTAAACCTAGGAGTTTACCATTGGCTGTTGGTATGTAGCTCCGCCTTGACAGGCGGGGTATAAGAACCGGTGCCATCCCAGCAGCCCTCACTTTCTGTACCGAAGCTGCTGGGGAACAGTTCTAGTCGATTAAAGCCTTCAGTTATGTTACAACCTCGTCTTTGAGTGTAAATGATCGTGCATCAATTTAATCGACTACACTTAAGCTGAAAAGATGGATCTCCGAATCAAGCTGGAGTGTCTACAACTCAGCCCCCACGCAGAGAACTCGGCGGCGAGATTTAAGCACTGGCTGGCGTGTTTTAAAGGCTACCTCGAGACGGCCGGAGGCACCCCCTCAGGAGAACAGAAACTGCATCTCCTGCACTTGAGAGTAAGCCCTGGGATCTTCACCCTCATCGAGGAGGCGGAGGACTACAATGCTGCGAGCGAACTGTTAAAAGGACATTATATCCGCCCTGTAAACCAGGTCTACGCACGTCACCTGCTTGCAACTAGACGGCAAAGCCCCGGGGAATCGTTGAAGGACTTCTACCGTGCGCTACAGGTGCTGGGCAGAAACTGTGGCTGCCCGCAAGCCCCACTGTGGCAGCCCTTCCCCGTGTCCCCGCAGGCCTGCGCTGTAAGACGGCCCGCTAACTCCGTCGGGCCCCGCTGTTTCTTCTGCAGGCAGGCGAAGCAACCCCGCACGTGCTGCCCGGCCCGCACCTCCACCTGCAAAGGGTGCGGCAAGAAGGGCCATTTTGTGGGGGTCTGCCAGGCACGAGCCTTGGCCACGGTCTCCAGCGATTCCGGACCACCGCGGCAACCTTCCCTTCGGGCCCCAGGCGGCCAGCATTCACCATCACCCCCCCTATTCTAGGACCACATCCGACCCACGGGCGCGGCCATCTTGCCCCTCGGACATCATGCTGGACGGATGGGCGCCGCCATTTTGTCCATCCCACCGCCATTTTGTCCATCCCCGACCACCATGTGCGATCCATGGGAGACGCCATCTTGGATGGGGCCCCAGGCCCCCAGCACGGCCGACTACACGCTGCCTGATCACAACCCGCAACTGCTCCATCTGGCCTCGGTGACGCTGGACCAAAATCGACCTCGAACACTCGCAACAGCAACGACGACGGTCTTCATCAACGGCCACGAGACGTCTTGCCTGATCGACTCTGGGAGTACGGAGAGCTTTATACACCCCGACACGGTAAGGCGCTGTTCACTTGTTACCCACCCCTGTAAACCAAAGAATCTCCCTGGCCTCCGGGTCACACTCAGTGGAGATAAAGGGGTTCTTCATAGCAGACCTCACTGTCCAAGGCAGGAAATTCAACAAGTTCCGCCTTTATGTCCTGCCGCACCTCTGCGCGGCTACACTCCTGGAATTGGACTTCCAATGAAACTTGCAAAGCTTGACCTTCAAATTCGGTGGCCCTATACCCCCCTTACTGTCTGCGGCCTCGCGACCCTTAAGGTCGACCCGCCTTCCCTGTTTGCGAACCTCACCCCGGATTGCAAACCCGTCGCCACCAGGAGCAGACGGTACAGTGCCCTGGACCGGACCTTCATCAGGTCAGAGGTCCAAAGGCTACTGAGGGAAGGGGTCATTGAAGCTAACAACAGTCCCTGGAGAGCTCAAGTAGTGGTGGTGAAGACCGGGGAGAAGCATAGGATGGTCATTGACTACAGTCAGACTATCAACAGGTTTACACAGCTGGATGCGTACCCTCTCCCCCGCATATCCGACCTGGTGAACAGGATCGCGCAATACAAGGTCTTCTCCACGGTGTATCTCAAGTCCGCTTACCATCAGCTACCCCTCCACACTAGTGACCGCAAGTACACTGCCTTTGAAGCAGATGGGCGGCTCTACCAATTTTTAAGGGTTCCCTTTGGTGTCACTAATGGGGTCTCAGTCTTCCAACGCGAGATGGACCGAATGGTTGACCAGTAGGGCTTACGCGCAACGTTCCCGTATCTTGATAACGTCACCATCTGCGGCCATGACCAGCAGGACCACAACACCAACCTCCAGAAACGTCTCCAGACCGCGAAGATCCTTAACTTAACATATAAATGCGTATTTAGCACCGACCGCCTAGCCATCCTCGGCTACGTGGTGCGAAATGGAGTTATAGGCCCCGACCCTGAACGCATGCGCCCCCTTATGGAAATCCCCCTCCCTCACTGCCCCAAGGCCCTGAAGCACTACCTCGGGTTTTTCAGTTATTACGCACAGTGGGTCCCTAACTACGCAGACAAAGCCCGACCCCTAATCCAGTCCACAACCTTCCCCCTGTCGACGGAGGCCCGCCAGGCCTTCTGCCGCATCAAAGCAGACATTGCAAAGGCCACGATGCGCGCCATCGATGAGTCCCTCCCCTTCCAGGTCGAGAGCGATGCGGCCGACGTAGCTCTGGCCGCCACCCTCAACCAAGTGGGCAGACCCGTGGCCTTCTTCTCCCGTACCCTCCATGCATCAGAAATTCACCATTCAAAGAACAAAGAACAACATTGGACATTGGAGGCATTACCTGGCCGGCAGGAGATTCACTCTCCTCACTGACCAACGGTCGGTGGTGTTCATGTTCGATAATGCACAGCGGGGCAAGATAAAGAACGACAAGATCTTACCGTGGAGGATGGAACTCTCCACCTACAACTACGAGATCTTGTACCGTCCTGGGAAGCTAAACGAGCCTTCCGATGCCCTGTCCCGCGGCACGTGTGCCACCGCACAAGTGGACCACCTCCGAGCCCTCCACGAGGACCTCTGCCACCCGGGGGTCACTTGTTTTTTCCACTTCATCAAGACCCGCAACCTGCCCTACTCCATCGAGGAGGTCAGGACAGTCACCAGGGACTGCCAAATCTGCGCGGAATGCAAACCGCACTTCTACCGTCCAGAGAGGGCGCACCTGATAAAGGCTTCCCGTCCCGTCCCACGCCTCAGCATGGACTTCAAAGGTCCCCTCCCCTCCACCGACCGCAACACGTATTTCCTGAACGTGAGTGACGAGTACTCCCGGTTCCCATTCGCCATCCCCTGCCCCAACATGACCGCAAACACCATCATCAAGGCCCTCCAGGGTTCCTTTACACTGTTCGGGTTCCCCGCGTACATACACAGTGATAGGGGGTCCTCCTTTCCTCCTTTATGAGCGACGAACTGCGCCAATTCCTGCTCAGCAAGGGCATCGCCTCAAGCAGGACGGCCAGTTACAACCCCCGGGGAAATGGGCAGGTAGAGAGGGAGAACGGAACGGTCTGGAAGACCGTTCTACTGGCCCTACGGTCCAGGAATCTCCCAGTCTCCCACTGGCAAGAGGTCCTCCCGGAGGCCCTCCACGCCATCCAGTCTCTGCTCTGTACAACTACCAATCAGACACCTCATGAACGTCTTCTTGTCTTCCCCAGGAAGTCCTCCTCCGGGACCTCGCTCCCAACCTGGCTAGCAACACCGTGACCCATCCTGCTTCGGAAGCACGTGCGGGCGCACAAGTCGGACCCGTTGATCGAGAGGGTCCACCTGCTAACTAACCCCCACTACGCCTACGTTGCATTGCCTGACATCTCCCGCCGGAACCCCACGCGCACCCGAACCATTACCCCCCCCCCCCCACAGCACCTCACTGGAGGGTCAGTCCTCCCGGCCACTCCTGCCTAGGCCATCCCACCCACCGACGCCCCCTACAGGCACCCCCCTCTCGGACCAACCGTGGGCCCCACCAGCGCCGTCTAGGGGTGACGAAGCTGCCATGGAGGCCGACGCCACGCTCCCGGAGTCGCAGACGCCCGGACCCCCACCAGAATCACCACCGAAGCCCAGACGATCCAGGAGGACGACCAGGCCACTCGACCGACTGAATGTTTCACTGTAACTATAACCGTAAACGTACACTGAATGGATATATCTCCCACATTTGTATAATATTCTCGACAACTCTGTAAAGAGGTATCACGTACCTCCGTATCTGATCATACCATGTAGATGCAATAATAACCACTTGCCACCACCCCCGCTGGACTCTTTTTTAACAGGGGGTGAATGTGGTATTATCAGGTATTACAGTACCCAAGAGGCCGAAGACCATTGGTTAAACCTAAGAGTTTCCCATTGGCTGTTGGTATGTAGCTCCGCCTTGACAGGCGGGGTATAAGAACCGGTGCCATCCCAGCAGCCCTCACTTTCTGTACCGAAGCTGCTGGGGAACAGTTCTAGTCGATTAAAGCCTTCAGTTATGTTACAGCCTCGTCTTTGAGTGTAATGGATCGAGCATCACAGTGCCTGCCCTCTTCCCGCCACCCGGGCAGTGCTCAACCTTTCCCAGCGCACGTTTCACGTGGGATGCTCGTTAACCGGCCAGCCAGCATGAAATCGGGTTCTGGGGAGCGGTCGTGGCCGGGAATGCGTTTCACACCTACTTCCAGGCCCACCGAGAATGCTTGTCCGGCGGAAATAAACTTCAGGCCCAGGTTCAAACCTTGCAGTGGTACATGGCCAACTGACTCGTGCCTCTAATTAATCCCTTTCGCAACTTTTCTCTGGGCTATACAGAGAATCGCCACTGCACCCCCTGCCCCTACACCATAGATTTAGGGTTCCGTTATGTCAACTTTGCACTGCTTCTCACCCATTGCCTGTTGGTACAATTCCATTCACACTCGGCCAATTTAGATCCACCTGAGACTTTATTCCATACAATTCACTTTCAATGTTCTCTGGCCCCATAGCAGTTCAAGGTCATTTTCTGATACCATACCCATTGTAACGCTTCTCCTTTTTTTACGAAGGTTCGACCAATTTAAACCTTTAGCAGCCTGTCTGGATGATGAGTAACATTTTCCACTGCTCCTCCTCCAATGGATTGGAGAGGACTTTTTTTGTACTTTGCCTTCAACACAACTGACCCCACCACAAATCCTCTGGTAGCTCACAGAGATACATAACCAAAAAGCCAATTGCTGCAGCTTTAATTATTCTTTGAAATGGTGGCTATTACAAATCAAACCAGAAGTCGGGTTATAATTGAGAGTTTTACTTCCATATGAAGCGTACATGACAGAAGTTTTTTCTTTATTCGTTCATGTGGGTGTCGCTAGCTGGGCCAACATTGATTTGATTTGATTTATTGTCACATGTACCAAAGTACAGTGAAAAGTATTTTCCGTAACAGCCTCCCCGAACAGGCGCCGGAATGTGGCGACTAGGGGTTTTTCACAGTAACTTCATTTGAAGCCTACTTGTGACAATAAGCGATTTTCATTTCATTTCATTTTTCTGCGGCCGAGGGAACGTATAAGTATGTACATAGTAGGCAAAAAGAATAATCAACAGAGAACATTGACAAATGGTATATCGACAAACAGTGATTGGTTACAGTGCGGAACAAGGGGCCAAACAAAGCAAATACATGAGCAAGAGCAGCATAGGGCATCGTGAATAGTGTTCTTACAGGGAACAGATCAGTCCAAGGGGGAGTCGTTGAGGAGTCTTGTAGCTGTGGGGAAGCTGTTCCTATGTCTGGATGTGCGGGTCTTCAGACTTCTGTACCTTTTGCCTGAAGGAAGGGTCTGGAAGAAGGCAATGCCAGGGTCGGAGGGGTCTCTGATAATGTTGCCTGCCTTCCTGAGGCAGCAGGAGGTGTATACAGAATCGATGTGGGGGTGGCAAGCTTGTGTGATGCGTTGGGCTGAGTTCACCACACTCTGCAGCTTCTTGCGATCTTGGACCGAGCAGTTGCCATACCAGGCTGTAATGCAACCGGATAGGACGCTCTCTATCGCACATCTGTAGAGGTTTGTGAGAGTCCCATCCCTGAGAAAATTTAAGAGTCAAACTGATTGCTGTGGGTCTGGAGTCACATGTAGGCCAGACCGGGTAAGGATGACAGATTTCCTTCCCTAAAGGACATTAGTTAACCAGATGGGTTTTTACAACAAATGACATTGGTTTTATGGTCATGATTCGACATTTAAATCCAGATTTTTATTGAATTCAAATTTCACCATCTGCCATGGCGCAATTCAAACTTGTGTCCCCAGGGCATTACTCTGGGTCTCTGGATTACTAGCCCAGTGACAATACCACTACGCCACTGCCTCCTCCCATGATTACACAATAATCACCACATATTGTTATGGTGATGGAGAAGGAAAACATGGAATTATAGACAGAAATATTGCACTTTAAAAAGTTCCGAGAATATGAACGCGATTGAATGGCTTCGCTGCACCCAAAAAGCAGCTCACCTCAGCGCAGCATGGCTGATAGAAGCTGGGACACACTGCTCCCGGGATCTACCCAGCTCGCAGTGCCTCGTGAGATCCACATTTTGGCAAATCTGCATATTTTGCGAGACAGCTAGGGTGCGATTCTCCAAAATGGAGACTAAGTGTTCGCGCCGTCATGAACGCTGTCGCGTTTCACGACGGCGCGGAACGGCAAGGGGACAACCTATTCTGGTCCCGACAGGGGGCCAGCATGGCGCTGGAGCGGTTCATGCCGCTCCAGCCTCCCTTCCCGGTGCCAAATAGGCACCGCGCCAACCCGCACGAGTGCAGGTGGGCCGCGCCAACCCGCGCATGCGCGGGGGACTTCTTCAGCGCGCCGGCCCCTACACAACATGACGTGGGGGTTCAGGGGCCGGCCGCGCAACAAAGTAGGCCCGGGGGGGGGGGGGGAGACGCCGGCCCGCTGATCGGTGGGCCCCATCACGGGCCAGACCCCATCAGAGACCCCCCTCCCACAGGCTGCCCCCGACCCTTCGCACAGAGTTCCCGCCGGAAGTGACCAGGGGTGAACGGCGCCGGCGGGACTCTGCCGTTTACGCACGGCCGCTCGGCCCATCTGGCCCGAAGAATCAGCGGCCCGGCCGCGGACATCGGCCTGCGACCAGCGCCACACCAAACGCGGCAGCGCAAACAGTGCCAATTCTCCGTACCTCGGAGAATCGTGCACCGGCGTCGGGGCGGCTGTGGTGTTTCTCCAGCCCGGCACGGGGCACGGAGAATCGCGCCCCTAGTCTCACTTTAATGTGCAGATTCCCAAGTTACCCGAGGCATTGCGATCTATGTCCTTCGCCAAGGAGACCTCGGGAGAGCGCTGTTCACTACTGGTCTCCACAAATATTGACCGGACGGAACTGCACTGGTGGGGGTCTCCCAGGGGTATGGAGGCCCCCAGGTGCATGCCCTCTGGACAGGGTAGCACCTTGGCATGTTGGTGCAACCTGGCACTCCCAAGGTGTCCAGGTGGCATGGGCACTGCCGGGGTGCCAGGTTGCCACTGCCAAGGTCCATACTAGCATTTTATGTGCGCTGGCTATTGGGCCCAGGGTGCCCTATGCGGGTGTTGCGGGGGTCACGCCAGGGGCCTCGGAGATCAGGACACCATTTAAAAATGGTGTTCCAATCTCTCTGAGGAATTACGGTGAGCAGAGCTCCTCAGTGCATAATATGGGGCTATGTGCGGCCTTGGCCACGCATTCCCCGCTGAGGCCCCTTATCTGATGTGAGTGGCGTTTTATAGCCATATGTTTCTCGGCATGATGAGTGCCAGGAAACACATGGCTAAACGCGCTTGCCATAGGACATTTAGCAAAATCGCGTCCAAGATTTAACGTATGGACACAAACCCCAAAGATGGCAGAGAATGTGTAGTTAGCCACTTACAGGAATGACTGTAGGGTGTATCTCTCAGGGACAATAGAACCCCTCCCTGTATTTCCAATCAAGGCACTTCTAAAAGCATCCAAGGACTGATTATCAACCCCAGTAAAGGCAAAGGCGCATAATGGCTATTTCATCTGAAAGACCCTGGGTGTGATTGCCAGGACAGATTAGTGTATTCGGGTTTCCAGTTGGCATTCACAATGAAGGGGTTAAAAGCCAGATGAGAGAGCTGCCCTGGGCCTGCCTGTGTGTCTGTCTGTTGGTCTGTGTGTGTGAGTGCTGTGACGAAAAGCAACTGGAAGTTTTCCAGACTGCAGGTGTGTGCTCCAGTACCAGAGGCAGTGTTCTTGTAAAAAGGAAATAACCTTCTTTTGCTGAAATATCTAAAAACTCTCTTTCTCTCTCTCTGACTGTGGAAGTCAACCAGCCAGTAAAAGGGTTGCAGCTGAAAACAATAACTGAAATCTCTCTACCACATCAATCAACAGAGAATGAATTTGCAATAGCCGCACATGTCATCATCTACTCCTCGAAACTTATATTTATTTAGTATTGGACTCAATTCTTACTTCTAATCTGTATTAATGTAGATGTGCATGTTTTACCATTTTTCCTAACCTTTTTAGTAGTTAATAAATTTACTCTATCTTAGTTAAGAAAGCCTGGTTAAATTGGTTCCTTTTTAAACATAACTATTGGGTCTGGACAAGGTATCCAAGGGAAAGGGAACCTTGTTAGATTAAGCCTTTGTTGCTACCAGCAGAGGGTGGGTTGACTAAAGACAGGGAGCCAGTCACCTCTCCTCACCCGGGATTGGAACAATTTTGGGATATCCCAGCTGGGTGGTGACAAATCGAGGGGTAACGCCCGGACCAACAACTTTTGGGGAACCTCACCGGGGGCTGATCATAACAACACAAAATGCGCAATCCAAGTGCAAAAGTCTGCAATGAGGTAATGACTTTTCAGAAATCTAGCTTTTCAGTGGATCCATTGGCCTTGAGGCTAGGCTCTTTATTGAGTTAATGAGTCACTGTTGAGTATTAAATCACATCCTCATGAATTTCTGGTGAGGTAGTTGGTACTCTTCTGGCCCAAACTTCATTCTCCATCAGTTACAGCCTGCATCTCTTACGACGTTCCAACAACTGAGCTCCTACCTCTAGCCCTTGCAATTTTAAAACAGGCATCCCTGTTAATCCCATGACGTCGAGCCGCCCAGACAACCTCCAGCAATGCTTCAAACGTCTTTCTGAATAAAACTGCAGGTCAAATGTTATTATTACAATGGGGCTACTAGAGTGTGTTGTCGACAGAGACAGGCTTTAAAACAAACTGATAAGCCAGCTCTTTGAATCAAAGGAACAAAGTTGATAATTCAATCAAGGAAATGAACCGGTTTTGATCAAAGGTGTCAGTCAGTCTGATTTTCACACGAAAGAAGGAAGCAACTGTGACTTTGTCAGTCACCCGCCTGATGATAAAGTCTCAGGGAACACGCCCATGCCCTGTGGATGGATGGTGGGGGTAGGCGTTAACGGGAACATAAAATAAAAAGAAGGCATTCCCTCACGTGCAGTACTCCAACTGGGACAAGCTGTCACAGGCAGTAAATGTGACTGGGGTTAAAGGGCAGGATTCAGAGTTTCAAATCAAAGCATGAAACAATATAATGTACTTACCATCGCTATCTCTCTGTTGATGCATTAATTTGAAATCAATAAAAGGGGCAATGATGGTGCTGTGTTCTGACAAAACAAAACAAGTGTAGAAAATAAAACAAAACTAGAAATGCAAGGGCAAACATTGATAATTATAACAATGAAAATTAAAAATCCACTTCTAATGATAAAAACCTCAACTCCATGATATAATGAATGAGAAAAAGAATAAAAGATGATTGACACTAACGTTTTGTAACACAGTAGCTTGGCAGAGCATCAAGTTACAATGAATTCTAAGGTGTTGCACCCGCAAGTACAGGGCACTTTCTGTATCAAAGTAAGACGTGAAAGCTTTAATTGTTCTAGCTGCAAATATAGTAGGTATCTTACCGCCACTGCTTCCTTCATCACCAACCCCATTCCGACCGGGCGGAGGCGGTTGCTCCTTGCTATGTTGTGTTGCAGGACTTTCCTCCGGGCTTGGCAAGAATGTGGAGCACAGGTCAACGTCAAAGGCTTGCAGCTTCATCAAGGAGTTCTGCAGGCAAAAGCAGAACATGATGCCATGAAACACCAGCACAGACGCCAGCTCTGCCCACAGCCGTACCGCTGAGCTTTCAGTGAGAGGTGTCTGCTGCAGTAGCAGCAGCAACACCACCACCCCGGGGTACTTGTGTGAAGGCCAGCGGTGATGCGTCGAACTTAAAGCCATCTATTCAGGATGACTAACATGCTGCTCTGGGCTCCGCAGCAGAAAGCACATCTCGGATTAGACCTTAAATTGTGACCCGAGTCCAGTGGGAACACTTATTCCGTTAGCAGTCCGTGATTTGTGACTCAGCCAATCTGACACGCCAGCCAGATTAGATTGTCCCTAATGCTCTGCCTCCGTGCAATAGTTTCATCCAGGCTGCTGACATCATCTCTGGTGACAATTTGCCCCTCCCAGTGCAGTCCATTCATAAAAGCCAAGATCAGATCCAGTGATGCCCCTACGAATGAATCAGGCAATGCTTTACTTCACTACATTGACCTGCACTAAATGTCTTCTTCGTGAATAGAAATATTGATTTTTTTTTCCCCCCTGGATTTCACCAGCTGGCGTTTGAACCAGTTTCAGCCACCAGCTACAAACGAGAGTCAGCAGGATATTTATATCTGCTCAGAGAGAGCCCTTTTACATGAAGTCTTTCAGCTATTACCCCCTAGATTCTAACATGCAGGGTTGCCCTTTCAAAATCATTACAGAAAAATGCCACAGAACCTTGCAGCAAACATACCCTTCATTTTAAAAAAAAGCTGAAGGCTCGTGACAACCTGACTGCAATGAATTGACTGTTTCCAGCATCTCTCGTGCCCATGGGGGGAGGGGGAGTCTGCAACAGTCACATACGCATGCAAATGTGTAGTCCTGCACGTCTTCAGGCAGGAGCTGACACACAGCAACCTGCCGATACCAGTCAGAAATGATGCTCAATTTGAAGCTCGTTCAAATGTCTCTCATCTGACCACCGCGGGTACCAGAAACGTGCAAACGGAAGCGTGTCCGTCGATAGTGTTCCCATTAAATTCAACGATGAGAAGGACACATTGAGGCTTCTGTCACTAATTTTTAACGCCTTTTAGAAAATTTTCAACAATTTCCGTTATGCAGTCCCGTTCCTTTTGAAACCGAGGGCACGGCACAGGAGCCCGAGTCAGGGGGAAAGAAAACTTGATACTCATACACTGAAGGAAGGAGCAGGTAGCAAAAAACAAAATAAACCCTTGGCCAAAGCTTTGAGGAGGATCTCGGGAGAGGCGAGAGTTCAGCGCATGGATGGCTGAAGGCACAGCATTGGAAGTCACAAAGGGCTGCATGGTAGCCACACCAGGGTCACGGGTTCGATTCTGGCCTTGGGTGACTGTGTGGAGTTTGAATGTTCTCCCCGTGTCTGCGTGGGTTTCTTCCGGGTGCTCCGGTTTCCTCCCACAGTCCAAAGATGTGCCCATTAGGTGGGGTTGTGGGGATAGGGTGTGGGCCTGTGTGGGGTTCTCTTTCGGGACATCAGTGTAGACTCGATGGGCCAAATGCCTCCTTCTGCACTGTAGGGATTTTGTAAAGGGAGGTATGAAAAGAGGCTAGAATTGGAAGTTTTCAGAGTGTTGTCAGACAGGAGGAATGTTTACAGACATATTAGAGTTTTCTCATTTTACACTTAAATGTGGAGTTAATTTAATTCTCTTATTGCCCACAAAATGGAGGTAATAAGAATAATCTTTGTTCGGGTACACAGAGGAGAGTTCAGAATGTCCAAATTACCTAACAGCACGTCGTTCGGGACTTGTGGGAGGAAACCGGAGCACCCGGAGGAATCCCACGCAGATACAAAGAGAACGTGTAGACTCCGCACAGACAGCGACCCAAGCCGGGAATCGAACCTGGGACTTTGGAGCTGTGAAGCAACAGTGCTAACCACTGTGTTACCGTGCTGCCCACAAATGTTAACTGTCACTGCAGGGACCACTCAAGGTCATACAAACCAAATGTTCTTTTCCATCGGAAACTAGGGGGTTGGAGAGTAAAATGGTCAGTTGCTCACCAATTGCAAGCTATCTACCTGACACAAACAGCCAAGATTTATGCCACTAAATCCATTTGTAATTAAAAGGCAAATCTTCACAGATTTAACAATGAATAAAACATTGCGCTCGAATATCATCACCCTTCACTGATTGCAGGAAATTAAAGTGTCTTGTGAGAAGGTCAGTGTATTTTCAAATAAGATGACAGCTTGATTTTGATATGACACTCTCAATGTAGCAGAAATATATTATCCATCCAAAAGTTGGATTGCCAGAATTTTTAAATATCTATTTATAGTTTGCTTTAAACTACAGATAAATACTAATAAAGGTTAATTGTACATCTAATTCCCCAAATTCCATTCCTAAATATCACAACAAATTATTCATAAATATGCTGATTTGCCAATGCAATATCAAAATGGATGGACAATTTTCCATGATGTTTATGCGCATTAATCAAGATGTAAAAACTGGTTCACTAAACAAAATTGAATTTTTTTGCTCTACATAAACTTAGCGTGCAGTCTAATTTTTCCTTCTCACGTAAAAAGCATCCATACCATTAAAATTCTCTATCATACATGCAAAGTATTACTTTTTGCTCATCCATGTGATGTGGGTTGCACTGGCAACACCACCATTTATTGCCTTTCCCTAATTGCCCTTAAGGTACAACTGAGTGGCTGCCCGGCCATTCCAGAGTGTGGCTGAGAGTCAACCACATTGCAGTGGGCCTGGAGTCACGTGTGGACCAGAACATGAGGATGGACGATTTCCTTCAGAATTAATAAGACATTAATGAAACAGATGGGCTTTTAGAACAATCATGGTCACTGTTATTTATTCCAGCTTCTGTTTATTCCTGATTTATTTAATTAACTGAATTTAACATTCACAGCTGCCGTCGAAGACACTTCAGACACGTACAAGCTTTCCTTTAGGTAGGCACTCAACATATTGTGCACCCCCAACCAACAGCCACACTTTCCATCTGCTCCTATGTACCTGAGTCACTAACTAATTCCCACCAGCTGAACACAATTACCCCCCAGTTGACATACAATGAACATGCAATGGTGAATTTGCCCTAACATTTCCAGATCTCTAAAATTACTCGTCCTCGATCATAACCACTTCGGCCACCATACACCCACTTGATCATAAGGCAAAGAATGACAATCACAATTGACTGCAATAATTCAGTAAAGCAAACTGAGTTCATTGGTTCAAATACCCTACTGGCTAAATAAAAAACACTCAAAAGCAAGTTCCCTTGATCATGTATGAAGAGCTACCAGTCACTGAGCAACAACCACCACAAATTTAACCAGTTGAATTACTGATTTATTTTCTCCTTCAAAGCTACCATTTCCAAAAAGTACAAATTAGTACATCTTCCCTTCCATCTTCCTTAATGTCCCAAGCTTGAAGCAGAAGATGAGATAAAACTAATTTCATAGTGAAATGAACAATTAATTGCAGGGAAGGCCACTCATTTACGCAAATGTGTGCATACCCGAGGTGTTCAAGTAACACTCATACAAAACCCGCTGATAAAAGTGCAATCTGACGTGTTCAATCACTGCACCTTAGTAGCCCTGATTGTCTTTTGTGGATTGCATTAAACAAACTAGCAAATCCTCACATTCACCATTCAGCAATGCCACAGGTGACCTGTTAGATGTCAAACTTTGTTACAGGAGCAAAGCAATGAAGGATATTTTTTAGTTGCAATCCAAATGTCAAATTTACAAAGTTAGCTAACTGAACAACAATTGAACTCAGTGACCTCAGCTGTGTTCATCTGCAGCAATTGACTCTTCTGGTCATAAAGAAAAAAAAACACATTAACTGCTATTCCACTACAGCAGCAAGATCAAACAGTCTGCTTTATATGTTATATACATATGTGCAAGGGGATGTATTTATAGAGCTGATGTGGGCCCCTCCGCAGGAGATATATTAATACAGTCATTTTCAGAGTTGGGGTCGCGATCCGCAGGTGGGTCACGGGCGGGTGTCAGAAAGGTTGCGGAGCCATCGATCACGGCGTTCCCAATCGCGGGTATTAACGCACAATGGTCGCAGAAACCAGCTTTTAAAAATGCCGGCTGCGAGCCGCTTTAAAAGTGACGGCCCGACCGGCTTTAAAAATGCGGGCGTGCTGCGCATGCGTGCCCGCTCATCAGTGCGCATGCCCGAGTCCAGTGAAAAGCACGGCCTCCTCCTGACGTCAGCGCCATGACTCAGGAGAAGATTTCTTTTAAAAATTCAGTCAGTCTTCCTGCCTGAAGCAAGACAGAGAGCAGAGGTCACGTGTCTCGAGCACTGACGTCATGTGCTCTGGGCGCGATTGCGATTCCTTCATTTGGTCAGCAGCAAACAAGCAACAGGACTGAAAAATTTAAAATGGATCGTTTTGTAATAAGAGAGGGCCAGAGAAACAAACAGGCCAGGATCTCACAGCTAAACGTGCTGGAGTGAGTGGCTCAGGAGAATCCATAGCAGGACAAAGCAGTGATGGTGTGAGCTCCAGGATCTCCGATGAACAACCCATACAAAAATATAACTTTGAATGGCAAAACAAGTGAGATCGTGAGGACTAAGCAGGCTCACCTGTCGCATTAAAAGTACGCGAAAATGGTGGGTCACGAAGGTCGGCCGACGTGGGTCACAAAGGTTGGTTGGTTGGTAAAAATGGGTCCCCGGAAAAAAAGTTTGAAAAACACTGACCTAATACCCTATTCTTCTAAACATTTGAGAACACCAAATCTCAAGTTTTCGATGTTCCATTGAGGCAAGATTTCCAAATTTACAAGAGAATGATCCATGTTGTATGGGCTCTCACTGGAAACCATGCCATGTGCTTCATTGTGAAGCAAATCTTCAATGGACTGCCTGATCTGCTCATCAGCTGTCAGGCAGAGCAGTTCAGGGCGAATACGCCACTTCAAAGTGTAAACAGATCAGGCAAGGATTGGATTGGATTGGATTGGGTTTGTCACGTGTATCGAGGTACAATGAAAGGTATTGTTCTGCGTAATGTTCAGACAGGTCACTCCATATATGAAAAGAAAATACATAGGGCAAACATAAAATACAGAATGTAAAATGAGTCTGTCCACGAGCTCGCTGTGGAGGCTTGTGTCACTGGAGACTCTTGAGTGCAGTATTATGCTGCGGCCTGACACCAAGAGACACTTCTTGTGTGGAGACGTGTAGTTGTCTTGCTATGGAGTCTTTCATCGCTTTCTGTGTGGAGGCTGGGACCCTTTGTGGTGCGTGGACCACTCTCTGTGTGGAGTCGGGGACCCTTTGCGGTGCGTAGACCACTCTCTGTGTGGCAGCAGGCCGTTCTCTGTGGGCTTGTACCGCTCTCTGTCTCTTGGTGTCAGGCCGCAGCATAATACTGCACTCAAGAGTCAGGATGTCGTATGTGCTGGGCTGAAGATTCCCCAATCCGAAGAACCCGTCGTCGCGGTCGTCAATGTACAACATGTCTAGTTGCGGTTCGGATTTGGTACTGGGGTAGCCTCCCAAGGCGAAAGCTTCGTGTGAGTCGTTGTCTTCCAAGACTATATCATCACGTTTTGTGTCGGAGCTGGCATTGGGCTCGTGATGTCCAAAGAAGAATTCAAGGTCTGAGTCATAGTCTTCAAGGACTGTATCATCTCTTTGGGCAGTGCTAACTGCTTGTTGCAGGGTTCTGCGGAGGTTACTTTCAGCTACTGGTTGAATTTCAGGCATTGTGCTGTTGTTCCAGGTGAAATAAACTGGCTTTGAGGCTTTACATTTTTTTTGCGTGTTTTGGGACATTTCCTCTTTAAGTGGGCGTGGTCCGGGGCCTCATGAAGCGTGTGACGTAGTGCGTAGGAAGCGATTGCGCATGCGTAGATCGCTGTTCCTTTACTTGGGGCCTTGTTCTCAATTGCGCATGCGCGGCTTCTCGCACATGCACAAACGGACCTTCCCGTTCTGTGCGCTCTTCGCGCAACTGCGCATGTGCAGCACCTTTTCCAAGATGGCTGGAATTCAAAACTGCCATTCGTTGCTGCAAGCCTACCTCGCGGTGAGTTTTGGCGCCTATTTTACCTTTGTTCCTTGTATTTTCCTCGGAGAATTCTTGGAATTTGTCCAGGACTGCCTGGAAGTCGCTCTTGTTTTGCCCCTTCGAGTATTTGAATATCTGGAAGATTTCAGCTGCTTCTGAACCCGTGATGGTAAGTAGAAGCTTTATTTTCTCTGCATCTGCCACGCCATCTCGGTCGCACGCTACCAGGTAGATCTCGAATCTCTGCCGGAACCAACGCCAGTTTTCACTGATTGCCTTGGTACTGGAGCTGCTGTGGAATCGGAATCCCAAACATCATCTTGCCTGGCTTTTGTTGCTGGTTGTCACTGTTCGCTGAGTTGAAACTATATGGATTCAACAGTCCACTCCTGGAACCATGTTTTGTTATGCTCTTGTAATAGCATAAGCTGTTTCCTTGATGTGCACTCTGACAAAGGAAGGTTCAGGCTTGGAGATAGCTTTAACACGTTTATTAAACTATTAACAATTCTCCTAGTTGGATTCAACGCTACTGTCAATCCTTCTATAGCTACTCAGACTGAAGAACCAGTCTGCTACAATCCACGTGGTGGGAATGATGTTCAATTAACCTTGTGTCTATACTCACTGAGTGTCTCCACTGGAAAGAGACTGAGCATGTGTGCTGTGTCCTTTTATATGGGTTGGTGTAATGTCCTCCTGTGGTAGTGTCACCTCTGTGTGTATCGTGAATGCCCATTGGTCGTGTCCTATCTTGCTGACCTATTGGTTGACTGTCTGTGTGTCATGTCTCTGGTGTTCCCTCTAGTGTCTAGCTAGGTGTAGTGTGTGTACATTAACCCTTTGTGTACTTACAGTGATGTTTCTCACCACAGTAATCATCAGCGAACATCCCCATTTCTGCCCTGAAGATGGAAACAAAGTCATTGATGAAGCAGTTGAAGGTGGTTGGGCCGAGGACATTCCCCTGGGGAAATCCTGCAGTGATGTCCTGGAAGTGAGATGATTGACCTCCAACAACCATAATCATCTTCCATTATGCGAGGTATGACTCCAACCAGCAGACAATTTCTCCCGATTCTCAATGACTCCAGGGCTCCTAGGTGCCATACTCAGTCAAATGGTGCCTCGATGTAAAGGGCAATCACTCTCATCTCACCTCATTCGCTACAATTTTCCCATTCACTTAATCCATTAATATCTCCTGATAACTTTGTACTTTTTCTACATCACTTAAAATGCTGCATTTCTTTGTGTCATTTGCAAATCTGGATATGTAGCTTTCTGATTCATAGTTTAAATCCTTAACAAATATGGTAAACAATTGAGGCCCCAACAGAGATCCTTGTGGGACACCACTAGGTACGTCCTGCCAATTAAGAATTCCTGCCTATATCCCTAACTCTGTCTCCTTTCCTTCAGCCAATTTTCTAACCAGGTCAATCATTTACCTTCAGTTCCATGGGCTTCGACTTTATCTAACAGTCCCTTGCGAAACGCTTTAATAAATGCCTTCTGGAAGTTCATAGCAACAGTGTCCATACATATACTCCAATCCACCTTTCAGTCACCTCTTCAAACAATGGGGGAAGGTGTTGATATGGTAGTAGCTTCATTGGGCTAGTAATCCCAAGGCCCAGTCTAATGCTCTGGGGACATGGATTCGAAGACCATCATGGCCACTGGTGGAATTTAAATTTAAATTTAGAATATGAAAATAGGCTCAGCAATAGTAACCATGAAACTATCATTGTTGGTCACAAAAACTCATCTGGCTCACCAACGTCCTTTAGGGAAGGAAATCTGCCCTCCTTACCTGGTCTGGCTTACACGCGAGTCCAGACCACACAGCAATGTGGTTGACATTTAATTGCCCTCTGAAATGGCAACAAAGTCTGGCCTCGCCAATGATGTCCACATCCCATGAAAGAATAAACTTAAAAATTAAATTCGTCATGACCCACCCTTTACAAATTGACATTGGCTTGGTCTAGTCACATCCAGGAATTCTCCAACAACAGATGTTAGGTTAATTGGTCTAGAATTCCCTGGGTTTCCCTCTCACATTTTCTCCAATACTGAAATAACATGCACAATTTTCCACTCCAAAGGAAGGGCACATGGTTTTCCTACTTTGGTCTGGAGAGACTCTCTGTCATGGTGAAACTGGTGGACAAACCCAGAAATCGTAAGTTCCAGCCCTGAACATGACACTTTCCATTTTCACAGGGGCGGGAATGGGGGAAGGGCACATGACGCACATGTGCGGCTCTCAGAGGCAGCTGGTCATTTAAAACATCAACTGCCACTGCTCATGCCGAATTTTGGTAGCCAAGGAGTGTGTAACATGATGTGTGCAGATTGGAGCAGCTTCAAACTCCTTTGGATACCCGGGGTTCCCCTTTGGAGAGATGCAGATAACCCCATGGAATAGCCTTAAACCTGTCTTCCCTGCCTTAAGCTCATTACTTTAGATGAGGGAGTGAATGCAGGGTAGCTAAATTTGCAGATGACACAATGATAGGTAGGAAAGTATGTTGCAAAGAAGATAAAGGTAATTTGTAGACAGATAAAAAGGTTGAGCAAGTGGGTAAAAATCTGGTAGATGGAGTATCATGTGGGAAAAGTGAAGTAGTTCACTTTTGCAGGAAGAATAAAAAGCAGAGGGTTTAAATGGAGAATGACTGCAGAATTCCGAGATGCAGAGGGATCGGGGGGCGAGATTCTCCGACCCCCCACCGGGTCGGAGAATCGCCGGGGGCTGGCGTGAATCCCGCCCCTGCCGGTTGCCGAAGTCTCCGGCACCGGATATTCGGCGGGGGTGGGAATCGCGCCGCGCCGGTTGGCGGGCTCTCCCCCGCAGTTCTCCGGCCCGGATGGGCCGAAGTCCCGCCACTAAAATGCCTGTCCCGCCGGCGTAGATTAAACCACCTACCTTACCGGCGGGACAAGGCGGCGCGGGCGGGCTCCGGGGTCCTGGGGGGGGCGCGGGGCGATCTGGCCCCGGGGGGTGCCCCCACAGTGGCCTGGCCCGCGATCGGGGCCCACCGATCCGCGGGCGGGCCTGTGCCGTGGGGGCACTCTTTCCCTTCCGCCTCCGCCACGGTCTCCACCATGGCGGAGGCGGAAGAGACTCCCTCCAATGCGCATGCGCGGGAATGCCGTCAACGGCCGCTAACGCTCCTGCGCATGCGCTGCCCGGAGATGTCATTTCCGTGCCAGCTGGCGGGGCACCAAAGGCCTTTTCCGCGCCAGCTGGCGGGGCAATCCGCACCTTTGGGGCGGCGCGATGCCCGACTGGTTTGCGCCGTTTTGGGCACCAGTCGGCGGACATCGCGCCGATTCCGGAGAATTTCGCCGAAGGTGTCCCCGTTAGAACAGTACAGCAAGTAATCAAGAAGGCTAATGGAATGTTATCCTTTAATATGAGAGGACTCAATTACTGTGTGCAATTTTGGTCTCCTTATTTAAGGAAGGATGTAAATGCGTTGGAGGCGGTTCAGAGGAGATTTACTAGATTAATACCTGGAATGAGTGGATTGTCTGATGAGGGTTAGACTGGGCTTGTTTCTACTGGAGTTGAGGAGTGATGGGGTGACTTGATTGAAACATATAAGATCCTGAATGGTCTTGACAAGGTGGATGTGGAAAGGATGTTCCCTCTTGTGGGTGAGTGCAGAACTAGGGTGCACTGTTTTAAAAGTAGGGGCCGCACTTTTAGTGCAGAGATGAGGAGAATTGTTTTCACTTTGAGGGTTGTGCGACTTTGGAACTCTCTGCCTCAGAAGGTGATGGAAGCTGAGGAGTCACTGAATATTTTTAATGTGGAGGTAGATCGATTCTTGTTGGGCAAGGGAATCAAAGGTTATTGGGGGTAGATGCGAATGTGGAACTCGACAATGAGATCGGCTATGATTTTATTGAGTGGCAGAACAGGCCCGAGGGGTCGAATGGCCTACTTTTTCCCCCTGTATGTACATATGCCCAAGAATTAGCAAAATCTCAATACCAGCTGTCTTATCGTAAGCCAAGGGAGTAGGAGGGTGTGGTTTGAGGAAATAGTTTTTGCCCCTACTGACTTGTGCATCCAGGTGCCAGGAAGAAGGGCGCTGAAGAAGGGTGCATTGCACTTTGTGTGAAGGAAGACAGAAGATGGGGCATGACATCCTGGCACACACACAGGCCACTGAAGTCAGTCACTGTGAGCAGCCAGAGGCTAGGGGAAGGGCAGAAAATCAGGAGGGAGAGGCTGTGGAACGTTTACCAGGGAGGAGAGGCAGAACAAGCAGGTGCTACCTTGTGGGAAGGGCATACAGACCTATCCTCTCTCAATGTAATAGAGAACCAGTGCTGAAGGCGACTGACATTAAGCCGTGAGGTGATGACAGACATATGTCGCATGATCCAGCAGCAACTCTCACCTAAATCTATCGACCCCCATACCCTGCTAGTGTAGATAAGAGTCGCTCTCAATTTTGTTGCCTCAGGTTCTTTCCAATACTCATCAGGGGACGTGTCTGGTGTATCCTGGCCAGCAGCACACAGCTGCTTAAGCCTATAACTGATGCCCTGTTTGATTATGTGGGGGACCACATTAATTTCCCTGCAGGTTTATTGTCTCACACACAGAATGACACAGCCTTTACCCAGTCAGCATGCTTCCCTCGTGCAGGGGGCTATTGATTGCACCCATAAAGGCCCAACTCAACATGTGGGCGCCTTTGTCAACCAAAGACCTTCCACTCACTCTAGGTCTGTGAGCATGAAAAGGTCTTCCTTCACATGTGTGCAAGGTTCGCTGGCATCGACCGTGACTCCTTCATACTAAGCAGTTCCCAACTCCCTCACTTATTTCAGTCACCAAATCAGATCCATGATGGCTTCCTGAGGACCAGAGCCTGGCTAATTAATCCCTTTAGAACCCCTCAAACTGAGGCACATCACAATTACGACAGCAACCATGCCATCACCAGGAGTAATATCAAGCAGGCAATTGTAATTTTAAAGGTGTGCTTCACGTACCTCGATCGCACAGGCAGAGTTCTGAAACTTTCCACAGCAAGGGTATCAAGAATAGTAATGGTGTGCTGCATGCTGCACAACATGGCACGATGTGGGGGGCTCACAAATCGATGATGACGAGGCCATGGTCAGAGCTCTACCCTCCAAGGACAAGGAAGGTGAGGAAGCGTGGGAAGCCCCTGTCCATTCTCACAATTCAGAGATGTATGAGCATGAGGAGGCTGCCAATGGCTGAGCAGCTGGGTGGCATGGTGATGTAGTAAGACTGACTCTGTGCAGGAGACGGTCCTCGCCAGATGGGTCCTTGTGTAAAATAGATTCTCAAAAGGTCCACCAACACCACAAGTGCCATCAGCCAACTGAACCTAAAGTCCCTTGTACACTGACTCCACAATTACATCTGCGTGGGTTTCCTCCGGGTGCTCCGGTTTCCTCCCACAGTCCAAAGATGTGCAGGTTAGGTGGATTAGCCAAGCTAAATTGCCCTTAGTGTCCAAAAAGATTGGGTGGGGTTGCTGGGTTACGGGGTTAGGGTGGAGGCGTGGGTTTAAGCAGGGTGCTCCTTCCAAGGGCCGGTGCCGACTCGATGGGCCGAATGGCCTCTTTCTGCATTGTAAATTCTATGATGCATAAGGAACTGTCCACAAGGGTGACAATAAACTTATTAGTTCAAACACTCACCATCATAACCATGGATGGGCCTGAGCATTCTGCAAACACACATGGTAATAGGTCGTTCACTACCTGGCCCCCTCGCATGATCACCAGTGGCTGTAAATGGGGGGCCCATGTCACCAACTTATCCATTTACAAACGATGCCCACAATGCTGAGTGTGGCTTGACTTAAGACTTTAATGCTAATACATGTTGATAGGATTGTATGTTGTAATATTTATGCAAATAAGTTATATGCAAAATTAGCCCATAACTGTGCAACAGCTCTTTGAAAGAATTTGCACACCATCCATTCCAGCCAATAGTCCAGTTTCTAGCATGGGCACCACATGTAACATTCCTGGCTTTCAGATACCTCTGCTCATCGCACAAAGCACATCCTGTGATACCTGGAATGCAAATGCAGTCAAAGTGGCTAAAGCAGACGACTAATATTACCTGCATGATGCATGGCCTCTTGAGCTGTGATGCCTATGCCTAGGCCAATGTGCAACATTGCAGTGCAGCTGAATGCCTTGCTAACGTCACTCATACTGGAAATGCATCTACTGCCAGCACCTGTTTGTGTTCATATTGTTTAATCATTGAAGCTCCCTTAAAGTCCAGCTTAGATGGAGCACATTGCCTCGGAGGAGGTGGAGGCAGGCTGTTCATTCATCGGCCGAAACAACAATGAGCAGCGTGGGAACTTGCTTCAGATCATTAACTCTCATCTTCGTATTGGCAGCCATGGTTACTGGCACATGTGCAATGGACAAGGGCTCTGGTGGAGGGGCTGAAGAGGTAGATGAAGATGAGGAAGCTGAAGAGCTTTCAGTACCTTCACGTTGTATATTCACGTTTGTTTCTAGTTGGAACAAGTTCACTTTAAGAGTCCAATCACATGATATATTGATGATGCCATCGGCCATTTGCGCAGGGAAATGAACAGCCTATCCTAACAGTATGTAGAGTAATCACCTTTCCAATAAAGCTCTTGTTTGTTTGTACCTTCATGGTCTTCAAGCCTATCGGCGCCACACTGGTCGGGGGCTGTTGACAGCGCCCCCGCCTGGCAATTCTCCAGGCCCCGATGGGCTGAGTGGCCGACGAGTTTGGGCGGGTCCCGCCGGCGTGGGTTACTCAGGTCCAACACGGCGGGACCTGGAAGGTGAGTGTGCGGGGGCCATCCTGGAGGGGGGGGGCAGGGGGATCCGGCCCCAGGAGGCCCCCCACGGTGGTCTGGCCCGCGATCAGGGCCTTCTGATCAGCGGGCGGACTACTTTACTCCGCGCAGGGCCCCTGTAGGGCTCCGCCATATTGCCCGGGGGCCGGCGCAGAGAAGGGATCCCCTAGGCATGCGCGGAAATATGCCGGCCGTTCCACGCATACGTGAAAATACGCCGGCCGTTCCGCGCATGCGCAAACTCGTGCAGGCCGTTCCGCGCCGGCTGGAGCTGCGGGGACCACTCCGGCGCCAACCTAGCCCTCTAGGAAGGAGATAATTCCTCGCCTTCGGGGGCCGTTGACGCCAGAGTGGTTGCCGCTGGTTTCCACGCCAGCGTGGGGACATAGCTCCATTATTAGGGAATCCCGCCCCGTGTTTTTGGAGGTGTCTTGAATGACACCATTAGAGACAGACTAGTATGTGAATTAAGAAATTAATCTATTCAAAACAGGCTATTAACAGAAAGCAAAATAAACCTAAAGAAGGCTTAAGATGTCACGATCTCTATGGAATAAGCAGCTAAGGAAGGGCAACAATTAAGTTTGAGCACTAGAATCCATAAATTGTCGGCTGAGACCCGAACACAGACAGAGGTTTGGAATCGTCCCCAATGAGCTAGGCACACAGCAGCAGACTGCTGGTGCAAAGATACAAACTGCAGGAATTGTGGAGTTGGAGAAAGAAACAACAAGTTCCAAACAAGAACTATAAAAAGCTAGAACCAAGTGTATCAAATGGAAAACCAAATAGAGGAAAAAGAATCCATGTGATACAAAAAGTGTGCTAAAAACGACCAGAGTCACAGTCAGATGGGGAACTGTCATTGAACGTACAGGCCATTGCAGGTACAACAAACCATAACTAGGTTATTCCTTTACTGGGTGGCCAGTGAAAATTGAGTTGGACATTGGAGCAGCAGTTTCGTTGGTACCATAAACTGCTGACCAAGAGAAATTACAAAATATAGCACCTTAAAGCCCTCGAAGATAATACTGAAAAGCTATACTGTGAAGTGGTTCGATTGAGAGGCCATATCGATGTAAACATGCAACTAAACAGACAGAGCACAGACTTGTCCCTGCACGTTGTTAAAGGTAACTATCCAGTCCTAATGGGGAGAACTTGGCTGGAGAGAATCAAGCTAAACTGGGCCGAGGTGAATCTCATGTCAGAGTCTGAAGCAGGTCTACCGAAGATTTTAAAGAAATGCCCCATTGTTTTTAATGGAGAGCTGGGAAGCATGAAAGAGATCTCAGTAAGCTAAAGATTAAGGAAGAAGGCCAAGTAAGGTTCTTAAAGGCTAGGTCAATGCTGTATGCCATCAGACCTAGCGTCGAGGCAGAATTAGGGAGGCAGATCAAGACATGGTCCTCAAACTCATTAATGTAAGTGATTAGGCCACACTGATCGTACCTGTAATGAATAAAGATGGTTCAGAACACATATGTGGCAACTTTAAATTCACTATCAATCCGGTACTGTGTGCAGAGCAGTACACTCTGCTTGTAATTGACGATTTATTTGCTGGATTGGCTGGAGGCCTGCATTTCAGTAAAGTTGACCTTATAGTCAAGCTTATCTCCAGAAAAATGTGAATCCAGATTCGCAATAATATTTGACAATCATGACCCACAAGGGCGATTCAACAAACTAGACTTCCACTTGGCATCACGTCACTTGCTTCGTTCCAACGTGCCATGGATCAAATTCTATGTGGACTAGAAGGAATCCAGTGCTACTTCAGTGATATCTTAGTTATTGGAAAGAATGAAGAAGAGCATCTTCAAAATGTAATGCTACACTCCAGAGACTGGAAGATTATGGACTACGAGAATGGAAGAATAAATGTGAATTCTTCAAATCCTCTGTTGAAAAACTCCGGCACATAATAGATGCAAAGGGACTAAACAAATTGCCTCAAAAAGTAAAAACCATAACTGAGACATCTGCACCTCAGAATGTAAATTAACTTCTATTGTTTTGGGGC
Organism: Scyliorhinus torazame; assembly: GCF_047496885.1. NCBI lineage: Eukaryota > Metazoa > Chordata > Chondrichthyes > Carcharhiniformes > Scyliorhinidae > Scyliorhinus > Scyliorhinus torazame. The sequence goes on along the minus strand of NC_092722.1, from coordinate 112,323,036 downwards.
TTATTGAACTATTCTGGAAAATTTGTCCCTGATATAGCAACTATTCTCAAGCTTTACACAACTTATCGCATCAAAACAGGAAATGGAAATGGGTGGATCAGTGCGAGAAGGTCTTCGTACAAGCTAAAGAGGCACTACAAAGTCAGAATTCCTGACATACTTTGATCCAAAGTTACCCTGGCAAATAGCTTGCGACACCTTATCTTATGGGGTAGGAGCAGTGGTTTCTCACATAATGACCAATAGTGAAGGGAAACCAATACCATTTGCATCCAGATCTTTGAACAAAGCAGAAATAAACTATGCACAGATAGAGAAGGAAGCTCTTGGCATCATTTTCAGAATTAAACATTTTTAACAATACCTATGGAAATTGACTTTATTAATGGATCATCGACCACTGACAACGATACTTGGGCCGCACATCGGTATTCCATCTCTAGTAGCGAGTTGGATGCAGAGATGGGCATTGCTGCTGTCAGCGCCTACATGTACGATAAAATATCGTCATTCAAACCTCCATGAGGACGCTGATGGATTCTCTAGATTACGTTTACCTCACGAGTCGGCAATGAATAGTTTGAGTGATAATATTGTCTATTTCAAAGAAGTCGATAACACTCCTGTAACCACAAGACAAGTTGAGACGTATACCAGAAGTAATCCACTGCTGTCAGAAGTTATGGACATGGTACTTCGTGACAAGACCGCGGGAGTGAACCCAGAGTTGAAGTCATATGTTACCTGAATATTCCAACTATCCGTACAGGCTGGCTGTCTCCTCTGGGGAATGAGGGTCATCGTTCCGCAATTGTTAAGGAAACAAGTCCCAAACCAACTTCATGAAAGTCACTAAAGGATAGTAGGGATGAAAGAGATAGCCAGAAATCTTTTTTGGTGGTCAGGTCTCAATAGCAAAATTGAGGAGAAGGCAGGCATGTGTTTGACTTGTGCAAAGGTTCAAAACCTGCGGCCACTAGTGTCTTTACATGGGATTGGCCAGAATTTATTGCCCTATTCTCCGGCGCCGTTTTTCGGGCCGCGGGATTTCCGCCACGCTAGTTGGGGGCCCTTGACAGCGCCCCCCCCCCCCCGGCGATTCTCCGGGCCCAGATAGGCCGAGCGGCCATCTAGTTTTGGCCAGTCCCACTGGCGTGAATTACTCACCATGGGGTGCCCCCACGGTGGCCTGGCCCACCATCAGGGCCTACCGATCTGCGGGCGGGCTTCTTCCGTGGAGGGACCTCTTTCTTCCGCCCCGGCCCTTGTAGGGCTCCGCCATATTGCCGGGGGGCCAACATGGAGGTGAGAACCCCCGCGCATGCATGGAAATACGCCGGCCGGTCCGCGCATGCGCGAGATCATGCCGGCCGTTCTGCGCATGCGCAAACTCGTGCCGACCCTTCGGTGCCAGCTGGAGCAGCGGGGACAACACTGGTGGCAACCTAGCCCCCTAGAAAGGTGAGAATTCCTCACCTTGGGGGGCCGTTGACGCCGAAGTCCTTGGCGCCGGTTTTCAATCCGGCATGGAGACATAGCCCCATTTTCAGAGAATCCCGCCCCATATAGATTATGTGGACCATCCAAAGGACAAATGTGTTTCATTGTGGAAGACCGTGCTCGAAATAGCCTGAAATCGCAACAATGAAAACTGCATCCTTGGAGAGAACAATAGAGAGACTGGATGAGATTTTTGCAACATTCAGTTACCCTGAACAACTTGTTAGCAGCAATGAGCCACAGTTCATTTTACGAGAGTTCACAAATTATCTAAAGGAGAATGGAATCCAACACATCCAATCTACTCCATATCATTCAGCCACAAATGGGCTGGCTGAAAGGATTGTTCAAATGATGAAGCAGTCATTGAAGGTAACTCGTGAGCAAGGATCATTGTCTAAATAACAGCCAATTCCTGATGACATCCATGAATACAACATCTTTGAAGACCTAAAGTTCTCTCGCATTACTCATAGTAAAACATCAGTTACGTACAGCGTATACTCTGCTGCAGCAGCTTAAGACAAGAGAAAGTGTGAAGAGGTAACAGCAAAGTCAGGATTTGCGATGTGAGAACAGGGTTCAATGGCATGTTTTCATAAAGGTCAGGAGGTATTGGCAAGGAGCTGTACCACCAGTGAGAAGTGGGTACCTGCCATCATATTAGCACAGACAAGACTCGCTTCCTACACTTGGGACAATGTAATGTGGAGAAGACACACTGACCAGCTTTTAGGAACTAGAACTACTTTGCCAGAGATAGAGTCAACCAAGACTCCGCAAAAAACTGTGCTAAGTGAAGACCTAAACATTCCTGAAAACCCGACAGTGTGGTGGGAGACAGTACCCCAGTTGAGGACACTTCGACATCGAGTGAACCTTCGAACACTACATTGTCTCCGGTTGAGGCAGTTACAGACGATGTCCAACTGTACCAAAACCACGAGAGGCGCAGTCAACACGGAAAACCAGACGTCGGAGGTTCATCAACAACCACACAGAAATCAATGTCCTCTGAAACGTCTAACTTATTGACTGTTGTGTTTGTTCATTGCTCACTGAGTAAATTTTGATTGTTAATGTTATATTGTGTTTCGTTGCAGGAACCTCTAATGTAAAGGGGTCGTCTATTCATGTTTGTTCCTAGTTGGAACAAGGTCTCTTTAAGAGTCTGATGATGTCATTGGCCATCTGCGTGGGCAAATGGGCAGTCTATCCCAACAGCCTGTAAACATCTTGCCAATAAAGCTCTTGTTTGCTTTGTACCTTTGTGGTCTGCAAGCCTATCCTTTAAAAATATCACATTTCACCTTCCTCACTAATCTCCACAGCCCTGGGTTGGCATTCAGGTGAGGTTGATGGGACATCTGCTGGTGTGCAGCAATTGTCCATTCCAGCAACTGCTGTACCAACAGTGTGATCATCTAGTAAAGGATACACAGCCTCCATATGTCTTCCATGGATGGCGGCACTCAAACTTCGAGTGGACAGCTCTAGGCTATTGAGGGAAGCTTGCGCCCTTTCCTGGCCGAGACCCAGCTCTTGCATCCACCCCAAGTGTAGCTACCTGTGTCTCACCATGTGATTGGCCATTCTCTCAGGGTTAGAGCTCATGCGGTTGAACCTCCAGGACAATGTCGAGCTCCTCTATTCACAGTTCATGCCTCAGGGAACTCCCCTGGATATCCATACAGCTATGGCTGATTATCTAAATACTGTGTGCCGAAAGGTGACTCTTGAGGCTCCATGTTCTTGCTCACTGGAGCATCAACGTGAATGTCCTCCGTTCTCCGGAGAAAACTGTGCACAGACGTCTCGGACTCTGACATCTCCTCCTGCATTTTGATGTGGTGAATTTCAGCCTTTCCCACTGGCTCTACATATGTACCATCCTTCCAATGTACTGGTGTCTGTCTTTGCAGAGTGTGGACTAGTCATGTTGGCCACCTCCTCCTCCTCCTGATGTCCAAAGGGAAGTGGAGGGGAGGGGCAGTTGAGGGAGTTGAAGGAGGAGAACGAATCATTGTGAGACACCAAAGAAGCTTTTTAGGTATATTCTTTCTCATTGTGAAAGCACTCTTTGATGCCCACCATTGCTTTAAACATATTTGTACCAATGTTATGATGCACCTCCATCACTGCACTCCCCTCTCATGCCAACGTTCCACTGTGCTTAGTGAATGGACATCATGACCTCCACCATTTACTAAGGCGATATTGGCATTGTCTTTACCTCCCACTAACAGTGATTCACCATCACCAATGGACAGCTGTTCAGGCACACTTGCTTGCAATCTCCATGGACATTCAAAGGGGTGGAAGCATCTCAGCCAGGCATACTTCCCCACCCCGCCCAAGGCCATTTTCATGGTGTTTTTCACTCTTTTGGCCTGTACTAACATGAGTTTATGCTAGGCTGATATTTAATGCATGGAGTGACCCATGAGCTGCTTACACATATAATAGTTGATGCTGATGTAGAGTTATGTACCATGTCTCATACCTTGGCTAAAGATGACCCTCTCCTTTGAGCTCTGTGTGGATGAGCCAAGCTCCTCACCTTGTAGCATGTCACTGAACCTTTTCCCGCACTGAATCCGGAAACACACTCAGTGGCGGCGGTCACCACCGCTATTAGGGCAGCATGGTAGCACACGTGGATAGCTTGTGGCTTCACAGTGCCAGGCTCCCAGGTTTGATTCCTCGCTGAGTCACTGTCTGTGCGGAGTCTGCACGTTCTCCCCGTATCTATGTGGGTTTCCTCCGGGTGCTCCGGTTTCCTCCCACAGTCCAAAGACGTGCAGGTTAGGTGGATTGGCCATGATACATTGCCCTTAGTGACCAAAAAGGTTAGGAGGGGTTATTGGGTTACGGGGATGGGGTGGAAGTGAGGGCTTAAGTGGGTCAGTGCAGACTCGATGGGCCGAATGGCCTCCTTCTGCACTGTATATTCTATGTTCTATTTGAACTCAAGCCTTCCTGGTTGTGGCAGCTGGATTCCAATGGTTAGCAGGGTAGAGAATTGGGCTCCCATTCTGGATCTCTTCACTGACACTTGCAGGTCCTGATCAGAAAAGTGAGGGTCAGCTGGACTTGCCTTTCCCTTGTGCCTTCCTCTGTGTGAAGTGCTATGAGTAAAAATGTAGGGCAAAAAGCGTTGCGAGCCATTCAGATTTACAATGCTGTCATTCATTTTTGTGTGAGCACACAAAATGCACAAATCATTTACACCATATCGTCAATGATTAGTGATAAGGTTTGGTGAAGAAAATGGCTCTCTGCAAATGATGGATGCTAAGTACGTTGCTGTGACTCCAAGGTAGCACACGTTGTTCTGTGGCCACTGACAGCCCAGCCCTCTTAGTCACATTGGTATGCCGTGACCGTGTGCAGCGGTGATGGACCTGGTTAAGGGCCGTTCACGCAGGCAGGATTGTTGTGTGTCCGGACCAGAACCCCAATTTTGATCACGATCCCAGATTAGAACTCAACTATTTGTATTTGGTAAAGCTGTGAGGAAATGATACTGCACCACAGGAGTAATAACACTGCCCAGTAGACAGCTTTTATATTAAAATAAACGTTAATTTGAACACAGAATTAAACACATTAGCAACAAAGGAATAGATTTCCAGTTAACAGTTACATCCTAACTTGCTTCCTGAAACCTGCCTGTACATTCCGTTTAAGCAAACCCATACATTACAAATACCACTTAACATTTTACTTTCTTATCTTGGTGCAGAGTCCTTGGAGAAAGAAACCTTTTTTAGGAACAAGCTAAAAACCCTCTTCTCAGCTTAGAGCCCTGGAAGCAACTCCATTGTCCAGACAGACCTGGCTGCTCCCATTAACTACGCCAGCTTCACTCAAAGCACACAGCATTCTTTTGTCGCTTGTTACAAGATGTTCCATGATTTGTTTAGCCAGGTTCAAACTGTTACAACATTACATTGGCTCTCTATCTGCAAACAGGCAAAATGGTTTTTAATATCTATTAGCAAATCCTTCCCCAGCAAAAATCACTGATTACCTCACTTTTAATCAGAGCTCCAGAAGACATACTGTCTGTAAGTATTTTAACCTACATTTTAATAACACTGCTGCAAAAATACAAACTATAAAGTATTACAATTTCTTATATTCATCACAGGATCTTCCACTCCTGCCAACAGCGCACCCTCATCGTGGGTTTTTCAGGGATGAGGGGTGTATTCAATGGGAAACCTCTTGACAACGGGCAGGGCCAGAAGATCCTACCACCAGCAGTGGTGGGTCACCTCCCACCGCCGTGAAACATGTGGTGTGTTGCTAGGTAAATACTATCCATAGGACTTTACAGCACAGAAAGAGGCTCTTGCCAGCTTGACAGCTAACTAAAGGACTGCAGAATATCTGTACCAGGTATTGGGTGAAAGGACAATCCCATCTCCACAACCGTCCCTCGAGAATCCACTCCATACATTCAGTGGTTCAGTCAAGTACACTTTGATTAGACAGCAACAATAGCAATTCTCCCATCGGGAAAGCCCCTTGAGGGGCCATCCACTCCAGAGTCAGCTGACAATCGGACAACATTTACTAGTCGCCAACCTGCTCTGGGACTGCCTCCTTACTGCTTCTGGGGTTGTCTGCCCCACCTTCCCTCCCCAGACCAAAAGGTCTGTCATGTGGGTAGACATTTTTAAAAGTTGGGTTTGTGGAGCTGGGAATTCTCTTGACTGCACACCCCACCAGTGGAAAAAATCCAGGCCGTTGACTTATACTTTGGCTGATTTGACTTCAAAGACTGAGGTTGCTTTACAAGCCTACAAGTCGTTGATTTGAGAGCCATTTGAATTCTGCCTCCTAAGCGCAAATGAGCAGTTTACAGTTTTATTGACATGATTATTGCTCAGCATTGTCAGGATGTCAGGACCCCATGCAATGCGGGCACGTGCATCCAGTGCACGGCAGTGAATTTATACTTTTAAAATCTTCTTGATTCATAAAATTGATAAACAGATAGATCTCCTTGCCATTAAACACGGTTAAAGGATTTAAGGAGCCTTTATAGCATATGTTTATAGCATATTGTGGCTTGACTGAGCCACCCAATTGAAAGACAGATATTTAATATAACAATGTGGTTCAGAAAAATGATGTAATTGACTGCTGCCCTTAAATCTTCAAAATCATCAAACATGCGCTAAATGCCATCACCACTAAGAGCTGCCCTTTTATAAACCAGATGAGACTATGAGAGGATATTAAGCATCTTGCATCATTTGAGAGATGGTCTACAGAAGGCTTACACATTTGGCAAGTAAATGGAAAGCAGATTTCTAAATCTTTGAACCATAAAACTGTGATTACATACCAAAAGGTTAAAGGTGGTTATTTCAGAAGTACAGTTGTGGATTTTAGTTTAACAAGTACCATGTAACATTTTGAGATGTCATGTCCAAATTTATATTACATTCCTATTAAAAAGGGTTATTTTTATTTCGGAACATAGGAGCAAGATTAGGCTATTCGGCCCTTCGAGCCTGTTCCGCCACTCAGTAAGGTGATGGCTGATCTGACTGTGGTCTCAGCTCCACTTTCCTGTCTGCCCCCCATAATCCTCGACTCCCTTGTCTAACAAAAATCTGTCTAACTCAGCCTTGAACAAATTCAAAGACCCAGGCTCTATACTTTCTGAGGAAGAGAATTCCACGCACTAACATCCCTTTGGGGAAATTGTTTCTACTCATCTCTGTCTGAAAAGGGAGATCTCTTATTTGAAAACTGTGTCCCCTAGTACTAAGGGAGATCTCTTATTTGAAAACTGTGTCCCATAGTACTCCTCTCTCTTACAAGAGGAAACATCCTCTGGCTATCTATCCTATCAAATCCCTCAAGATATGTTTCAATAAGATCATCTCTCATTCTTCTAAATTCCAATGGGTATAGGCTTAACTTTTTCAATCTTTCTTCATAAGCCCTTCATTCCCAAGGAAGAGTACAGATGAGTATAGATTGACTGTAGAAGTTTTTAGAGGTACATGAAGAGAAAAAGATGGGTGAAGACAAATCGAGGTCCCTTATAGTCAGAAACACAGGAATTTATAATGCGGGACTGAGAAATGGCTGAGCAACTAAATACATTCTTCGGTTCATCTTCATAAATGAGGACTCAAAGAAGATACCAGAAATATAGGGGAAGGCAGAGTTTAGTGGGAGGGAGGAACTGAAGGCGATAAATATTAGTAGAGAAGTGGTGTTGGGGAAATTGATGGGATTAAAAGCTGATAAATCCCAGGGGTTGATAATCTACATCCCAGAGTACTTATGCAAGTGGCTCTAGAACAAATGGATGCATTGGTGGTCACTTTCCAGGATCCTGTAGACTCTGGAAAAATTCCTACAGATAGGAGAGTAGTTATTGTAACTCCACTATTTAGAAATGGGGGTAGAGAGAAATAGGGATTCATAGATCAGTAAGCATGGCATTGGTAGAATCAAAGATTTAATAGCAGAGCACTTAGAAAACAGTGGCAGCACTGGACTGAGTCAGCATGGATTTACGAAGGGGAAATCACGCTCGACAAATCTACTGGAATTCTTTAACTAGTAGAGTTAATGAGGGAGAACCAGTGGATGTTCTTTATTTGGACTTTCAGAAGGCTTTCAACAAAGTCCCACATAAGAGATTAGTGTGCAAAATTAAATGCATGAGATTAGAGGTAATGTAATGAGATGGATAAAAAACTGGTTGGCCGACAGGAAAAAAAGAGTAGGAATTAATAATTCTTTTTCAAAATGGCAGGCAGTGACTAGTGGGGTACCATAGGGATCGGTGCTGGGACCCCAGATATTCACAATACATATTAATGATTTGGATCAGGGAACAAAATGTAATATCTCCAAATTTGCAAATGACACCAAGTTGGGTGGGAGGGCGAGCTATGAGGAGGATTCAGAGATCCTTCAGTGTCCTATGGATAAGTTAAGTGAGTGGGAAAATTAATGGCAAATGCAGTATAATTTGGATAAATGTGAGGTTATCCACTTTGATAGCAAAAACAGGAAGGCAGACTATTATCTGAATGGCCATAAATTAGGAGAGAGGAATGTGCAATGAAACCTGGATGTCCTCGTACACCAGTCACTGACGGTAAGCATGAAAGGTGGTAAAAAGAAGGCAAATGGTATGCTAGCCTTCAAAGCGAGAGGATTTGAGTACAGGAGCAGGGATGTCTTCCTGCAATTATACAGGGCCCTGGCGAGGCCACACTGCAATACTGTCTGCGGTTTTGGTCTCCTTTTCTGAGGAAGGATGTTCTTGCTCTAGAGGGAATGCAGCGAAGGTTTACCAGACTAATTCCTGGGATGGCAGGATGGACGTATGAGGAGAGATTGAGTCAGTTAGGATTGTATTCGCTGGAGTTCAGAAGAATGAGGGGGTTCCCATAGAAACCTATAAAATTCTAACAGGACTAGATAGGGTAGATGCGGGAAGGATGTTCCTGGTGGTGGGTGTGTCCAGAACCAGGGGTCACTGTCTTGAGGATACGAGGTAGACCATTTAGGATAGAGATGAGGAGAAAATTCTTCACCCAGAGAGTGGGAGCCTGTGGAATTTGTTTCCACAGGAAGTAGTTGAGGCCAAGACATTGTTTGTTTTCAAGGAGCAGTTAGATATAGCACTTGAGGTGAAGGGGATCAAAGGGCTTGAGAGGACGGCTATTGAGTTGGATGATCACCCCTGATCATAATGAATGGCGGAGCAGGCTTGAAGGGCTGAATGGCCTCTTCCTGCTCCTATTTTCTATGTTTCCATTAACCTGTCTGAATTGCTTCCAAAACTTTAATATCTGTTTTTAAATAAGGAAACCAACATCCCACACAGTGAGTGGGATTCTCCGATTGCCGACGCCCAATCCACGTTCGGCGTGAGAATCCGTTTTTACGCCGGAATCAGGGCGGCGCCATTTATCAAATGCTCTGCCCCTTCCAAAAGGGGGTACTCGAGGAGTACGCCGCACGCTGTTGGGACGGCCTCAGGACATCAGCTGAGGCCCTCTCCCGATGCTCCGCCCCCGATGGGCCAACTGGCGTCGGTCGTGTGTCCTCTCAACCTCCGTGAACCTTGCGTGGTGGCTGCGGACTGTGTCCAGTGCTGCTACAGTTGAGGGGGGGGCTTCCACTGGCAGGGGGGCTTTGTCAGGGGCTGGGGGACTGGTGGGGGGTGGTCCAGGCATGGCAAAGGGGGGTTACAGGGGGACACTATCTGGCAGGTCGGGTCCACGCACGACTGACACCATGTTGTAAGGCGCGGCCACTGCGTCCGCGTGTGCAGCCACGGACCCAGCCATTTGTATCTGCAGGTAGAGCCAGGCTTTACGTGGCGCAGCTGTTCCCCCCACCCCCCCCCACCGGACAGAGCAATTTGCCTATCCAAAAAAAAAACATTTATCCGTACTCGATGCTTCCTGTCAGCCAGTCCATCCAATATCTCATGCTCATACGTTACCCCCTACACCAAGTGCTGCTATTGTGTGCAGTAACCTTTAATGATGCACCTTACAGAATCATAGAATCACTACAGTCCAGACGGGGGCCATTTGGCCTATCAAGTGTGCACTGACCCTCCGAAGGAGCACCCGATCTAGGCCCAAACCCCCACCCTATCCCCCTAACCCCACCTAACCTCTGGACACTTGGGAGAAATTTAGCATGGCCAATCCAACTAACATGCATGTATGAAAAGCTTTTTGGAAAACTAAGTGCATCGTATCTACAGGTTCCTCTTTATTCACTTTGAATTTTACTTTGTCAAGAAACTTTAACTGATTAGTTAAACATAATTTTCCTTTCACAAAGCCATGTTGATTCTGGCTGATCAAATGGTGACTTTCCTGCTATAACCGCCTTAATAATGGATTCTAGCACTTTCAATATGACTGGCGTTAGGCTAACTGACCTATAATTTCCTGCTCTCTGTCTCCCTCCCTTCTTGAATAAAGGTGTTACATTAGCTATTTTCCAATCCACTGCAACCTTTCCAGATTCTCAGGATTTTTCGAAGAATATGACCAATGCATCTTATATCTGTGCCGCTACTTCCTTTAAGACCCAAGATGTAGGCCATCCGGTACCGGGAACATGTCAGCCTTTGGGTCTAATGGCTTTCCTAGCGCCCTTTCCCTGTGATGGTAACTATATTCATTCCTCCGCAGCATCTCCTGATTTTCAACAAACTTTACAAGAAACAAGTACACAGGTACAAAATACCTGTTCAATGCCTCCACTATTACTTTATTTCCCTTGACCAATTCCACACACTCATTCTCCTGAGGACTAACACTAGCTTTAGTTACTCTTATCCTATTCAATTACTTGTGGAAATGTTAACTATCTGTTTTTATATTAATAGCTAGCTTTCTCTCATACTCTGCTTTTTGCTTCTTTATTGCCACTCTTTGTTAGTTCCTAAAATCTGTTCAATCCTCTGACCTAACGTCAATCTTTGCAGATTTGAAGTGTATCTTTTGATTTAATACTATCCTTAACTTCCTTATCTTGATGCATTCTTCTCAAAGAGCCTTTCTTTCTCATTGGGATAAATCTTTTCTGAGCATTATTAAATGTCTTAACAGTCCACCATTGCAACCGTACTGTGCTACCTTTCAATCTAGTTTCCCAGTTCATTTTAGCCAAGTCTGCGCTTGTACTCTCAAAGTTACCTTCATTTGGTTTAAAACACAAGTCATGGACCCACACTTCATTATTTCAAACTGAACATGAAATTCTATTGTGTTGTGATCACTGACACCTAGAGGCTCCTTTTCCAAGCGGCCATTGATTAATTCTATCTCATTGCACAGTACCAGGTCCAGAATAGTCAGCGACCTGGTTGGCTCTAGAAAGTACTGCTCCAAGAAATTGTCCGGAGTACATTCTTTGAACTAATTTCCCTGGTTACCTTTGCCAATGTGATTTTTCCAAATCTATATGTAGGTTAAAAATCACCCTTGATTATCGTGGTACCTTCTTACACACAACATTTATTCCTTCCTATTTGTTCTGTCCTGCAGCCAAAACTACTGTTAGGAGGCCTTTAAACACTCATAAGTCATCTCTTCATTTGCTATTTCTTATCCCTATCAATGTAGTTACCCTTGCAGTAAAGGGTAATTGATTTGCTTCTGTTTGGTTGAGGAACATAGGAACAGGAGGAGGCCATTCAGCCCCTTAAACCTGTGCACCTGTTCAATGAGATTGTGGCTGATCTGTGCTTCAACTCCATTTTCCTGCCTTTGCTCCATGTGCCTCAATAATCTAAACCAAAATATATCCGTCTCAAGTCTTGAAAGCTCCAATTGTCCACGACCTTGTGGGGAAAGGAGGTCCAAATTTCTACAAGCTCTATTCGGAATGAAAACTGCCTCCTGATTTCACTCCTCGTTTTATGAGGATAGATTTGATTTGATACATTTAATAAACCGTGGCAGAGTGTCAGGATGTTTTAGCTGTATTACACCATTCAGCAATTGAAATAACGTTTTCAATGCCAAAGGCCCCTTTCGGCAAAATGCGATTGCAAAATGTCTGCTCATTTAGATTGTCTTTTATATTAAAGAACATTTCCAATCGTGAAAAATGTGAAGATTTCTCACATGCTGCAGGAGTCCAGAATCAGGGTACGCTTTCTTCAAACTTTTACTTTGAACGACCGTACGCATCAATCATAGAATTTTTAATCCTGTGTAGCCTCTATTGGAGCACACCCCTCACACTACAAATTGATGACAGCCCCACCTCTCCATGGTGCACCTTCTGGTTGACAGCCAACATCATCAACTTGAACCTGGTAACTGACCCGAGTGGTGAAGTCCCAGGTTTCAACCCTCCATGGGAAATCTGGAAAGTCCTCAGCTGTTTGAGGAGGGGCCAGGGGAGATGTGGCCACTTGCGGAGGAGCAGCTCAAATTGTGACTGTGGTCATCCAAATCAGACCATCGTCCATTTACTGAACTCCTCACCTGAGGGATCTATTCCTGGTGGCATCACAACCATTTACACTGAAGCTGTTGAATTGATTGTTTTTAAAGATAAATTTAGAGTACCCAATTCATTTTTTCCAATTAAGGGGCAATTTAGTGTGGCCAATCCACCTACTCTGCACATCTTTGGGTTGTGGGGGTGAAATCCACGCAAACAGGGGGAGAATATGCAAACTCCACACGGACAGTGACCCAGGGCTGGGATCGAACCTAGGACCTCGGTGCCTTGAGGCAACAGTGCTAACCATTGTGCCACCGTGCTGCCCCCTCATTGAATAGATTGTTAACCACAATATTGAACAATAACTGCTCCCCCAGCCATATGAAATTATCATAGACTCCTGTAAATATTAATGTTGCTCATCTTCTGTGCAGTGAAATCTTCAGCCAGTACCTTTCATAACTAGACCTCCTGCATTCAGTCCAGCAAAATGCCTCTAAACTCGCTTCAAAAAACTATCACATTTTTATTTTCTTGGCCAGTTAATCATTCAAACTATGCTGTGTTGTCACGTAAAACTTTGTTCTTAAGTGATTAAAATCAGATATCAAGGTGTTTCAATTTACTTTTTCTTGGCAGGCATGAGAGATTTCACTGGCACCGCCTGTACCTCTGAGGATTTAAAGAGATTGGCTTTTAGGAATGTTCGACATGAATGGAAAATGAAAACTAGTGCGTCAATGTTCCTTATGATCCTTCACAATGACCTCAAATGACCAATTGAAGGGACACAGTGGATTTGTCAATAGATTTCTGCAAAGGGCAGCTATTTGTGAGGTGATGCATTGAGCAGGACAAACAAGGCAAGGGAATACATGATAAATGGTAGGAACTGGTAAGCAGTGAAGATCAGAGGGTCATTGGTGTGCATATGTCCCCTTAAGGTAGCAGGACAGGTGGATAAAGCGATTAAGAAGATATATGGTATACTTTCCTTTATTAGCAAAGGCATAGTGTTTAAGAGCAGGGAAGATATGCTGAAACGATATAAAATGTTGGTTAGGCCACAGCTAGCGTATTGTATGCAGCTCTGGAATCCACAGTATAGGAGGGATGTGATAGCACAGGAAAGGGCGCAAAGGAGATTTGCCAGGATATTGCCTGGGCTGGAGAGTTTTAGTTATGAAGTAAAACTGGATAGACTGGGGTTGTTTTCCTTGGAGGAGAGCAGACTGGAAGGGGGTGGCATAATTGAAATGTATAAAATTATGAGGGGCAGAGATGGAGTAGACAGGAATAAACTTTTCCCTTTGTTGGAGGGATCAATTACCAGGGGGCAAAGAGTTAATGTAGGGGGCAGGAGGTTTCGAGGGGATTTGAGGAAAATCCTTTTCACCCAGAGGTTGATGGGAGTCTGGAACTCACTGCCAGAAACGGCGGTGGAGGCAGAGACCCTCACAACATTTAGGAAATATTTAGATGCCAAGGCATAAATGGCTATGAGCCAAGTGCTGGAAAATTGGATCAGAATAGTTAGGTGGTTGTTTTTGACCAATGCAGACGCGATGGGCCCAAGGGCTTTTCCTGTACTGTAGACCTCTATGACTCTATGACTATGACACTATGGCACCCTATCTTGTCATAGATTTGGACAGAATTTTTAAACGCTTTAGGTATGTTAGTTTTCTCTATCATTTCACACACATATTCTTATTCACACTACTTTGTTATAAATGATTACAGACTCCACATAATCTAATTATTAAATGCACATTGATACTAATTCTACAAAAAAATGAAGCTTTTAATGAGAGAATATCTAACAGAAAGAATTAAAACATTAATCTGATTGTAACATTCCCTGCAGCTTAATGCCTTTTAATTAATCTTTATAGCACGATTATTCATTAAGGATCATCCCTTTTATGGATGGAAATGGTTCGGGATAAATTTTTACGATTGTAGAAACCTACAGCATCACAGAAGGAGTTCATTTTTCCTACTTTGGTGCTTAGAAAAAGCAAAGAACAAACAAAGAACAAAGAACAGTACAGCACAGGGACAGGCCCTACGGCTCCCCGGGCCTGTACCGATCATGATGCCCGTCTAAACTAAAACCTTCTGCATTTCCGGAGTCCGTATCCGCTATTCCCATTTTATTCATGTATTTGTCAAGATACCCCTTAAACATCGCTATCATATCTGCCTCCACCACCTCCCCCGGCAGCGAGTTCCAGGCACCCACCACCCTCTGTGTAAAAAACGTGCCTCACATATCACCTCTAAAATTTGCCCCTCGCACCTTAAATCTATGCCCCCTAGTAATTGACTTTTCCACCCTGGGAGAAAGCTTCTGACTATCCATTCTGTCCATGCCACCATAATTTTGTAAACTTCTATCAGGTCACCCCTCAACCTCCCTTGTTCCAGTGAAAACAATCTGAGTTTATCCAACTTCTCCTCATAGCAGTCATGCTTCATCCCATACTCCTACGTTTTATCCACAATCTTATAAATCCCTGATCCTCAGGTATCTGTCCAACTCCTTAGTAAAATTATTTCATGAAATCAGCATCTACCACCTTTTCAGATACAGCATTCCAGATCCTGCCAACTCAGTGAAAAAATTCTCATCTGCTCTCTAGGTCTATTGTCAATGGTTTTGAATGAGGCCTCTGCTTATGCACCGATTCACCAGCGAGAGCAATTTTTCTCGAATCCGTATCAAAGTATCTCATGTCTCATCGTCTGTTAGATCATTACCGAATCTTTCCTATTCCCAGGAGAACAGTCCGAACACTTCCAAACTCTGCTCATAGCGTAGGTTCAACATCCCTGGTAACTTCCTGCTAAACCTCTGTTATATCCATCCTAAAGCCTTTACGCTATTCTTAGTGTGTACCCAGAACTGCCCACAATCCCGCAGCTAAAGCTAACCAGGCATTTATTAAGTTCCAACATAAAATTTGCTTTTATATTTTCTTCCTGTATTGATACAGAATAGAAACAGGCTGTATCTTCCACCGTGCTTGCTCCTCGGAAAAGCCATCCAATTAATCCCATCCCTTTGCTTTTCGGCCATAGCCCCACAACTTGGGCTGTTCGTTTTTGTGATGAAATCTATATTTTGTGAATATTTGTTTTGTTTTTTTGCTAGGTGGGGTGGGGGGAGACCTTTGATTGACTGGAGATTGTAACATTTAAAATACAGAATGCACTGAGGGTTGATACAGTTGGTCCTGCCTACAATGGGGACAGAACTCTGTTTGAAGATCCTAACAGGTCACACAGATCAGTTCCAAGGACATCTATTTAGCTGAAGTGTTGCTGTCAGCTCCATGCTGCTGAGGGTGCTGGGGCTCAACAAAGCCCCGGGAGCTGTTGGCAGCTCCATGTTGCTAAGAGTTGGAGCTCAATGAACGCCAGGAGTGGTATTTGCTTGGTGCAGCTGGGGAGATTGGGGAAGCCTAGAAGCAGTTGTTGGCGGCAGCATGACTGGGAAACTGGGGCCGTGTCTGTGTTTAGACACTGGAATATGGATTGGTCACCACAAAGGGACTCAGTCTCGGTAGGTCAGCTCAGCTGGAAAATAGACCCAAACCTGGGAACAGATCTGAGAGAGATCTGGAACAGTGCGCGTTTTTCGGGTGAGGAGTGTACCAATGGAAATCAGATGGAGTAGAGCTGCTGTCTGCTGGAGATCAGACCAGTTCTTTGAAAGAGAGCATCTAAATCCCCTCAGGAGAACTGAATTTTAGAGTCTCTGTGATTCACTGATGTCTTAGTTGAATGCTGAGAAATCCAAGGGACCTGTCCTGGTCATGTCTGCCATTTATTGTGGAATTTGAGGTGTATCCGATCAGTCTGTTAAATTCATGTTTCCCTCATGTTAATCCTGTATGTTAGGCTATAAGATGAATAGTATGCACTGTTAGCTCTGCTGACTTTTGTATAGTAAAATGTTTTCTGTTTGTTTAAAACAGTGGAATCTTGTGGATTAATTCTTTTCATAAGTAACTAGGGTTTCAAATTACGTCTGCTTAAAAAAAAAAGGTTACTGGTCCGTAATCGTAACAAATTTGGGGATCTTGTCCAGGACCGTAAAAAAAATTTGGGGGTCTCATTCAGGACCATAAGAAAATTAGGGATCTGGGGCAGAATTCTCCGCAATCGGCGCGATGTCCGCCGACCAGCGCCAAAAACGGCACGAATCAGTCCGGCATCGCACCGCCCCAAAGGTGCGGAATCCTCTGCATCTTGAGGGGCCGAGCCCTAACCTTGAGGGGCTAGGCCCTCGCCGGACTGATTTCCGCCCCGCCAGCTGGCGCAGAAATGACTTTGCCGGGCGGCGCATGCGCGGGAGCGTCAGCGGCCGCTCACGGCATCCCCGTGCATGCGCAGTGGAGGGGGTCTCTTCCGCCTCCGCCATGGTGGAGACTGTGGTGAAGGCGGAAGGAAAAGAGTGCCCCCATGGCACAGACCCGCCCGCGGATCGGTGGGCCCCGATCGCGGGCCAGGCCACCGTGGGGGCACCCCCCAGGGCCAGATCGCCCCGCGCTCCCCCCCCAGGACCCCGGAGCCCGCCCGCGCCACCTTGTCCCGCCGGTAAGAGAGGTGGTTTAATCCACGCCGGCGGGACATGCATTCCAGCAATGGGACTTCGGCCCATCCGGGCCGGAGAATCGCCGGGGGGGGCCCGCCAACCGGCACGGCGCGATTCCCGCCCCCGCCGAATATCCGGTGCCGGAGAATTCGGCAAACGACGGGGGCGGGATTCACGCCAGCCCCCGGCGTTTCTCCGACCCGGCGGGGGGTCGGAGAATCCCGCCCTATAACATTATTATTTTCAGATGCCACGTAGACTACCACCCAAGACAAACACAAGCTGCTGAGCATGATATTGCAATGGCGTTCTAAAGATATCTCCCAGTCACATCCACAATTTTTAAAGTTGCTTCCACTTTCTTCCCTTCTCTTTAGGTCCATGTCCACCATCCCCCCTGAATTTGATAATGAACGAGATGATTACTCCAAGGGACCATCTGCTGGTGGGAGTGGTGGGGCGAATACAGTTGGTGGGTGGCAGATAGTGAGTATAGCTGGTGGTCACCCAATTGGCCCAGTGACAGTGAAGGAACAAAGATATATTTCCAAGTCAGGGTAGTGAGAGGTTTGGAGGGGAACTTCCAAGTGGTGGTGTTCCCAGGTATCTGCAGCCCTTGTTCTTCAAGGTGGTAGAGGTCGCGGGTTTGGAAGATGCTGTTGAAGTAGCCTGGTGAGTTTCTGCAGTGCATCGTATAGATGGTACATATGGCTGTCACTGTGCGTCCATGGTGGTGGGTGTGAATGTTGAAGGTGACGGATGGGGTGCCAATCAAGTGGGTTGCTTTGTCCTGGATGATGTTTAGCTGCTTGAGTGTTGTTAAAGCTGCACTCATCCAGGCAATGGGAGAATATTCCCTCATACTCGTGATTTGTGCCGTGTAGATGATGGACTGGCTTTGGGGAGTCAGGAGGTGAGTTACTCTGTGCACAGTTCCCAGCCTCTGACCTGCTCATGTAACCACAGTATTTATACAGTTGATCCAGTTCAGTTTCTGGTCAATGGTAACCCTAAGGATGTTGATAGTGGGGGATTCAGCGATGGTAATGCCACTGAAGGGCAAGGGGCGATGGTTAGATTCTCTCTTGTTGCTGGGCACTTGTGTGGCACAATTGTTACTTGTCAGTTGTAAGCCCAAGTCTGGACAATTATCCAGTTCTTGCTGAAAATACGCACGGACTGCCTCAGTATCTGAAGAGTTGTGAATGGTGCTATCATTTATTATTTTGACTAGGGACTTATGATGAACTTTGGGTTGGCTTTAATGGTGGTTTTTAAAATTTATTCTTGGTGCGTGAGCATTGCTTCAAATCCACCATTTATTGCACGTCTACAAATATCCCTACAATCATCTGTGAACTTCCCCACTTCTGATCTTATGATTGAAGCAAGGTCATTGATGAAACAGCTGAAGATGGTTGGGCATAGGACTCTACCATGAAGAACCTGTGCAGCGATGACCCAGGACTGTGGTGATTGACCTCCAACACTATCTTCCTTTGTGCCAGGTGTGACTCCTACCAATGGAGAATCCCCCCCCCCCCCACCCCATTCTCATTGACTCCAGTTTTGCTGGGGCTCCTTGATGCCATACTCAGTCAAATGCTGCCTTGATGTCAAAGGCGATCACTCTCACCTCACCTCTGGAGTTCAGCTTTTTTATCCATGTTTGAACCAAGGATGTGATGAGGTCAGGAGCTGATTGGCCCTGGAAGAGCTAAACTGTGTGTCAGTGAGCAGGTTATTGCTGAGTAAGTGCCTTTCCACACTGTTGACAACACGCTCGGTCACATTACTGATGATCAAGGGGAGAGAAATGGGGTGGTATTTGGCCAGGCTGGATTTGTGCTATTTTTTGTGTACAAGACATCACTGGGCACTTTTCCACATTGCTGGCCGGATGCCAGTGTTGTAGCTGAACTGGAGCAACTTGGCTATGGGTGGGGCAGGTTCTGGAGCATACATATAACCACAATCAACAATAACAGACAGAAACACAATGAGCACATTTCCAAAACCAGCATCTAATGTTTGTTGTTCTTACTGCAATTATATTTTTAAGAGCATCTGCAAAGAAATATCTTTTCCCTCACCTTTTGATTTATACAAAAGATTCATTTTATTTTTTTCTCCAAACTCATCTATTAAGCGTGTAATAAAGCAATTCAACCAAGTTCCTTGTTGTTTTTTCTCACCAGGGGTATGTTTCGTTAAGTATAGACTTTCCGAGGATTCAACATTTTACTCATCAAAAGGGAAGAGTGAGCAGAGACATAGAAAGCACTTGAGATCTGAAAACACATTAGACTTTGTATTCTAGACTATGTTTGAAAAATTATAAAGACTACATCATATTAATGTTTGTATTATATAGAAATAACTCAAATAAATGAAGGGTCATACTTACAACAACTTGCATTTGTGACGAATGCAAGATTTTAAATATATTGGAATATAAACACTGGGCAATTTAAGGGGTCAAAGGCTGGATTAGAGTGTGTTTGACTGCAGTAGTCACGTTTTTCAAAGAATTTTGTCTTACAAGACCAGAAAGCTTTTTAGGAGCCAGAGATGAAATTGACAGAGTAAAAAGCCTGGCCACTGATGCACTGTTGTTTGACTAGGGGGAGTCCTGGGGAGTTAATGTGTTTTCAGCTTGGGGAGATTATGTCATTGCTGGATAGAGCTAAGGCATTCAGACCTTTTGAGAAAGATTTTGAGTTGAGCTTTGAACTGGCTATCCTTTAGACCACAAGTAAAGTATTTTGCTCTCACAGTAGGATAATCTTTTTAAAATAATAGTATTTACAGGCGTGCAGACTTATCTGAGGACAAGGAAGAGGCTGAAAGAAGCCAGTTGATGTCAAAGACAATCATTCTCGCCTCACCTCTGGAGTTCAGCTTTTTTATCCATGTTTGAACCAAGGGTGTAATGAGGTCAGGAGTCGAGTGGCCCTGGTAGGACTAAAGTGAGCCAGCTGATGCCACCATGAAACATCTGTTTGAAACATCCAGCCAGAGTCTGCAGGGGTTCTAACAGGAGCCAAATCTGTTCTGCAAAGTAGGTATTCATCTGTGCCATTGGGTTGTAGGATGAATTGAGAGCTGTATGTTTTTCCTTTCTTGTTGTTTAATTGGGAATAGAGATAATAATTGCGGGTAATGTATTTACTGTTTTTAGTTGTATTGTTCAAGGGGTAATTGCAAGCTATTTTTGAGGATGATGTTAAAGAGTTTAATATTGTGTTAATAATAAAGTTTTGTTTTAAAATACTAAATCCCCATTTCTTCATGCAATCACTCCTGGAGCAAAGAATTCTTTCTGCACAATCTTACAGAATAAACTCAAATATTGGGGTTTCAGTCCAGTATCGCAGCCACCGTAGGGATCTGGTCTGGGATCATACTACATTTATTTAGCACCTTTAACAGAGTCCCAAGCAGTCTACAGGAGCATATTCAGACAATGATTTGAAATTGATCCAAAGGAGGAGACGTTAGAAACAGTGACCAAATGCTCGGAAAAGGGGTAAACTTTAAAGGAGAAAGATGTGGAGAGACTTGAAGAGGAAATTCCACAGCATAGGGCCTACAGGTTTGGCCGACATTCATGAGATGAAGGAACTGGGGATACACAAGTGGCCAGGGTTGGAGGGTGAGAGAACTCTCGGAAAGTTACAGGGCTGGAGGAGTTTACGGAGTTAGGGAGGGATTGGAACACGAGATTGAGAATTTTAAGTTTGAGGTATTGGTAGAATCAGAGCCAATGTCGCTCAGCAAGGTGAATGGAATTGGTGATAGGTAGCATACCATCAGCAGAATTCAAGATGAGCTCAAGACCATCCCATGTGGTGAATATTGATGGTTTTAGTGTTTGCCACCTACCTCACTGGAATCCTGTGATATTTCTGGAATTTCTTGTTCGGTCTCTACAGGTGACATGTTGTTCCCTCTGAAAGAGAAGTTACGGTTATATTTACACAGGATATTACTAGAGGCAGGGAAATTATAACCATGGCGGAAAACCTGCAAGTGCACCATTTATAATACACAATTTCCCTGTTTTACAATGTTGAAAGCACAGAGATGAAGATGTTGGTACTGGCAAAGAGCACATTCACCACCTTCTTGAGGGACATACATAGCAGATTGACTAATGTTGCAAAGGCCGTCTGCTACAACCTAGAATGAGCCTGAGAATCACCATTGCTTTAATAGCCTAGGACAAGGAAGTGTGAGATCTGGAGATAGGGTGCAGCCAGGAGCAAAGCACTAACAAAGCACTAAAAGTGTCCTCGTAAAGTTCAGACTTCCCACACCCTCTGCTGGATTCTCCGTCAGCGGGATCCTCCGTCCCAGCGGCAGCACACACACACCCGCGCATTTCTCGACAGCGTTGGGGGGGCCCACAATGGGAAACCCCACTGGCCGGCTATGGGAACAGAGAATCCCGCTGCCGATGGGGATGCATCGGATAAAGAGGCTGGCGGGATAAACAATACCGCCCCCTGCTCCTCATTAAACTACAGGTTTGAGGTTTTTGGTCTGCACACTTCAGTGTGTTAAGGCCTCCTGTGGGCTTCCCTCCTTCTGCCTCTTCCTTTGCAACTGCTGTGGACCCTCAGACATTGTTCCAACCTCTTCCAACGGTGGCACAGTGGTTAGCACTGCTGCCTCATAGAACCAGGGATTCGGGTTCGATTCCCACCTCGGGTGACCTAACCTGCATATTCTCCCCTGTATGGGATTCCCCTGGGTGCTCCGGTTTCCTCCCACAGTCCAAAGATGTGCAGGTTAGGTGGATTGGCCATGCTAAATTGCCCCTTAGGGTGGGATTGCAGGAATAGGGCGGGGGCTTGGGCCTCGGTAGGGTAGTCTTTTGAATGGTCGGTGCAGATTCAATGAGCAGAATGGCCTCCTTCTGCACTGCAAGAATTCTATGATTCTTCCATCCATAACAGCGTTCCAATCAACACAGCCTTCGGCAGCATCTCCCAAATCCATGACCCCCTCTGCCTAGAAGGACAGGTGCAGCATGTGCATGGGAGCACCATCACCTCCAGGTTCACCAACAAGTCACCTAGCAGCCTCATCTGGATATATAATCACCATTCCTACACTGTCACTGGGTCAGAATTTTACCTAACAGCACCGTGGAGTTCCTGCACTTTATTTACAGCAGTAGTTAAATAAGGCCCACGGCCATATTTTAATGGGCAACTAGGGATATACAATAAATGACAGACTTGAAGCAATGCTTCCACCTCAATAATCAACTAAAGAACCACCAATAAAGCCAACCCAAAGTTCAACAGAAGCCCCTAGATAAAATAACAAAAAAGGTCACATGACTTCAGGATATCCCAAATTACTTCATAGCCAGTGGAGTGCAGTAACGTAGGAAAACAAAGCAAGCATCTTGTACACAGCAAGATTCCACAGCCATAGAGTCAAATAATACAGAAGAGACCATTTGGCCCATTGAATCTGCACCGACAAAACTACACCAAATCAGGGCAGCACGGTGGCGCAGTGGGTTAGCCCTGTTGCCTCACGGCGCCAAGGTCCCAGGTTTGATCCCGGCTCTGGGTCACTGTGCGTGTGGAATTTGCACAACGTTCTCCCCGTGTTTGCGTGGGTTTCGCCCCCACAACCCATAGATGTGCAGGCTAGGTGGATTGGCCATGCTAAATTGCCCCTTAATTGGAAAAAATGAATTGGGTACTCCAAATTTTTAAAAAAGAGAAAAAAAATCAAAGAAAAGCGACACCAAATCTACACTAATCCATTTTCCAGCACTTGGCCCATAGCCTTGAATATTATGAAATTTCAAATGCTCATCCACGTGAGGTTTCCTGCCTCAACTACCCTGCCAGGCAGAGAATTCCAGACTCCCACTACCCTCTGGCCGAAACACATTCCTCAAATCCTCTCTAAACCTCCTCTGCCTCACCTTAAAATCATGCGCCCTTGTTATTGATCCTTTAATTAAGCCGGTCAGCTGCTTTCTATCCACCTGTCCGGACCCCTAATAATTTTATACACCTTAATCCGGTACCCCCTCAGCCTTCTCTGCTCCAAAGAAAACAACCTGAGATTATCCAGCCTCTCTTCATAGCTCAAATGCTCCACCCCTGGCAACATCCTGATAAATCTCCTCTGCACCCTCTCCAGTGTAATCACATCCTTCCTATAGTGAGACTTAATCACTTAAGAACACCATCATTTCTCTACAAAGAGTGCGATGGAATCTTTCATGTCTAATCACAGACTCAGCCAGTTAAGCTTTTGGAACGTTTAGCATAAAGCTTCACCAGCCAGAACTGCCAAGTGTCTCACTGTTGGTCAAAACAAACTAGCCAGTGGTGTAGCCGGGAACAGCTCCTAATCTCACCTGCTCCCTCCCTTTTAGCTATTCCCACTCCATCATTTGCAGACTGTTGTGTGTTATACAATATTGTCCATTGTAGACCTGATCAATTCCTGAAAAAGGCATTTGGGTCCTTAAACATTTGCAATATAAATAGGCGGCATCTACGATTGGTACGCCAGCCATGTAAAAGGTGGCCCAATTTAAAATGATGGCAGTGGTTCTTCTGGTGTGAAATGGATGGATGGGAATGTGCTATTGTTTTCAGTGTCCAGGTGGCTACTATATTGATGTTAAGTAATTTAAAATTCTCCCTCGTCTTTTCAAAGGCTGTTTGTGATCAGATAGAGTCATTACAGTGCAGAAAGAAGCCATTCAGTCCATCAACTCCATGCCAGCTCTTTGGCGAGCAAGCCAGTCAGTCCCATTACCCGCTCTATCCCTGAACTCTTGCACTTTTATTTTCTTCAAGTGCCCATCCAATTTCCTTGTGAAATCATTGATCTCCATTTCCACCACTCTCATAGACAGAGAGTTCCAGATTGCTACCCCTTGTTGCACAATAAAGTTCTGCCTCACACTCTATCTCTTGCCCAAAACCTTAAGTCTCTGTCCCTGGTCCTTGTACCGAGAGCTTATGGGAACAGCTTTTCTTTGTCTACCTTATCTAACCCTGTCATAAACTTGTACACATCTATCTAATCACCCCACAATTTTGTTTTTGCTTTATGAATAATAATAATAATAATAATAATAATAATAATAATAATAATCGCTTATTGTCACAAGTAGGCTTCAATGAAGTTACTGTGAAAAGCCCCTAGTTGCCACATTCCAGTGCCTGTTCAGGGAGGCCGGTACAGGAATTGAACCCGCGCTGCTGGCATTGTTCTGCATTGGAAGCCAGCTATTTAGCCCACGGTGCTAAACCAGCCCCTCTACATTTTAACATTCATTCTTGGGATGTGGGTGTCGCTGGCCAGGCCAGCATTCATTGCCCATCCCTAATTGCCCTGGGAAGGTGGTGACGAACCACCTTCTGGAACTGCTCCAGTCCATGTGGTGTAGGTACATCCACAGTGCTGTCAGGGAAGGAGTTCAAGGAATTTCACCCAGCCACAGTGAAGGAACAGTGATATATTTCCAAATCAGGATTGTGGGTGGCTTACCTCACATCTTTGGACACTAAGGGGCAACTGATCTTGGCCAATCCACCTAACCTGCATATCTTTGGACTGTGGGAGGAAACCGGAGCACACGGAAGAAACCCACGCAGACACGGGGAGAATGTGCAAACTCCACATCGTCAGTTCTACACAGCGAGCAATCGGTGGGGTTTCTCGACATGGAGAAAGGAAACCTGACAAGATTCAGTGGCTCTTTGTTTGACAATTTACATCGCTGTTGGCAGTAGCCAAATATAGTATAATCTCAGCACTGGGTCTCATCAATTCATCATTTAATTCTAAACTCTATCCACAACTACAGAAGGTTCAAATGGAAAAAATCTTTTTCTTCTTTTAAATGATGTATCATGGGCTCACGATTTCCAACATGAGGCAAATGTCTGCTCGATCGACTGGAAAACGGGAGGTGAATCTTTCCATCGGGGTTTTCTCCCACTGGGAGGAACTGCTGGCAGGTTTTCTTAACACCACTGTTTCTGGGTCAACAGCTGCTGTTCATGCAGGATAGCTGTACTGGAGCCATTGGGGCGGTAACGTTGTCTGCCGCTCGAGATTGGGATCCCCGCATTTGTACACTGCCAATGGATGGTCACTGTGGAGTGTGAGAATAGTGGAGTCATTTCACCTTTCCCCATGTGGTCATAACAAATCTGACGGCTTGGAGAAGAGAAATAAGCAGCACACATGGAAACAGGATGTGCAGGCCAACTTCCAGACCAAACATTAAATAAATGAACATCCTGGCCGTGTGTCAGCCTTCTTGGGAGGGGAAATGTTCGCCTTGCCAGTCGAGTCCATGTGAATGCTGACACAGTGCAAACCCCTGTCGAGTTGGGTGTTCTGATACACAAATGAACCAACACGGTTGTAGATGGTACAACTCTGTTTTATTGTCTTAAACAATAACAACTAATAACTGCTGGCTGAGGTTCGTGCTTCACCAGCTAACCTGTGGACCCAGTCCTTTCACTATCTTGATGAGGCACTCAGCACATGGTGTATGTCTGAGTGGCACGCTGTAAGCTCTGTGCTCTGAGCTATCTCCTGGTAGAATGAGCGGGAACTGTGGTGTTCCCTGTTTTATAGTGTGTGTGCTCTCACTGGTGATTGGCTGTGATGTTGTGTGTGTGTTGATTGGTCCAACTGCCTGTCCATCAGTGTGTGTGTGATTGCACCATGATATGCTAATGTGGATATCATGACAACCCCTACATCAAGGTCTAGGTCAAGGCCCGGGGGTTCCACTAGCATGACATTTTCTAATACTGTGACCTTTCCTTTTCCTTCCCTTCCCCCTGCCCCAAGCAGCATGGAAACTGCAGGACCAGCCAAAACCACCATTTTCTCTCCCAGCATGTAGGGTATGGGGACGCATATTAAAGATAGAGAGAGAGACAATAAACATTTGGTGTGGGCACCAAATACTCCAGCCACTCTCCAGCATCTTGTTGTTTAAGTGATATGTACACATGTAATTTACAATTCCATACTTTTAATAATCAAAAATGTTTTTAAAAAGTGAAAAAGAAAGTCAATTGTTTCCTGTGCACTTTTCTGGTACCAGGGCCAGCACATTTTGGAATTATAAAGGCATCAAAAATTAACCGGGAATGAACGAGGTCCAGCTAACTTGATAGTTGGGTGCTGAAGAGACTTTTATGCGTTGCAACAGGTGCAAAGGGAATGGTCTGACGGAAGATGAAAGAAGTTTAATTGCTGTAGTTTAGAAAAGATGCGTAAGGGTGGCATTAGCGTGGTATCTGAAATATTTTGCAGCATGCAGAGAAGTTTAAACCAGGATTTCCTTTCTGGCCAGTTTAGCAAGGCTTCGAAGGTTAAGGGAAAAATTAACATTCAATGGATGCTAATTAAATGGGTGGCAAATGTTGGAAATTAAGTGCCAGGTAATGCACTGGCAAAGATGCCAAGGGAGGATAAATGGCTGGAATTCTCTGGTCGTATGGACTCTCTTTTCCACTTGCAGCGCATCCCCGCCCACAGGTTTACAGGCAGTGTGGAGTGGTTTCATTGGGAAATCCCATTGTCAAACAGCAGGAGTAGAGAATCCCACCGCCAGGAAATACTTGACTGGGGGACCGGAGAATCCTGCCCAAGATTAGGAAAGATGGATGTTAAACTGGACAAATTGATTAGAGTGCTGGGTTGGATTTCAATTGAACAGCATGATGGTTGGATTGATACTGGGCGAGGAAATTCGGACTGACTGGTGTCGAGCTGGCTGTTTTAGTTTGAGTAATGCCAGTTTGGACATTTTTATTTGACTAGAGGGGTGAGTGGCTTGGTGATATTTACAGACATGCACAGTTCGGCCGTTGCGACTTCGCAAAGTGTACATTGCTCAGCAGTAACGCACTTAACCTCCCAGCCACAATATTGTGGGTGTAGATCCCACTCCAAATTCCATATCTAGGATGACACTCCAGTGCAGGATTGAGGAAGAGGGTGGCAGAGCTGCCATGCTTCGGATAAGACCCATCCTCCCTCTGAAATGGGAATAAAAGGATCCCAGACACTATGCCGAAGGAGAACAGGAATGTTCGCCTCTGTGGTTTGAGCAATATTCAGCCCATAGCTAATGTTATAAATGGAGTATCTAGTCGCGAATCTCATTGAAACTTGCCCTGTTACAAGTTGTCTGTCTCATTTCCTACATTACAGCAAAGTAAGTAAGTAAAGTCACCAGATGACCATTGACTGCTTTCCCCTTTGAGGAGGAGAACTGACTGGTGGTAATTTAACCTTCGGATCACCACACCTCAGGCGAGGGATAAGGTTCATGAATAACCTCAGCTGGTACGGGAATTGAACCCGTGTTGCTGGCCTCGCTCTGCATTACCAACCAGTTGTCCAGCCATCTCAGCTAAACCGGACCCATTACAACAAAAACTGTACTCCAAAAGTACTTAATTGACTATAAAATGCTTTGACATGTCCCTGGGTGGTGGTTTGCGTTGTATAATGCAAGTCCTTTTCTTTCCCAGCTGTCCAATATCCATATGTCATTCAATGGCCCCAATCAAA
The DNA here is from genome assembly GCF_047496885.1 of Scyliorhinus torazame. Taxonomy (NCBI): domain Eukaryota; kingdom Metazoa; phylum Chordata; class Chondrichthyes; order Carcharhiniformes; family Scyliorhinidae; genus Scyliorhinus; species Scyliorhinus torazame. Next base: position 112,295,363 of record NC_092722.1, on the reverse strand, counting down.
ACATATCTCCTAATATATAAAATTAAGTTTTGCTTTAATCATTGATCAGGCCACTGATATATTAGTCCTCCCCAAGAACCATTAGTGGAAACAAACTTGGGTTTGTGTGGCAGACACAAATCAATCATTGGGTTATTATAGGTTTTACAGCAGAGTCCCTATTTATTGGGCCATAATGGTGGCAGGAAATTTGGGCCAGATTCTGAGTCAGCTGCAGAAACCCATGCATCACGCAAGGTTAGACCTTCAGAAATATGTGGCTAATTTTGTTCAATAGTGTAATGTGTATAATTTATTCATCTGCAGGCATTGGATAACATCTTGTTCCCAGAAGTCTCAATTAATGCTTCAGAAGAGAGCATTTTAATCATTTGTCATGATCCTAGTCTACATTTGGAGCTCTGTGACTCAGAGGAAGCATGGTTGGGAAAATCAATACTTATAGGAAGCAACTGAACTGCAGAATGTGTGTTTATTACTGGCATTTGAGCATTTTACTTCCACAATTTTTAATATTATGTTATAACCAACAATGTTATCTATGTCTGAATTTGGGCAGGTGTACTGAGACTCATGCAGCACAGAAGGCCATTCAACCCATTGTCCCTTGCCAGCTCTTCACACAGATATCCAATTAGTCCCACTTCCCTCTTATTTCTCCATAGTCCTGTCATTTCCATTTTGCAAATTACTATTGAATCTGCTTCTGTCACCCTTTCAGGGAGTGTATACCAGATCATAACTGCTCACAATGTATAAAGAAATTCTACTCATTTCTCCCTTGCTTTTCACAAACACTCTTAACTCTGTGTCTGGTTTAGGATAACACAGGTTGCTACAAGGACTTCAGAAAACACACAGTCGCTTGAAACCCACTGGCTGACTGTGATCAGCCAACACACCACACTCTGCAGCCAAATGGCAGATGCCACTCAATCGATGTTCCATGCATTTATCCTCAAATATCCCCCCGGATGATTGTAATATGCGTTTTCCGAAATTCCACTCTCAAAAAAACACACTTTAAAATCTCCTTCCAAATGAATGCTTTCTCTCAGCTGTTTTCATCAAGGATTCACCTCCAGGTTTTCCAACTATCCTTTCAAGCAAACTGTCCTGCCTGTGGCAACATTTTCTCCCTATCTACACTATAAAAACACTTCACAATCCTTAAATCTCCTCTTAACCTCTTTGTTCTAAAGGAGGGGTTGTTGTTGTACAATTGCTGCAATCGGCAGATACATTCAAACTCCATACTCCTATGTTGCAGTGGTTTGTTTTTTACACAGCAGAGACTTTTGTAGCCACCTGGGTTGGCCACTTCCCGACTTAAAATGGAGAACCGCAAAGGCTGAAGGGAAATTCAGCCAACACAGGCAAAGACTAGCAAATACAGAAATCATGGATATTGAAACCTGAAAGAAACCAGACAACACTGAAACCAGCAGCCATCTGCATAGTAATGAGCAATTGCAAGGCACAATTGCAATAGTTAAGCCAAGCCAGACTCCTCGGCGCCAGCAGGAGCCAAGACAAAGGAAGGCCAACAGACATTTAGGGACCGCCCAGCGATCAGGGAACAACTCCAGTATTGGAGAAATCGATCCAAGTGATCGGAACGCAGTCCAATCATTTGGAACCAGGTACGGGGTCCGCCCCGAAGGGCGGGAAGCCCCTGGGGACTATAAAGTAAAGCACCCAAGTTCAAATCGTTCTTCTTTGGCAGGGTCACTCAGCAACTTGAATCAACCCGTGAGAGTGACCTGGCTCAGCTGCCGCCAACCAAGTAAGTCTCAAGTCAACGCTCGCTACGAGATAGGCGCTCCTAGCTACCAGTCCATACCAGCTTTTGAATCCTGCAGACTCAGGACCTGAAAGAAAGGCCATTTGTTCCCCTGACCTGGTCGGCCAGTCCGAAGCTAAGTATAGGCCTTTTAGTGATAGAAATAGCCTAGAAAGTAGAGTTTATGCATGAGTAGTGATTTATTGTGTATAATAAATGTGTTTTGATTTGAAACTTATTAATTGGTGTGTTGAGTTATTGATCATTACTTGAACTTGAACCTCGTGGCGGTATCATAAAGATACCTGGCGACTCTAGAGCAAAGGATAAACAAACAGAGCAAATTACGATTTAAGAGCCAACCAAAAGTTAGCAACACTTTGTGTGGTTAAGATTCTCAACTCTGGATTGTTTCAAAGTCTTCCCTTTAAAACCAGTTTCCAACAAATGGGTTCTCGACCTTTTCTGAAATCTTCCCCACGTTTCAAAAGAAGGGAGGGAGGAGGAAAAGGGGACTTTAAAAAAATAATTTTAAGGAAAATAATAAGGTACGAATTAGGAGTAAATAGCTAAACTAATATTTAGAAATTTTCAAAAAAGGACAGTAGGTGAATGGCGGTAAGTGGAGAAAGGAAGGTGCAACTCTCTTGCTCTTATAATGCACTGTCAGGTCGAAATGACCATAAACATTGCCATGGGAGAAAGCTTGCATCCATTGTATAAATCTGTCGCCCCATCCATTCTCAACAGACTCTACACACTCTGCTACAAATGACAAAATAACCTTCAATAATAAAGGGAAAGAAAGCCTCATTGGTCTTCTGATATTCAAAATCAATTTACTGGCCTTTCATTTACTTCAGGATCTTGTAAGGAGCTACCATTACCTGAATAAGGAGTGCTTGGTATTGAACTTGCAGATGATGGGGGCCAGGCAAGTAAGTAGCGTCATAGATTATCATAGAATTTACAGTGCAGAAGGAGGCCATTCGGCCCATCGAGTCCGCACCGGCTCTTGGAAAGAGCGCCCTACCCAAGGTCAACACCTCCACCCTATCCCCATAACCCAGCAACCCCACCCAACACTAAGGGCAATTTTGGACACTAAGGGCAATTTATCATGGCCAATCCACCTAACCTGCACATCTTTGGACTGTGGGAGGAAACCGGAGAACCCGGAGGAAACCCACGCACACACGGGGAGGATGTGCAGACTCCGCACAGACAGTGACCCAAGCCGGAATCGAACCTGGGACCCTGGAGCTGCGAAGCAATTGTGCTAACCACAATGCTACCGTGCTGCCCCAAATGGTCAAATGCCACAGTGGTGAAAAAGGCCATTTGGCCCATCGGGTTTCTGCTGAATGTCATCTCTGAGAGCACCATCTACCTTAATTCTACATCGTTGTGACGCCCAGTTGCGAACCTATGCTTAAAAACGTAGAAACAATGCCATGGAAACTCTACTGGTAATGCATGTGCAACACACCAGTATGTCACTATAATTAATCCTATTGTTATAAGCATTTCTTTCCCTTGGTTTTCAACAGAACATCCTTCACTTTCCATTTTGTTTCAAATTTCACTGGACTATTAATATCTGCACCAGATTCACTACAGTTACATTTGAAAAAGTGAAACAGGGCAAAGACTCGTGGATTAGCTGAACAGATAAACTTTGGAGACAAATGAAACAGGCAAATGGGCTGAATTCTACGGCGGGGGAAGGTGCATTGCTTACACTCCCCTACCCCACCCCCACTATCCTGCTTATAAAGGCTGCCACACCGGCACACTATGCTGTGGGTGGCATTAAGAGGCAGAAAGTGGGACTCCCAACCCTCCGTGGAAGGAAGTCCTGCCTCGGGGAGGTGATACAGAGTGTTGTTTTGAGTACAGAGTGTTCTTATTAGCCTTTCTCCTGTGTCATTGCTTCACTGGCATCTGTTGAGGGTACTAAGCATGTGCGAGCTTTGGCTGGGCACTTTTTCAGTCTGCAAGAGGGTGCCTGTAAGCAAGACCTGTTTTGCTACTGCTCCTTGTTTCATGGTTATTGCTTTTCTGCTGCGTTAGTTATTGTTAAATTTTGTTACTTCTTTATATCAAGAAGTTCCTTCTTTTAAACAACACATTCAATTACCATCTTTGTGGTCTCAAGTTACCACAGCGGGGGGATCAGGTGCCTTGGGAGAAAGGGTTCAGGGAGGTGTGGGGGGGGGGGGGGGAGGCATGGAGAGAGGTGAGGCAAGTGTGGGGGGTAGGTTTGGGAGGCACAAAAGGGTGATACAATTACCTCTGGATCTCTGGAACACATTGAGCACCCCTCAAAGGATGTACCATCCCGCATACCCCTCACCACCTCCCCCTCCCCCCAGCAGCTTCCTTCCTGTCCTTTCATTAACTTTAGGGAAAACAAGCCAGCCTTTCCATTCTTGCTCCCCTTCCACTGTCCAGTGTTTTATGGCTGTGGAAAAGGATCCCAGTTCTTCAGTTACCATGAATTGGTCATTTAAGGGCCTGAATAGGTCCAAGAGTGGGAAGAGGGATGATTAGTGGCCGCCTTATTGCCACTCCCCCCCCCCCCCCCGAAAACGCAACTGGCAGGGGGGCCATAAAACCCAGACCGGTATTACAGTCTGGTAAACCTTCGCTGCACTCCCTCTGGAGTAAGAACATCCTTCCTCAGATCAGGAGACCAAAACTGCACACAATATTCCAGGTGTGGCCTCACCAAGGCTCTGTGTAATTACAGCAAGTCATCCCTGCTCCTGTATTCAAATCCTCTTGCAATGAAGGCCAGCATACCATTTGCCTTCTTTACCACCTGCAGTATCTGCATGCTTACCTTCAGTGACCGGTGTGTGAGGACACCCAGGTCGCGCTGCACATTCCCCTTTCCTAATTTATGGCTATTCAGATAATAGTCTGCCTTCTCATTTTTGCTACCAAAGGGGACAACCTCGTATTTCTCCAAATTTTACTGCATCCGTCATTCATTTACCATGCTAAATTGCCTTTAGTGTCCAAAAAGGTTAGATGTGGTTACTGGGTTACGGGGATAGGGTGGAAGAGTGGGCTTAGGTAGGGTGCCCTTTCCAAGGGCCAGTACAGACTCGATGGGCCGAATGGCCTCCTTCTACACTGTAAATTCTATGAATTTGCCTATTCATTCAACTTGTCCAAATCACACTGAAGTATCTCTGCATCCTCCTCACAGCTCACCCTCCCACCCAACAACTTGGTGTCATCTGCAAAATGTGGAGATATTACATTTTATTCCCTCATCTAAATAATTAATATATATTGTGAATAGCTGGGGTCCCAGCACTGATCCCTGTGGTACTCCACGACTCACTGCCTGCCAATTTGAAAAAGACCTGTTAATTCCTACTCTTTGTTTCCTGTCTGCCAACCAGTTTTCTATCCATTTCAATACACTACCCCTAATCCCATGCGCTTTACTTTTACACACTAATCTCTTATGTGGGACTTCGTCAAAGACCTTCCTGGTTTAGATACCTGCATCTAGTTCGTCTAGTGTAGATTATAATTGTGTTCATGACTGAGTGGGCCAATTTCTACAGGCAATGTTAGACATTCAGGGTTCTGGCATTGGTGCCGCTTCTCTCTCTAGCATCTATCTTGCTTTCAGTCACTATGGAAATGTTGCACTGGTAACCATCTTTCCGGCGTGTAAACCTCAGAAGAAAAAACTGGGCCTGAATAGGTCCAAGAGTGGGAAGAGGGATGATTAGTAGCTGCCTTATTGCCCCTCCCCCCCCCCCCCCCCACCCTGAAAACACCCTTTGCAGGAAGGAACATTGCAGGAGTCACCGGGACAGGCCCTAGAACCTCCTCCTTTCTCGGGGAGCCCGGTGGCCCCTGGGCCTCACTATGGGACGATGGTGCGAGCGGAGACAAGCGCCGGGGCACCACCGACACCTGGCACTGCCAGTCCTGGAAGCCCGCTGTGGCATCGACCAGGATCTGAACGTTCGCAGCGATGGAGCTCAGGGAGTGCCACATCCGTAATAGATGGACTCCTCCAACTGCGTCTGCAGACGCTGGAAGGCGGCCGTCATCCTGTCGTCAACTCTCTGGTTTTCCAAACGCATCGGGTCTGTGGGTGGGTCTGGTAAGTCCAGGAACCTGGGAACCGTCTGGGTGGCAGCTGGGTGCTGGGCCTGGCCTGCCCTCTGACCATCCAGCCCCTCGGCTGCTCCTACCTCCACCTGCTGTACCGGTTCGGCTGTGTGGTGCGCATCAGTCAGTGTCCCAGAAACCTCATCACTAATGTGCCCAACCGAGGTGAGGGTATCAGCGATGGTGGAGGGTGTGGGTGACAGCAGTGACGCAAGGTCCATGTCCTCATCGGACCCCAGGTCTGGGGTCTCCTGGTTCGAGCCTTGGACCGATGGACGTTGTCTCCGGCCCATGTGAGGGGCCATGTCCAGTCTGTCCAACATCTGTTTGGCTGTCCTCTGTGCGTCACTGTCCAGAGTCCCCGTCCTTTGTCCGTCACTGTACTGGCTCTCCGTCCTCTCTTCGTCCGTTTCATGGCCGTCAGTGTCTTGACTGTCCGTCCTCTGTTCGTCACTGTCGTTTGTGTCGCTCCTCTGTGCATCCGTTTCCTGTGCCCCGGCTTTGGAAGAGGGCACTCCTGTCCGTCTTCCTTCCCCTCCCTGGCGTGTGTCCCTGTGGACGGATGGACGTGGACCTGGTCGGTGGTGGCTTGTCTGAGACGTACCGGGACGATCGGCGGCTGGACCTGGAATACACAATTAAGCGTGTATCGTTAGACATGCAGAGTTGGGTGTGAGGGGGTGGAGGGGGAGTGGAGTGTGAGGGGGGGATCGGGGGTGGAGGGGCAGTGTGAAGGGGTGGAGTGTGAGGGGGGGGTTAGGGGGTGGAGGGGGCAGTGTGAGGGAGTGGAGTGTGAGGGGGGTTAGGGGGTGGAGGGGCAGTGTGAGGGTGTGGCGTGTGAGGGGGGGTTAGGGGGGGTTAGGGGGTGGAGGGGGCAGTGTGAGGGGGTGGAGTGTGAGGGGGTGTTAGGGGGTGGAGGGGACAGTGTGAGGGAGTGGAGTGTGAGGGGGGGTTAGGGTGTGGAGGGGGCAGTGTGAGGGGGGGTTAGGGGGTGGACGGGGCAGTGTGAGGGAGTGGTGTGAGGGGGGGTTAGGGGGTGGAGGTGGCAGTGTGAGGGGGTGCAGTGTGAGGAGGGGTTAGGGGGTGGAGGGGGGCAGTGTGAGAGGGTGGTGTGAGGGGGGGTTAGGGGGTGGAGGGGGCAATGTGAGGGAGTGGAGTGTGAGGGGGGTTAGGGGGTGGAGGAGGCAGTGTGAGGGGGTGGAATGTGAGGGGGGGTTAGGGGGTGGAGGGGGCAGTGTGAGGGGGTGGTGTAAGGCGGGGTTAGGGGGTGGAGGGGGCAGTGTGAGGGGGTGTTAGAGGGTGGAGGGGGCAGTGTGAGGGGGTGGAATGTGAGGGGGGGTTAGGGGGTGGAGGAGGCAGTGTGAGGGGGTGGAATGTGAGGAGGGGTTAGGGGGTGGAGGGGGCAGTGTGAGGGGGTGGTGTGAGGGGGGTTAGGGGGTGGAGGGGGCAGTGTGAGGGAGTGCAGTGTGAGGAGGAGTTAGGGGGTGGAGGGGCCAGTGTGAGGGGGTGGTGTGAGGCGGGGTTAGGGGGTGGAGGGGGCAGTGTGAGGGAGTGGAGTGTGTGGGGGGTTAGGGGGTAGAGGAGGCAGTGTGAGGGGGTGGAGTGTGAGGGGGGGTTAGGGGGTGGAGGAGGCAGTGTGAGGGGGTGGAATGTGAGGAGGGATTAGGGGGTGGAGGGGCAGTGTGAGGGGGTGGTGTGAGGGGGGTTAGGGGGTGGAGGGGGCAGTGTGAGGGAGTGGAGTGTGAGGGGGGGTTAGGGGGTGGAGGGGGCAGTATGAGGGGGTGGTGTGAGGGGGGGTTAGGGGGTGGAGGGGGCAGTGTGAGGGGATGGTGTGAGGGGGGGTTAGGGGGTGGAGGGGGAAGTGTGAGGGGGTGGTGTGAGTGGGGGTTAGGGGGTGGAAGGGGCAGTGTGAGGGGGTGCAGTGTGAGGGGGAGGTGAGGGGTCGAGGGAGTGTAGCCAGGTAGAGGAGTCTCACGGTGCTGTGCCTCCGATCTGGCATGGCGCTACCTCCCGGGTGGCGGCTTCCCCAACGAGGTCCAGAGCCTTCTGCTCATGGACGGTGAGGGGGTGCAGAACAGGTGATCCCCTCCGGTTCTTGCACGCTCACGATGGTTGTGGGCTGTCTTATCCTGCGGGGTTGGGGGGGGGGGTGAGAAAGCATCAGAGTTAGGCGGTCAGCAGCAAGATGTGCAGATGTTGGCAACATTATGACTGGGGGGGGCACTGGGCACCATTCCACGGCGGCTCGCAAGGGGGAGGTGGTGCCCATGTGGGTCCGGTGCCCCTCCTCTTGCGTGGGCAGGGGGGGGCGCAACATGTGGTGGGGGGTGATGAGGGATGGGGTGTGGCCCTGGGGAACTCTCAGGGTACTTACCCTGGCTGCCCTCGTCGTGGAGCTTCTTGTGGCACTGCTTTCCAGAACGTGGGGGGTGTGCCCCACAGCGCCACCGGGGATGCCGACATCACACCAGTTGCGCCTGACTGTGCAGGCCGGGTGCCGGTGGCCACGTCTTGGGCCAAGGATCGCCCTCCATTCACCACTGCGTCCAGCAGTGTCTCCAGGTCATTGTCCCGGTACACGGGAGCGGCACGGCGGGGCGCAGCTATCTCTCTGTGTCGGGGCTTGTGCACGGATCGTGCACATAAAATGACGCGGCGCCGTGTCATCCAGGCGTCGCGTGATGACGGCGCCGCTCTGGCGCCATGCCCACCGCGTTTCTCGTGGCTCCGCTGCTGGCCACCTTTCGTGGCCTGAATCGATGCTGCCGGCGGCCCGTTCGTGCCGTGGTGAAACGCGCGGCGTTCCCGTCGGCACGGACACTCTGACTCGCATCAGAGAATCCCGCCAATAATTTCTGATCTTTGACCATCGACTCTTGTTCAGTTTGCTGATGTGCACTACCTCACAATATTCTAATAAGCTGACCCCAGGAGTTCTTCCCAGGTCAGCACTGGGAATGTAGGCTGATGGAAACTCCACCTCCATGGCATTTTGGGCAGCGACTCACAATTTCAAGATCCCAAACTTTTGATGAAACATTTACATTATTAAATGCTCCATTGTCATTTGCTATTTTTGGAGTGTCCCTGGTGTACTGGCTAACATTGACAGAGGGATGTTGTTGTGATTTATAGAGACATTAGGCACAAAAAGTGCCACAAGTTACAAACCCGGTCATCAATTCTTCTCAGCTGATGGACCTCAAGATTCATAAAGGACAGCACTGGGGTCCATTGCAAAATATTTTCACTCACAAGCTAATACTTGGTGCAAAGCCATTGAGTGCCATGGGTATTTTACGGAAGCTGAACACATTAAATTCTTCAGGTATTGCTTTTAACAGTGGGCCGTAACTTGCTCGGAGCGACAGTCAGCTTCGGATTGCCATTCCGTGCCCAATTATGTCAATTCTCCTCTGGACCTATCTCGCCCAACCTTCCGAGTCACACCAATGAGATCCAAGTAATGCAGCTCACCCTGACATCCAGCACCAAAGTCCAGCTCTGTCGAAGAGCAGGAGGACCCACCCACTTCTTTATAGCACTACTTGGGTTGGGCTTGCCAGGGAGAGTGGGGGTGTGGGTGTTGTGAGGATCAGGTTATGGGGGCTTGGGTCTGGGCAGTGGATGTTGGGTTGGGTATAGGGGGGTATCCAGTTGACTTAGGGGTGTGGGGCAGCTCAGGGTCTAGGGCACGGGTCAGATTGTGGGGGTGTTGGGCTTCAGGTGGGTGTGGGGTTGAGAGTTGGGCCTGTGGAGGGGGTGGGGTCACATGTGGATGGGGGCACATCCTGTGCGGGGGCTAGTAAGTCAGAGGGTGAGGTGCTCAGGGGTGTATGGGTCAGTTTAGGTCATTACAAAGTTACCCAGAAGTTAGAAGATGTGTTAATTTCTCTAACTTTATCTGAGTAACTGTTGGTGTAACCCTGTCGGAACCATTCAAAGTTTAAGATTCTCGGATGATTCCCAGAGGAGGGCGATTGCCCAGAGAGGAAGTTTGTGTTTCTGGGCAATTGCATTACAAACCCTTACCTGTGAAGTTTCGATTGGGGCCCCCCAGCATATTTTTGGGTTGTGGGTGTGAGACCCATGCAGACAAGGTGAGAATGTTCAAACTTCACATGGACAGTGACCTGGGGCCGAGATCGAACCGGAGTCCTCGACGCCGTGAGGCAGCAGTGCTAACCACTGCATTTCCATGCTGCCCTATTTGTACATTTTAGCCCTTAGTAGATGAAAATTGCCATAGTCGACTTCCGGTGGCGACTATGGAGTGAATGGTCGCACATTTGGCAGCTCCCGCTCTTGGTGGTCTTTTTGTGGCTTTTAAGCTGGATTTCTTTTTTTCTTTTTAAAATATTTTTATTCTCCTCCTTTTTCACATTTTCTCCCGCATTTACACCCATCAACTATAAACAATAATCAGCAAGATATGTCAATCCCCATAATAACAACGATCCCATCCTCCCACCAACCCCCAAACATCAGCCCGCATGTTTACATGAACAAATGACAAAAAGGAATCAGGGATTACCCATAGTCACCCTTAATATACACAGCCCCCCTCCCCCCCAACAGCCCCCCCCCCCACCCCACCCAACTAATGTTCGATGTTATCCAGTTCTTGAAAGTGCATAATAAATAGTGCCCATGACTTGTAGAACCCCTCCGAGCTTCCCCTCAGTTCGAACGTAACCTTCTCAAGGGTCAAGTATTCCAACAGGTCCTCCCGCCACGCCAGGGCACTGGGTGGAGAGGCTGCTCTCCATCCCAGCAGGTTCCGCCTTCGGGCGATCAACTAGGCGAAGGCTATGATATCTGCCTTTGCACCCGTTTCTAACCCTGGCTGGTCCGACACCCCGAATATGGCCTCCCGGAGACCCGGTCCAGTTTCACACGCACCACCTTGGAAACTACCCTAAACACGTCCTACCAGTACTCCCCTAGCTTTGGACAGGACCAAAACATATGAATGTGATTAGCGCCCCCCCCCCCCACACCCCCCACCCCCACCCCCCACAACGCTCACACACATCCTCTACTCCTTCAAAAAATCGGCTCATCCTCGTGAGGTGCGCTCTGTATACCACCTTCAGCTGTATCAGCCCCAACCTCACACATGAGGTGGAGGCATTCACTCTCCGGTACACCTCACACCAGACCCCCTCCTCTATAACCTCTTCCAGCTCTTCCTCCCACTTTGCTTTGATCCCTTCCAGTGGTGCCTTATCCTCTTCCAAAATAGCTCCGTACACCGCTGACACTGCCCCCTTCTCCAGTCCCCTTGTCGTCAGCACCTCCTCCAGCAATGTGGAGGCCGGTTCCTCTGGGAAGCTCTGTATCTCCTTCCTGGCAAAATCCCGAACCTGCATGTACCTAAACAGTTCTCCCTGCTCCAGCCCATACTTCGCTTCCAGCTCCCTCAATCCTGCAAACCGACCCCAAAGAAACAAATCTTTTAGCGTCTTAATCCCCCTCTCTTCCCATTTCCGAAAAAGTCCATCCCACCTCCCTGGCTGAAATCTGTGCTTCCCCCGAATTGGCATTTCCCTTGACCCTACCCCCAACCCGAAGTGCTGTCGAAACTGCCTCCGGATTTTCAATGAAGCTATTATTACCGGACTCACTGAATATTTCCCCTGAGCTATTGGGAGCGACGCTGTTGCTAGTGCTTTCAGTCCCGGCCCCCTGCACAAACACTCCTCCATTCTGACCCACTGAGAATCAACCAGCTCCGCACCTTCTCCACATTCGCCGCCCAGTAGTACTACAACAGGTTCGGGAGACCCAAACCCCCTGCCTGCCTTCCCCTCTGGAGCAGCTCCTTTCTCACTCTGGCCACCGTCCCTCCCCATATGAATGAGGTAATCCTTCCCTCAATCTCCATGAAAAAAGACTTTGGCAGGAAAATCGGTAGGCATTGAAAAATAAACAGAAATCGCGGCAACACATTCATTTTAACCGCCTGTACCCGACCTGCCAGTGACAGAGGAAGACCATCCCACTTTGCCAGATCAGCTTTCACTCTCCCCACCAAACTAGTGATGTTGTACCTGCGAAGCCTCCCCCACTCCCGGGCAACCTGCACCCCCAGATACCTAAAATGAGTCCCTGCCCTACGGAATGGCAGCCCCCCCACCCCTGCCCCCACCCCCGGCCGAGACACCACAAAGTACTCACTCTTGTCCAGGTTCAGCTTGTACCCCGAGAAAGACCCAAATACCCGCAGTAGCTCCAATATTCCTCCTATCGACGCACTCGGTTCCGACACATACAGCAGCAAGTCGTCGGCATATAAGGACACCCTATGCTCTATTCCCCCCCCCCCCGCACTATTCCTTTCCATACTCCCAAACTTCTCAAGTGCAAACAGCAGGGGGGACATAGGACATCCCTGTCTCGTCCCACGGTGGAGAGAAAAGTATCTCGAACTGATATTATTTGTGTGGACACTCGCCTTCGGCTCCTTATATAATAGCTTTACCCAGTTCACAAACCTTGGTCCAATCCAAACCGCTCCAGCACTGCCATCAGGTACCCCCATTCTACCCGATCAAACGCCTTCTCGGCGTCCAATGCCACAACTACCTCTGTTTCCTTCCCTTCCGCCGGTGCCATAACGACATTCAAAACCCTCCTAATGTTCGAAAACAGCTGCCTCCCTTTCACGAACCCCGTCTGATCCTCCCTGCTCACCTTCGGGAGGCACTCCTCCAGCCTACCCGCCAGTACCTTCGCCAACACTTTTGAGTCCACATTCAAAAGTGATATGGGCCGATACGACCCACACTCCGTCGGATCCTTATCTTTTTTTAGCAGCAGTGAAATCGATGCCTGCCCCAAAGTTTGCGGCAACACCCTCTTCCCTATCGCCTCCTCAAACATCCCCACCATCAGGGGTGCCAACCTATCCTTCAATTTTTTATAATATTCCACCGGAAACCCATCCGGCCCTGCCACCTTCCCCGACTGCATCCTCCCAATCGCTTCCTTTATCTCCTTCTCCACTATTGCTCCTTCTAATGTAGCCCTGTCCCCTTCCCCTAGCCTCGGGTACTCCAACCCATCTAGAAATTCCTGCATCTCACAGTCTCCCCCGGGTGGCTCTGACTTGTACAACCTTTCATAAAACTCCTCAAAAACCTTGTTAATCAGCTCTGGAGCCACCACCAACTTCCCTGCCCTATCCCTCACCTGAAGAATTTCCCTTGCCGCTGCCTCCCTCCGGAGCTGACCTGCTAACATATCTCCATGTTCATAAACTGCACCCCTTGCTCGTCTCAGTTGGCTTCCTGGTGGACAGTCGGTCGAAGCTCGCCTGTAGTTCCTTCCTCTTTTCCAGCTTCGCTGGGTCTCCATCTTGTGCATACCTCCTATCTACCTCCAACATCTCATCTATTACCCTCTGCCGCTCCAACCTCTCCTCTTTGTCCAACCTGGCCTTAAACAAAATTACCTCCCCCCTCACCACCGCCTTTAGAGCCTCCCAGATGACTGCCTTCGACACCTCACCCGTACAATTGAAATCTACATACTCATTAATTACCGTTTCAATTTTCTCACAGAACACTTGGTTCCCCAAAAGCCCCACATCCAGTTTCCATCCTGGTCTCTGCGCTACCCCCTTCTCCAGCACCATATCCACCCAACGTGGAGCGTGATCTGACACTGCAATTGCAGAGTATTCCGACCCCTTGACTCCAGCCAGCAAAGCCTTCCCCACCACAAAAAAGTCGATCTGCGAGTATACCTTATGGACCGCTGAGAACAACGAGTACTCCCGGTTCCTTGGGTGCAGGAACCTCCAAGGGTCCACCCCTCCCATTTCCACCATTAGCCCAGCCAGCGTCTTCGCCCCCCCTTGATGGGACCAGCGAGCGAGGCCGTAATCTGTCCAACCTTGGCTCCTGCACCAAGTTCCAGTCCCCCCCCCCCACAATCAGCTCATGCGTGTCCAAGTCGGGAATAGCCCCAAACACCTTCCTCGCGAATCCCACATCGTCCCAATTGGGACCGTATACACTTAACAGCACCACTAATCTCCTCTCCAGCGCCCCTGCCACAATCACATATCTACCCCCCTGATCTGCCACCACCTTCTCCATCTGGAAGCATACCCTTTTGCTGACCAACACCGCTACCCCTCGAGCCCTTCCATCAAATCTGGAGTGAAACACTTGGCTAACCCAGCCCTTTTTAAGTCTCACCTGGTCCTTCACCCTCAAGTGAGTCTCCTGCAGCATTGCTACATCGGCTTTCAAACTTTTAAGATGCGCAAGCACCCTTGACCTCTTGACCGGACCTCCTAGCCCTCTCACGTTCCATGTGACTATCCTTACTGGGGGTCTCTCACCCCCCCCCACCTTTCTAATCCACCATCACCATACCACCGGGCCCTGCCCCATAAGCCTGACCCGCCCCTGTCCATTGTTAACATCGAACCCCTTCCCCCCCTCCCAAGAACCCCCCCTACAAAAACATCCCCCAACATCCATCCCTTCCCCCCCCCCTCTCGCTCGCCTCGTAGGCCCATTGAAGCCTGCTATCCAGGCTCCAACGTCCGCAGCCTTCCTCCCACCTCACCCCCGTTCACTAACTGACTTTAGTTAGCTAGCGCGGGTGGCTCCCCCCGCCAAGACCTCTCGCCCCCTTCCATCCAGTCCCAGAGAAAGAAACACCAAAACAAACCCAACAATCCAACCCCTACAATTCACTGACATAACATTTAACCGTCGCAACACAGAACGCCATTAACTTGAACTCTGTAACAATGCAAAGAGAAGTAAATTGCAATACAAATCAGTAAAAAGAAAGTTGTAACATTTATACATTTTCCAGCTGCTCAAACACAGTCCACAGTCTCTCTTCCAGTTCCGCTCTTCACGTCTGTCCCAAGCCTTCTGCCCTCACGAACGCCTCAGCTGTCTCAAAATAAAAGTCTTTGGCGTTATATGTTACTCTCAACTTCGCCGGGTACACCACACCAAATCGCACCCCCTTCTTGTACAAAGCCGCCTTCACTCGCCCAAACGCCGCTCGTCTTTTTGCCAATTCCACCGTCAAGTCCTGGTAGATCCGAACTGCAGTACCATCCCACAGCACCTCACGCTTCTGCTTCGCCCAGCTTAATACCTTCGCCTTCATGCAAAACCTATGGAAGCAGATAAATACTGCCCTTGGTGGCTCATTCACTTTGGGCTCCGGCCTTAATGAGTGATGAGCTCGGTCCACAATTCTCAAATCGTGCCACCTTGAGCGGTTTTCCAAGTCTTCATCAGAGTCTTCTGTTAACCTCCACCACCCTCCGCAGATCGTCCCCCATCGAGGTGACCTGGTCACTGTTTCGTGACACGGCCTCTTCCACCTCCTTTATCTTCTCGCCCTGCTCTCTCACCTCGGCCAATGCCTTTGCCACCGCCACCCTCACCGGGCCGATTGCCTCCTCCACCAATGACTTCAACACGACCGCTGTCTCCTTCCTCAAGGCCTCCATGTGCCTCGCAAACTGTTTTTCCAGCTCCACCGCCATCACCTCGATCATCTTCTCCACCGTAAGTAGTGCGGCCCCACCTTGCAGTTCGGCTTCCGCCATCCTGTCAACACTTTTGCTCGTCTTCTCCTTCAGCGGCGAACCCGCGTTTCCTCCTTTCTTCGACGCTGCTCTTCGCATCCTTTAGCGGCTTATTGTTTTTTATCTTCCTTCTTTTCTCCTCTCTCCCACTTCACCCTCCTGTCCTTCATCAATCTGACTGATTCTTAAAAAGGGGAGAGAGAAAAAAACTTTTTCCAAACTTCCTTAAACCTTCTTTCTTTCTGCTCTGCATTCACCCAGAGCTCCCCTGGGACCAGGCTTCAGCCTTCTTTCTTCCTCCTAGATGGGAGCCATCCGACATGGAGCACCCTCCCTACATAGTGCCCTGGCCTCGGGCCTGCCACCTTGGCCTCCTCGTAGCTCCGCCCCTGCTGCTCTGACCTCGACGCCGCGCTGGGCCCAGCGCCTCAGCCCCCGCCGCACGACACCCACGCGGGGTTCTTCGCCGGTTTTTAAACCGGCCCCGCTGGCTGCTCGTGACGGCCCCAAAGGCCGACGATAGTCGAGGGGTGCGTGAAGACTCGGAGATTTCCCCGAAATCACCGCGAATCGCGGCCACCGGCGGGAGCTGTTGCTGCTGCGGCCGCCCTGCTCGCCCACGCCACCGGAAGTCTTAAGCTGGATTTCTACAGGAATTTTTCAAAATAAAGGTGTAAAAGCGAGAAGAGAAGGAGGTGACCCCTAGTTTATGGAGCTGCGCCCAGGGAAAAATCGAAAAAGGAGGAATCAAAGTTGGTTGGAAGTGAGGACCAGAGTTCGAGGGAGGCAATGGCAGGGACGCAGGGTCTGACCTCGCCAGCTCAATGGTTGACGGACCAGTTGGTGAGCTTCTTGGCCGAGAAGTTCACTTAACATCGCAGGGAGTGTGCGGAGGACCTGGCCCGGGCGGTGGACTCGATCAGGGCTGTGGTTGACCATGTGGAAGAGAGATTGATGACCCAGGGACAGGCGATCCAGAAGCTGGAGGAGCTGGCGGCGGAACGAGAGGAGCAGTCCACTGCGATGGCAGCGGAGATCGGGATGCGACAGGACCAACAGAAAAGACTGCTAGTGAAAATGGAGGACCTTGGGAACCGTTCTCAGAGACAGAATATCCGGATCGTTGGTCTGCCAGAGGGGAAGGAAGGAGCGGATGCTGGTGCGTATGTGGGGAAGATGCTGGAGAAGCTGATGGGGGATGGTTCGTTCCCCAAGCCAGTGGACCGGGCCCACAGGGCGCTTAGGCGTAAGCCCCAGGGGCGTGAGATCCCGAGGGCGATGGTGGTACGACTGCATTGGTTCCTAGACAAGGAACGCATCATGAGGTGGGCCAGGTAGACAAAACGGTGCATGTGGGAAGGTGCTGAGATCCGGGTGTACCAGGATTTGGGAGCAGAACTCGCAAAGATGAGGGCGAGTTTTAATAAAGTCAAGGCAGCCCTGTATGAGAAGCAAATAAAGTTTGGACTGCTTTAGCCGGCCCGTCTATGGGTGACCTGTGAGGGTCGGGAGCTGTACTTTGGCTCGCCGGAGGACGTGGCGGACATTATGAAGGACAATAACCTGATGGGAAAACAAGGACCTTTAACCTTGACTGTGGAGAACTGAGTTAGAAGTGATGTTTTGCTTTGTAAAAACCTTAGTCTTTTAACTTTGTAATTTAATTTGCGATGTTCGAAAAGGTGTTTGAGATTCTGCATGTATAATTCTTTTTCTTTTTCCAGTCTTTTTCATTTGATTCTGTTTGAAGGTATTTGACGAGCTAAAATTTTGTTAAGGGAGAAGGGGTGGGCCTCTGTGCTTGGACCGTGGGAGGGACTGTTTGTTTGTTTTTTGCTTTTTTCCATTGTTCCGGGAACTTATACTGAGAGTGGGGGGGGGACCAGCAGGTGGTAGGATGCTAGGCGCCAGGGGCGGGAGCTGCCAGGCCAGCTGGGAGGGCTAGTTCACGGAAGCAAAGCTGAAGATCAATGTAGTGAGGGGAATGGGGGGGGTAGGCGGGAGGGGGGTAGACTGCTGACGAGGAGGGGACTTTCAAGGTGTTGGAGGCGGAGAGTGGACAACGGTAGCTGCCAGGGGGCGGGACAGGTGAGGTACGGGGCATGGGCCAAGGGCTGGCCTAGGAAAGGTCATGGCTGATTGACAGGGGAGGGGGGTAGCGTGTCCCCTGACCAGGTTGGTCATGTGGAACGTACGTGGGCTGAATGGGTTGGTCAAAAGGTCCCGTGTGTTAGCACACTTGAGGCAGCTGAAGGCAGACGTGGCCATGTTGCAAGAGACGCACTTGAAGCTGGGAGACCGTTAGACTGAAGAAGGAATGGGTCGGGATAGGTATTCCATTCGGGATTGGACTTTAAAACAAGGGTGGGGTGGCAATTCTGGTTAATAAAACGGTGGCATTCAAGGTGGGAAAGATAGAGGCAGACCCGGGGGGTAGGTTTGTTATGGTCAGTGGAAAACTGGAGGGAGTGGCTGTGGTGTTGGTGAATATATACGCCCCAAACTGGGATGATGTCGCGTTTGTCAGGAGGGTGCTGGGGAAGATTCCGGACCTGGACTCGCACCGGCTGATCATGGGGGGAGATTTTAACATGGTTCTAGATCTGAGACTAGACCGCTCGAGTTCCAGGTCCGGAAAGATGGCAGCAATGGCGAAAGAGCTGTGGGGTTTATGGAGCGCATGGGAGGGGTGGATCCGTGGAGATTCGGGAGCCAAGGAGCAAGGAGTATTCATTTTACTCCCATGTGCACGAGGTGTATTCCAGGATAGACTTTTCCGTACTTAACAAAACGCTGTTAGCGGGGGTGGAGGGCATTGAATGCTCAAAAATCGTGGTGTCGGATCACGCCCCAGACTGGATAGACCTACGGGTGAGCACAGGGAAGACCCAGCGTCCGCAGTGGAGGTTAGATGTAGGGCTGTTAGCGGAGGATGCAATCTGTAAGCGGGTGAGGGTGGCCATTCGAGGGTACATAAAGAGCAACGACACGGGTGAGACCGCGGCAGGGGTGGTTTGGGAAGTATTGAAAGCGGTTATCAGAGAGGAATTTATCTCGATTCGGGCCCAAAGGGAGAAGACTGAACGGGCGGAATTGGACAGACTGGTTGGGGGAATTTTACAGGTGGACAGGAGATATGTATGTTATTCTCTCAATCTGAATAAAGATTGTAGACTTCCAGTTAAACACAAATACTTTATTCAATGGGTTCATTCTGTTTCCAGAGCTTAACTAGATATAATACAGTCAAGAGGTATGACCAGTGAAGCTAAGGTAAGCTGCCAATGCTGAGCTGTCTCTGTGTGTTGCTACTCCCTAGCCTTGTGCTTCTGAAAGAGGCGGATCCTACCTTGGGCGGGACTCTTTATACCTGTCTCTGATGCCCTCTAGAGATGCGGTGGCTGTTACATCTGTCTGCAGTCCCTGTGTGTGTGCAGATGTATGTACAGATGTACAGATCACTGCATCCCCCCCCTTTTATTGGACATGTTTTCTAGACCAGCCTCAAGAAAACTGTACATAACAAGTGGTGAGAATATTCAAATCTGCATACTGTGAAAATGATAAAAGTAATACAGAAACAATTAACTGCGTTGTGAGCCCATCGTCAGAAATGTCCATATTCGCCTTGTGCATGTGTTGAAGTGTCGTCATAAATCTAGCCGGTCGGGTGCCTTACGGCTTCTGCTGGAGCGTCTTAACGGTGGTAGTAGGGATGATAGTTTAATGTCATCAAGAGTACTGTCTGGCGTTGTGTGGTGAGGAACGTCCTGTGGCGAAAAAGTACTCCCGCAGACGATTTGACAATGTAGGACCGCGGTGCCTCCCGCCTGATCACAGTGGCTGACTCAGACCATCCGCCTTCTGGGTCCCTGATTCTGATGGTGTCACCTATTGTCAGTGGCTTGAGTGGGATCGCATGTTGATCATAGTATAGTTTTTGTTTGGAGCATAGTGCCCGCATGTCGTCGAGAACCGGTGCGTTGCCGGGGTCTCGGAATTGCTTTGCCGGTAGGGTTGTCCGGATGTCTCTGCCGAAGAGCATTTGCGCTGGCGACAGTCCTGAGCTCAATGGGGTTGCTCGGTACAACAACAGAGCTAGGTTGATGTTGGAACGTGACTCGGCTGTTTTGCTGATGAGTCGTTTAATGATGTGGACACCTTTTTCCCCTGTTCCATTTGATTGCGGGTAGCGATTCTGTGTCGCACCATTGTCTGACCTCGACTTTTTCTTGTGTTTGTAGTATTGATTCTGTATGTCATCGTTCGTGAAAGCTGTTTTGCTTGTTTGTTCTGGAGCAGATGTGAATTTGTGAGATTCTTTATCATGCCATGGCATGTTTGTAGTTTTGTCATTGTTTCGCAGTGTGCTGTGGCATTGTCCTTCACATGCAGAGTTGTACCATGTAGTACAGGTCGTTGGTTCATTGTTGTTGTTTGTGTGGTTACTGTCTTTGTTGTTTTCGTTGGCGTTCTTGGTGTCGTTCTTGTTGTTTTTTTGTCACGCTTGTTGATTCTGTTTTCGTTGTTTACGCTTTTATTCTTGTTCTTTTTCTTGTCGTGCTTGTTGTTTCTGGGATGCTTCTTGTTGCTTTTGTCATTCTTGTTGCGCTGCATGTTGTTTTTGTTGTTGCTGTTGTTGTTCTTGTTTCTGTTGTGCTTCTTGTGGTTTTTGTTGTTCTTGTTGCGCTCAATGAGTGTGCTATGTGGATGATTTGAGTCATTGTCACAGTTATTGGTGTCAGTGTCCTTTGTGGTCTCTGCTACATTGAGCGTATTTTCTTGAGAATTGTGAGAATGATCTGATGTTGCATTGATATTGGTGACATCAGTCATTTGTGGTGGATTCGATTCCTCTTCTTTGCTTACTTGGTACTCCTCTTCTAGAGTCATTTCAGGTTCATTTGAATCATCTGTGATCTCTTTGTGCTCCTTTTCTGGAGTCAAAATCTTCACAATTTCATTTTGTTGCGGGTTGTGGTGCTCCTTTTCTGGAGTCAAAATCTTCAAGATTTCTATTGACATGGTCTCTCTGGACTCATGGGTGGCCATCCTCTGATTATTGAGTGCTTCTGTGCAGACGAGCGGAGATATGTCAGTCTCGCTGTGATCCTGCACATCCTGTATGGGAATTGTGATTTCTTCGTCACATACAGTGGGTAGACATTCAGTGTCTTCTTCTGGTGGCTCAAATAAGCTTGATAGACTTCATGGTCTTGTACATGAATGGCGTTCGCTATGGAGTGTTTGCTTGCTTCCATTTTTGAGTCTGTCACCGAGATGTCTGTGGAGGCTTGCGTCACTCTCTTTGTGGAAGCTTGCGTCACTCTCTTTGTGGAGGCTTGTGTCGCTCTCTTTATGGAGTCCTTCATCGCTCTCTCTGTGGAGTCCTTCATCGCTCTCTCTCTGGAGTTTGTCATCGCTCTCTCTGTGGAGTCTGTCATCGCTCTCTTTGTGGAGTCGTGCCGTTTTCTCGCTGTAGAGTCGATCTGTGCTCTCTCAACGGAGTCATTCTGTGCTCTCTGTGGCGTCGCCTTCGTCTTGGGTATTGCTGTCATCCAATGTACCGGCGATCTGCCATGACATCATGGTGTTGGATTCATCTACCATGAGAAGAGTCGTATTGAGCTGTTCAACCGTGTTGCTGATGCTGTGATCAGGATCTCCGAATAACTCAGCCATGTCTGAGCAGTATTGTGTGTATTGTTCGATAGACAAATCATCGTTTTGTTTTGGAGTTGTGATCGTTCTCTTCATGTTCAATGAACAAATCACCTTCTTGTGTGGAGGCTAGGACCCTTTGTGATGCGTGGACCACTCTCTGTTTCTTGGCACCAGGCCGCAGCATAATCCTGCACTCACGAGTCGGGAAGTCATATATGCTGGGCTGAAGATTACCCAATCTGAAGAACTCATCGTCGGGGTCTTCACGGTACAACACCTCTAGTTGCGGTTCGGATTTGGTACTGGGGTAGCCATCTCCCAAGATGAAATCTTTGTCTGAGTCGTAGTCTACAAGGACCATATCATCTTCTAGGGCTGTGCTAACTGCTTGTTCCAGGGTGTTGTGAAAGTTATTTTTAACTTCTGGTGTAAGTTCGGGCATTGTTCTGTCTTTTGAGGTAAGAAAATTGGGTTTTGCAGCTTTAAATTTCATTTTGTTCATTTTCGTGCAGTTCCCTTTGAAGTGGGCGTGGTCCTGGTCATCTGACGTCATGACGCTAGTGACGTCATGTGCAGGACTCGATTGCGCATGCGCAATTCGAGTTTCCTTTACTATGCGCTCTTGGCATAACTGCGCATGTTCCTCAAGATGGCTGCCGCTCAGAACTTCCATCTTCTGTTTCAACCCTGTCTCTGCCTCGTGGTAAGTTTTGGCGCCGTTTTTTCCGATTTTCTTTTCTAGACACTGATTCTGTGTTTGTAAAGACTGACAGTATTGATTTTGTTTTTGTTCAGAAGCAAGGCATTTTTGTATAGCGATTTCTAGTTACATACTTATTTTGTGAAAGTTCTTCCCTCAAATTGTTATCAGATAGTCCAGAAATTAATTGATGCATTATCATAGTGTCTCTGAAATCAGCATAATCATAGCCTTGTGGTATTAACTTGAGATTTGTAATAAAATCAGAGATGGGCCCTCCGTTTCTCTGACAAGAGTTAAATCTTTCCAGCATCTCACCAGCCTGACTGTTACAGCGTTTAGCAAAGTTTTTGAGTATGATTTCTACTTTGGATTTGTCTTCACCTTCTAAGTAATTAAAGCAATGATAGATTTCTCTAGCTCCATGCCCTCCTGTTGAGAGTAGTAGGGCTATTTTCGTTGCGTCAGAGGCAGTGCTTAAATCATTAGCTGTGATAAATATTTGGAACAGTTGTTCAAACATTTTCCAGTTATAACTTAAATTACCGGTTGTTTCCAGCTGCCATGGAGTTCCAACAAATTCCATCAAATCAGTTAATCGTCGAGGATCCATTTGCTGCGAAGTCTTCCACTGTCGAATATCCGGTTTAAGTTTTTCTTTTCTTGCTGGTGTCTAGCTAGCTTTCTGAAATCACTCCGGGTACCATATGTTATTCTCTAAGTCTGAATAAAGATTGTAGACTTCCAGTTAACACAAATACTTTATTCAATGGGTTTGTTCTGTTTCCAGAGCTTAACTAGATATAGTCAAGAGGTATGACCAGTGAAGCTAAGGTAAGCTGCCTATGCTGAGCTGTCTCTGTGTGCTGCTGCTCACTAGCCCTGTGCTTCTGAAAGAGGCGGATCCTACCTTGGGTTGGACCCTTTATACCCGCCTCTGATGCCCTCTAGTGATGCTGTGGCTGTTACATCTGTCTGCAGTCCCTGGTTTATGTGCAGATGTATATACAGATGTACAGATCACTACAATATGCGGAGTATTTGGATGAGGAGCTCCTGAAGGAGCGTCAGAGACTTCAAATGGAATTTGGGCTCCTGTCCACAGATAAGGCAGAGGGGCAGCTGAGGAGGGTAAAAGGGGTGGTGTACGAATATGGGGAGAAAGCTAGTAGGATGTTAGCACATCAGCTGAGGAAGCAGGAGGCAGCGGAGAAATTTGGAAAGTAAAGGATATGAGAGGGAAGGTGATCATAGAATTTACAGTGCAGAAGGAGGCCATTCGGCCCATCGAGTCTGCACCGACTCTTGGAAAGAGCACCCTACCCAAGGTCCACACCTCTACCCTATCCCCATAACCCAGTAACCCCACCCAACACTAAGGGCAATTTTGGACACTAAGGGCAATTTACCTAACCTGCACATCTTTGGACTGTGGGAGGAAACCGGAGCACCCAGAGAAAACCCACACACACACGGGGAGGATGTGCTGACTCCGCACAGCCAGTGACCCAAACCGGAGTCGAACCTTGGATCCTGGAGCTGTGGAGCTGTGAAGCAATTGTGCTATCCACAATGCTACCGTGCTGCCCAGCTCTCAGGTGGTGGTGGACCCGGGGGCGGTGAATGATGTGTTTCGCGAATTCTCTCATCTACTTTATAAATCGGAATCCCCAGCCGGGGAGGAGGGTATGAAGCGATTTCTGCGGGGGGGGGGGGGGGGGGGGGGGGGGGGGGGGGCTAAAGTTCCCGAAGGTAGATGAGGAGCTGATGGAAGGCCTGGGTGGCCCAATTGGGCTTGGGGAGTTGATAGACGGATTGGGGGCGATGCACTCGGGTAAGGCCCCGGGATCTGATGGATACCCAGTGGAGTTCGACAAAACGTTTTCTGGGTTACTGGGGCCGCTGCTGGTTAAGGCTTTGAATGAGTCTAAGGAGTTAGGACTGCTCCCCCCAACGCTATCATAGGCATCGATCTCTCTCATTTTGAAGCGGGATAAGGACCCAGAGAGCTGTGGATCATACAGGCCAATCTCCCTTTTGAACGTAGTCACTAAATTGCTAGCAAAGTTCTTGGTCACACGTATAGAGGACTGTGTCCCAGAGGTAATCAGGGAGGTTCAGACGGGATTTGTGAAGGGTAGGCATCTGACGTCCAACATTTGACGGCTCTTAAATGTTATAATGATGCCAGCGGAGGGAGCGAGGTTGAGGTGGTAGTAGCCATGGATGCAGAAAAGGCCTTTGACCAGGTGTAGTGGAAGTACCTATGGGATATTCTAGGCAGGTTTGGGTTCGGGCAGGGATTTGTGGGCTGGGCCCAGCTGCTGTACCAAACTCCGGTGGCGAATGTAAGAACCAACCGCGTCCGGTCAGAATATTTTCGTCTCTGTAGGGGGACAAGACAAGCATGTCTGCTCTCCCCACTGCTGTTTGCCCTGGCCATAGTCATCGAATGTCTGGCGGGTGATAGTGGGGAGGGGTGGAGCTCTACGCGGACGATTTACTTCTTTATATCACAGACCTGTTGGGGGGATGGCTGGAATTATGGAGACACTGGAAGAATTTGGGCGGTTTTCAGGCTACAAACTAAATATGGGAACGTGCGAGGTGTTTGCGATTCAGGCACGGGGGCAGGAAAGGAGACTGAGGGAGTTACCTTTTAAAGTGGTGGGGAAGAGCTTCAGGTATCTGGGGATTCAGGTGGCCGAGTTAAATTTGGGTAAAGCGGTCTATCAGATGAAAAGAGATTTCCGCAGGTGGGACACGCTCCCATTGACACTGGCGGGGAGGGTACAGACGGTGAAGATGACAGTCCTCCCGAGGCTGCTGTTCTTTTTTCAATGTCCCCCGATTTTTCTCCCGAAGGCCTTTTTTAGGAAAATGAATGCGGTAATCTCGGGTTTTGTGTGGGCTGGTAAAACCCCGAGGGTGCAGAAGGCAACCCTGGAACGGGGTGGCGGGAGGGGGGCTTTGCCTGAGTTTTATTAACTATTACTGGGCGGCAACATATCAATAGTCAGGAAGTGGGAGGTGGGGGAGGGGTCGGTTTGGGAGCAAGTAGAGGCGGCATCCTGTAAGGGTACGAGCATGGAGGCTTTATTAATGGCGCCCCTGCCGTTCTCGCCGGCGTGGTACTCCACAAGCCCGGTGGTGGTGGCAGCCCTGAGGGTGTGGGGGCAATGGAGACAGCACATGAGATTGGAGGGGGCGTCGGTGAGATCACCGATTTGTGATAATCATTGTTTTGTTCCGGGAGGGGGGGGGGGGGGGGGTTGCTGGATGGGGGCTTTAGGACGTGGCAGTGGGCAGAGATTGAGAGATTTGGGGATCTCTTCATTGAGGAGGGTTTCCCGAGTCTGGAGGCATTAGAGGAGGAATTTGAGTTGCTGGGTGGGAATGGATTTCAGTACCTGCAGGTATGGGACTTTGTTCGGAGGCAGGCTCCAAGCTTTCCTCGCGTCCCCCTGAGGGGACTACAGGATAAGGTGTTGTCAAAAACGGGAATTGAGGAGTGGAGGGTCTCGGAGATATACAAGGAATTGATGAAGTGGGAAGGGGTCACAAGCGGGGAGGTGAAGAGGAAGTGGGAGGAAGAGTTGGGAGGGGAGTTGGAAGTCGGAATATGGGAAAAGACCTTGAGGAGGGTTAATCCATCCTCGTTGTGTGCCAGGCTTAGTCTGATCCAGTTCAAGGTGGTTCATAGGGCTCTTATGACTGTTGCCCGGATGAGTAGGTTTTTTGAGGAAGTGGAGGATAGGTGCGGATGCTGTGGGGGAAGCCCGGCGAATCATGTACATATCTTCTGGGTGTGTCCGAAGTAGAGGGGATTCTGGTAGGGATTTGTGGACATCATTGGGCAGCATGGTAGCACAAATGGATAGCACTGTGGTTTCACAGCACCAGGGTCCCAGGTTCGATTCTCCGCTGGGTCACTGTCTGCGCAGAGTCTGCATGGGTTTCCTCCAGGTGCTCCAGTTTCCTCCCATGTCCAAAGACGTGCAGGTTAGGTGGATTGGCCATGATAAATTGCCCTTAGCGACGAAAAAAAAAGGTGAGGAGGGGTTGTTGGGTTACGGGGATAGGGTGGAAGTGAGGGCTTAAGTGGGTCGGTGCAGACTCGATGGGTTGAATGACCTCCTTCCGCACTGTATGTTCTATGTCAGATGTCCTGGAAGGGAGGGTGACTCAGAGTCTGGAAATGGCAATATTTGGGGTATTGGAAGATCCGGGAGCCCAGTGGGGGGAGGGAGGTTGATGTCCTGGCCTTCTCCTCCCTGGTGGCCCGGAGACGGATTTTGCTGGGATGGAGGGACTCAGAGCCTCAAAGACAGGTGTATGGGTCAGCGACATGGCAGGGTTGCTCAGCCTGGAAAAAATTAAGTTCGCCTTGAGAGGTTCAACACAGGGGTTTGCCTGGAGGTGGCAGTCGTTCATCGACTTCTCTCCACATCAAAAACCATCCATCCAGCCAACAGAGCTAACCGACCCCTGAATATCCCTTTATACCGGCAACTCATAAAATAAACCTGTCAATCTCGGCCTTGAAAATTCCAACTTTCCAAAAAGAGAATTTTATATTTTCAACTCTGTTGTGGAAAAGTGATCCCGGATATCTCATCGAATGACCCAAGTCTGAATTGTAAAAATGCTTCCTTTTGTTCTGGATTTGTCCACCAGATAAAAAATCTTTCTGCGTCTATCCTATTGAATCCTTTTATCATTTAAATATGTCATTTAGATCGCTGCCAAACCTTCTGAATCGACCAGAATACATGCCAAATTCATGCAATATGTCCTCCTCATTTAACCCTTTAACCCGCGGTATCATTCTGGTGGATCTGCATCGCACCTGCTTCAAGGTCAATATGCCCTTCTCGATATTTGGTGCCCGAAACGCAACGTTCCAGACAAACTATAAATATCCTCGGAGGTTACCATTGACCACAATCTGAACTGGAACAACCATGAAAATGTTGTGGCTACAAGAGGAGGTCAATGGCTGGAAATTCTGCAGACAGTAACTCACCTCCTGGCTCCCCAAAACCTGTCCACCATCTACAAAGCACAAGTCAGGAGTATGATATAATATTCTCCTTTCTCCTGGTAATTCCAACAACACTCAAGAAGTTCAACAACCTCCAGGCTAAAGCAACCCAATTCGCACCCCATCTACCACCTCAATCATTCACTCCTTCCATCACTGGCACACAGTAGCAGCAGTGTGTCCCATCTACAAGGTGCACTGCAGGAACTCACCAGGGCACCATCAACAGCTCTTTCCAAACCGTGATCGCTGTCACCTAGAAGGACAAGAGCAACAGATCCATAGAAACACCATCACCTGGAAGTTCCCCTCCAAGCCACTCATCATCCTGACATGGAAATATAACGTGCATTCAGTATCGCTGGCTCAAAATCGTGGAACTCCCACCCTAACAGCACTGTGGGTGTACCTACACCACATGGACTGCAGCAGTTCAAGAAAGCAGCTCACCACCACCTTCTCAAGGGCAATTAGGAATGTTGGCCTGGCTAGCATACCCACATCCAGTGAAAGATTAAAGAAATAAATCAAAATTAGCAAGTGCAAGATGCCCCAAGTGAAAGCAAGTGGGATGCAAAAGCCTGGCTCTGGGACTTTCCAACTGGAATCTCCGGGATCTTGTCATTGCAATGCAGATACTTGCAAAGTATGAGGATCCTATGGAAATGATGGGAAGATGTGCAGTTATGGCAAAAATGTCCAATGTCATCCTTCACACAACTATTAGAGAGTGTTTCTTAACACTGTAGAGCTTGCTGAGCAGAGCGGACATTTCAGGAACTTCTGTAAATGTTGTTCAGACCACAGCTGGCTCCTAACACAACTCGGGAGCGATACAGCCTGCCTGCCGACTGCCTATCAGTCCCCTGTGATGATGCTTTTGATCCTGGCTTCCCTTGTTTCTCCTTTTCCATAAAGGTGGATCATTTCTGTGGGAAGGAAACATTTTACTGCATAGGCATGCAAACTGGCCCATAATCTGCGGTGCGAATGATATGTTCCGTGAGTCGCCAATCTCTGAAAATTGCTGGATGATTTTCACAACTCCACCATCAGCTTCACAAAAACATTATCTCGCCTTAACCCTGCCCCCATGAGTTTCAAAATGTTGCTGCAATTGCATATTAATTGCCCATTAAACTTGTCAGTGAAAGTCAAGTCTTGCAATTAATAACACAAGGACCCTTTTAATGTAATTGTCGGTGAGTCGGTCAACCTCAAAAGGTGATCTATTAGAAGTAAGTTCTTCAGGAAGCTAAATTTATCAAAATGTCACATTTAGCATTTACATGTTACTTTTCCATTTTGACTTTTTTAAAACCCTTTCCTCATCCAAACTTTTTTTTCCCTTCTTTATATCTCTTTTTCTACCTGATAGGATTCGAATTCACCCTCCTTCTCAGCCTCTCCTCGGAACCTTTAAATCCCATTGTTTGTGAAGGAGATAAGCCGTTGGTTCCATTGTTCACTGGGGTGCCAGATATTTGGCTGCCCTCTGCATGCTGTGGTCAATCAGCTTGAGTCGATCCAGCAAGTTTACAGCATGGAAATAATAGCATGGACTGAAGGGTGCAGGAAAAAGTCTAACAAATCCAATTCCCAGAAAGCTTTGGCCCGCGATCAAGTCAACTCGCAGTGCAAATGTGCACGATTGTTATTGATCTGGAAGTAAAACAGTATTTCAGAAACAATCCAGAAAACATTATGGGGTGGGGGGGGGGGGGGGGGGGGGGGGAGAGTTCTCCGGCCGTTGTGATTCTCTGTTCCCGCGGGTGGGTTTTTCGGGGGCGTGTAGTGGCTTCAATGGGAAATCCAATTGAGAAGTGGTGGGAAGCGAATGTTGTGCCGCTGAGGATCGCGCAGCTGGGTTACTGGAGAATGCAGCTCTATATATCACAAGGTATGTACTGACCAAGCACTGCAAATACTAGTGAATAAAATAAAATACAATTATTATTTAACAAATCACATAGATGCAAAATCTGCTGCGTAATTTCAAATATTAATTGGAAACTGAGTGGAAAGACAGATTAGGTAGGTTAATACGGAATAAATAGCATTTACATACTTACATAAAATAATACACAGCCCATAATGTTAGGAATATTTTATACACACCGTAGTGCACATGTCACAAGGTTATTGGCAGCAAGAATTTACTTTTATGAGGAACTTGACCACTTCCCACCAACCTTGAGGGCCATTAACGTACCTATTGCAACGTTCTCCTCGCCTCAGTGCAGGGTCTTCAGAATGTTTGGTAATGGCTGTCTCGGTTTTCCCTCTGCTATCTGCTGGTGGAGGAGTCCCCCTCTCCATCGCCTGCACAAAGAAAGAGGAATAGTATTTTCATGCCCGTCATATCAAGGTTCGGCTCATACACGCCGCAACTTCTAAATGCCGCTTTCGGACCCATCAAGAGTTGAGAAAGCGATCTGCTCTGCTGATGTAACATGGTACCATCTGGATCAAGGCCAAACTGTGCCCCCCCTGCTCCTGATCAGGAACAAACTGAGAAGCATCTAGCCTGTTCTGCTTCCCTTTTTCAAACTTTATATTCTTCAGGGCACTAAAATCCTCTTTGTGGCGCAGTTAAAATAATGACCACCCAGTTTATATTTTCCTGTAGCTGCATGGTGGTGATTGTTGAGTGCTGTGCAAAGACTCACTCCTCAAACTGTACCTCGGTCTGGCTGATTGATTAATAAAGTGCTTTTCTGCCGTGTGGCGCAGCTGTCTGAACTGCCGTACACAGCGGGGGGGAGCTGCAGCCAATAGGCATCACCTTTCCAGGTTTGAGATTCCAATTCCAAAGCTGCAGGACACAACACTCCCTTTCATCCACACACCTCAGATCCCCCAATTAAAAAACAATCACTCCACCCCAAAATCCCGACAGCTGAAATAAGTACAATTCTCTCAGTCCAAATACAATTTAGCTCGGCAGTGAGCATTACAGCAATTCGTAGCTGGGTGATTCAACAAAAAAAACCACAATTGGAACTTCTGGTGGCGGCCATTCTGGTGGCGGCCATGGTGTGAGTGGTCGCACATTTGGGCGTGTTTTTTTCAGACCTTTTCACCAGTTAACAGGTGGATGTGAGGCAGAAAATAGATGCAGGAGAGTAGGGGGAAGAGATTGACCCTCTGGTGTATGGAGCTGAGGGCCAGAAGCGGTCGAAAAAGAGGGAATCAGTCGGTTGGAGCTGGTGCGGCACCTGCGAAGCACGTGGAGATGGCGGAAGGGTAGGGAGCAGCCCTGCTGGCTCAGTGGTCAACGGACAAGCTGGTGAGCTTCTTCGGCTGATTATGGGGGAGGGGACTTTAATACGGTCCTGGATCCAAGACTGGACCGGTCGGGCGCAAGGTCGGGGACAGTGTTAAAGAACAAAGAAAAGTACAGCACAGGAACAGGCCCTTTGGCCCTCGAAGCCTGCGTCGACCATGCTGCCCGTCTAAACTAAAATCTTCTACACTTCCGGGGTCCGTATCCCTCTATTCCCATCCTATTCATGTATTTGTCAAGATGCCCCTTAAACGTCACTATCGTCCCTGCTTCCACCACCACCTCCGGCAGTGAGTTCCATGCACCCACTACCCCCTGTGTAAAAAAACTTGCCTTGTACATCTCCTCTAAACCTTGCCCCTTGCACCTTAAACCTATGCCCCCTAGTAATTGACCTCTCTACCCTGGGAAAATATCTCTGACTATCCACTCTGTCTTTGCGCCTCATAATTTTGTAGACCTCTATCAGGTCGCCCCTCAACCTCCTTCGTTCCAGTGAGAACAAACCAACTTTATTCAACCTCTCCTCATAGCTAAGTCGGCTACAGCCAAGGAGCTTTGGGGTTCATGGAGCACATGGTGGGGGGAGTGGATCCATGGAGATTTGGGAGGCCGAGGGCGAAGGAGTTTTCGTTTTACTCCCATGTGCACAAGGTGTACTCCCGAATAGACGGTGGATGTCGTGTGTTCGGCGATAGTGGTGTCAAACCATGCCCCGCACTGGGTAGATTTACGACTTAACAAAGTGGGGGCCCAGCACCCGCAGTGGAGGCTGGATGTGGGACTGTTAGCGGAGGAAGAGGTGTGTGAGTGGGTGAGGAAGGCCATCCGGGGATATGTAGAGATTAATGGTACGGGGGAGGTTTTGGCAGGTGCGGTTTGGGAGGCACTGAAAGCAGTGGTCAGGGGGGAGTTTATTTTGATTCATGCGCATAGGGAGAAGGCAGAGCAGGTGGAGATAGAAAGGCTAGTGGAAGAAATCCTGCAGGTGGACAGGAGATATGCAGAGGCCCTGGAGGAAGGGCTGTTAAAGGAACGGCAGAGGTTGCAAATGGAAATCGGGCTGTTATCCACAGGTAAGGCGGTAGGTCAGTTGAGAAGTGTGAGAGGGGTGGTATATGAGTATGGGGAGAAAGCGAGCAGGATATTAGCGCATCAGTTGAGGAAGCAAGAGGAGGCAAGAGAGATTGGGAAACTGAAGGGCTCAGGTAGGAATATGGTCCAGGACCTGATGGGAAGGGGGGGGGGGGGGTGGGAAATGGGGTGTTTAGGGAGTTTTATAGCAAATTGTACGAGTCGGAACCCCCAGCCGGGAAAGAGGGGATGAGGTAGTTTCTGGGAGGGTTGGAGTTCCTGAAGGTTGATGAGGAACTAGTGGAGGGTTTGGGGGCCACAATTGGGCTAATAGAAGTTGTTGAGGGGTTGGAGGCGATGCAATCGGGTAAGGCCCCGGGACTGGACAGGTACCCGGTGGAATTTTACAAGAAGTTCTCTGGGGTGTTTGGACAGCTGTTGGTAAGGGCCTTCAATGAGGCAAAGGAGTTGGGAGTGCTCACCCCGACCTTGTCACAAGCATCGATCTCCCTCATTTTAAAGCGGGATAAGGACCTGGAAAACTGTGGGTCATGCAGGCCGATCTCCCTGTTAAATATGGATGCTAAACTACTGGCGAAGATCCTAGCCACAAGGATCGAAAACTGCATCCCAGGGGTAATAGGGGAGGACCAGATAGGGTTCGTTAAGGGGCGGCATTTGCCGACCAACATTAGGAGGTTACTTAATGTAATTATGATGCCTCCAGAGGGGCGCGAGGAGGAGGTGGTGGTGGCCATGGACGCAGAAAATGCCTTTGATCGGGTGTAGTGGGCATACTTATGGGAGGTCCTGGGGCGGTTTGGGTTTGGACAAGGATTTGCGGACTGGGTCCGGTACGGTTGCTATACCAAACACCGGTGGCGAGTGTGCGGACGAATCGGGTGAGATCAGACTATTTCAGGTTACATGGGGGACAAGGCAGGGATGTCCACTTTCACCACTGTTGTTTGTCTTGGCTATAGTGTCATTGGCAATGGCATTAAGATCGTCGAGGGTGTTGGCTGTTATACCAGGCTCCGGTGGCAAATATAAGAGCCAACCGTGTCCGGTCAGTATTTTAGTATCTGCAGGGGGACAAGACAGGGATGTCCGCTCTCCCCATTACTGTTTGCCCTGGTCATATCATAGAGCTCTTGGCAATGGCCCTTAGATCATCAAATGCCTGGCGTGGGATAGTGACAGGGTGTGTGGGGGGGGGGGCACAGAATCTCTCTACATGCGGACGATTTGTTGCTCTATGTCACAGACCCAGTGGGGGGATGGCCGAAATCATGGAGATACTAGGAGAATTTGGGCGTCAGTGTGGTCACCGATTTGTAACAATCACTGGTTTGCCCTGGGGGGGGGGGGGTCTCGTTTTACGCAGATGATCTACTTTTGCACATATCGGACCCACTGGGGGATTGGTGGGATTGTGGGGATGAGAGGAATTCGGCTGGTTCTCGGGATACAAATTGAATATGGGTAAGAGTGAGGTCTTTGCGATCCAGGCGAGGGGGCAGGGGAAGCGATTGAGTGAGATGCCGTTCAAGGTGGTGGGACGGAGCTTTTGATAGTTGGGTATCCAGGTGGTGCAGGAGTGGGAAAAGCTGCATAAGCTGAATCTGGGTCGGTTGGTTGATCAGATGAGGGGGGACTTTCGGAGGTGGGACGCGCTCCCGTTGTCATTGGCGGACGGATTCAGAGAGTTAAGGTGACAGTCCTCCGAGGTTTATGTTTGGTTTTCAGAGCCTTCCAATTTTTTTCCCAAGGCGTTCTTCAAAATAGTGAATGCAGAGATCTCGGGATTTGTTTGGGCGGGTAAAGCCCCGCAGGTGAAGAAGGTGCTGCTGGAGCGGGGGGAGGGGGGGGGGGGGTAACTCCACAAGCCCGATAGTAGTGGCAGCCCTGAGGGTGTGAGGACAGTGGAGGCAGCACATGGGGCTGGAGGGGGCGTCGGTTTGGGCGCCGATATATAATAAACACCGTTTCACCCTGGGCGGTCTAGATGGGGGGTTTCAGAGGTGGCAGTGGGTAGGGATCGGGATATTTGGGGATCTGTTTATTGATGAGGGTTTCCCAAGCTTGGAGGAGCTTGAGAAGGAATTTGAGTTGCCGGGGGGAATGGATTCCAGTATGTGCAGGTGAGGGATTTTGTGCGGAGGCAGGTTTCGACCCTCCCGCACCTGCCGCACCAGGGACTGCAGGATAAAGTGGTGTCGAGAACAGGAGTAGGAGGGGGGTTGGTCTCAGATATCTATAAGGGACTGATGGAGTGGGAGCACCGATATGGGAGGTGAAGAGAAAGTGGTAAGAGGAGCTGGGTGGGGAGTTGGAGGCCGGGTTATGGGAGGAGGCCCTGAGGAGAGTTGATGCAACCTCGTTGTGCACCAGGCTCAGCCTGATACAGTTTAAGGTGGTCCATAGGGCACATATGACTGTGGCCCGGATGAGCAGGTTCTTTGAGGGGGTGGGGGATAGGTGTAGGCGCTGTGCAGGGGATCCTGTGAACCATGTCCATATGATTTGGGCATGTCCGAAGCTGAGGGGTTTCTGGCAGGGATTGTTGACGTCATGTCAGAGGTCTTAAAAGTGAAGGTGTTGCCTAGACAAGCTATGGTGATCTTTGGGAGGCCGGAGGTGAGAGAGGCTGACGTCCAGGCTTTTTGCCTCCCTGGTGGCCTGGAGACGGATCTTACTAGGGTGGAGAGCCCCTGAAGTCGGGGGTATGGGTAAGCGACATAGCGGAATTTCTCAGACTCGAGAAAATTAAATTCGCCTTGAGGGGTTCATTGCAGGGGTTCGCTCGGAGAGGGCAGCCGTTCATCGACTTCTTCTCATTGTTTTTTCAACATAGAACATGGAACATACAGTGCAGAAGGAGGCCATTTGGCCCATCGAGTCTGCACCGATTCACTTTAAGCCCTCACTTTCACCCTATCCCCGTAACCCAATAACCCTTCCCAACCTTTTTGGACACTAAGGGCAATTTAGCATGTCCAATCCACCTAACCTGCATGTCTTTGGACTGTGGGAGGAAACCGGAGGAAACCCACTCAGACACGGGGAGATCGTGCAGACTCCGCACAGACAGTGACCCAGCGGGGAATCAAACCTGGGACTCTGGCACTGTGAAGCCACAGTGCTAACCACTGTGCTACCGTGCTGCCCCAAATTTAGAGTACCCAATTTATATTTTCGAATTAAGGGGCAATTTAGCGTGGCCAGTCCACCTACCCTGCACATCTTTGGGTTGTGGGGGCGAAACCCACGCAGACACGGGGAGAATGTGCAAACTCCACACGGACAATGACCCAGAGCCGGGATCAAATCTGGGACCTCGCGCCTTGAAGCAGCAGTGCTAACCACTGCGCCACCGTGCTACCCTGCACAAACATATAGGAGCTTGCCCTGCACAAAAATGTTGCTCTGTTCCCTATATTACTACAGTGACTATTTCAAAATAGTTTCCTGGCTGTAAAGCACCTTGGAATGTCCTGAGGTCATGAAAGTAAGTCTTTCTTTACAACCATGAGTACAAAAACAAACACCACAAGAGAAGCGCAAGGCTCCATCCTGGTGCGTTAGCTCAAAATGATTAAAACTAAACAGGTCTTCCTTTAGTCTTTCCCTTGCCAAGCTGTGCTCTGTAAATACAAAGTTAAAAATAGAATTTTTTTAAATTAAAAGCTTCCATCTCACTGGGAAGGTTTCAGGCTAACCCACGTCCAATAATCTGCTCCGAAAATTCTGCTCATGTTTTGACAGTTCTGACACTTCGCAAAAAAAAATGTCAATTTGCCTTATTTATCCTAATGTTAAAGCAACCTTTTTAAAATTCCAGGATCTGCATCCGCAATCTTTGTTCAAAACTAATCAGTGCTTCATTGGGCCATACCTATCTATGTACAAAGTGTAAAATCCATTTGTGAGCTGTTGAGATATCTTCTTTACAGACTAACAAACAAAGGAGAAAATATTACTTCCACCCAACTTCAGCTGTGGAAATGTAACACTCCAACTTCTCTTAATAATGAAAAATTGATACTTGGGAAGCTGATGGTGGCTTTCAATTGGCCACCAGAAGTACCTTTAAGGATTCCTGATATGGCCACTGAGTGCACAAAATGGACAGCTCAGATCACGCTGAGTTCAGGTAATTCACAGTCCAGTTTCTCAAAGAAGCCTGCAACAAGCCCTCCATTTCCAAAACCGACAGACCCAATGCCAATTTCGAGTAGGTGCCCCAAATACCAACTGAGAAGCCCCAACAAAATTGGCAGGTGGCACATTTCTGGCATGGGCATGAAATGAGTTGTCCACTATAATCAGACCCCCAAGCATTTGTTTTATGCCTACAAATTGTGCACAGCACGCTCCAATCTCCAGCCCATAGTGCCAAAAACATGAACTGATAAATGGATGAACAGAATTAGAAATCAGCCACTGATATTTAAAACAGACATCATCTTCAATGTGCCCGGAATTTGCACTTTTCGGGCAAAACTACTGATTGGTGAGGCTGATTGGTAGGTTGCTAATTACATTCAAATTTAGTATCCTCTTTCAGCATATTAATCAAACTCATTGAATGTCCAATTATTAGTTGCCTGTATTAAATTCGGTATGTGGGGCACACATTTCATTGCATTTTAATTGTGGTTTGCTCCTAGTGGAAGTACCTGTATTGCCAGTTATTCTCTCGTGGCCAAATCCTTATTGCACAAATGATCAAGCCTTTATCAAATTTCTGGTTGTGGGAGTTTGCTGTGTGTAAATTGGTTGAGATGTTTCCACAATATAACAGTGTCAAAAAGACTTAATTGGCTTTGACGTGCTTTGTGGAGTTAAAGGTATTGAAACACGTTGTATAAATGCAAGTCTAAGTAGTGCTCTGATTGGAGGTTTCAATATAAAGCCTGTTACACCAGTGTGAGAAAAGGCAGTTTCTGAATGAGATTGTGTGTAACAAAGAATGAAAGCAGAGACTGGCCGGAAGCTCTCAAAGATAAATAAAACTCAGGAGAAATGGTTAATAAAAAATACTGGCTAGTCCAGTCCCACCACGATTTCCCCGCCCCCTGCGTGGTGGGTTCCCGGTGGCAGCAGATGTGAACAACGGGAAAACTCATTGACAGCGGCAGGACTGGGAAAATCCCACTACCAGCCCATGGTGGGCCACCTCCGCCACTGCAAAACATGCCGTGAGGGGGGCACGGAATATCCTGCTCACTATATACTCTTATCTAAATCCTGGAGATCACTGAATGTTTGTTTTTATTACACTCTTGTACATGAGGTTATTTCATGTACAGTGTAGGGCCATTAATGAATTCTCTTTTACTTTGAAACTTATTGAGCAATCCCCCACGTGACTTGCTTGGAGGTCAAACATGGTGATAAGAAGTTCAGATGAATCTTATCTTTGGTTCAACAAGTATAAAGAAGAAACAATTAGATTTTGTTTAAGGTCAGATTAAACTAACCAAGTAAATGTTCAACAAACGTCTTTCCAATAAACCATCATCTTATATTCAATCTGCCATTCAAAAGTTAAACTAGGATATGTAATAGTAGACACAATTCATTTGGAAAGACCTTGGGTGGGATTCTCCGACCTCCTGCCAGGTCGGAGAATTGCCGGGGCGGGGGGGGGGGGCGGCGTGAATCCCGCCCGGCCGCTCCGACGGCGGTTTTTTGGCGGGGGCGGGGATCACGTCGCGCCGGTCGGGGGCCGTTGACAGTGGCCCCCCCCCCTGGCGATTCTCCGGGCCCCAATGAGCCGAGCGGCCGCCCGTTTTCGGTTGGTCCCGCCGGTGTGAAATACACAAGGTCCATACCGGCGGGACCTGGCTCTGACGGTGGCCTGCAGAGTCCTTGGGGGGGGCGTGTGGGGATCCGGCTCTGGGGGGCGGGGCTCCCGCGGTGGCCTGGCCCGCGATCGGGGCCCACCGATCTGCGGGCGGGCCTGTGCCGTGGGGGGCACTCTTTTCCTCCCCGCCGCCCTCTGTAAAGCTCCGCCATGGCCAGCGCGGAGAAGAAACCCCCTGCGCCCGCACAGGGATCACGGCAGCAATTCTGCGCATGCGCCAGAACACGCTGGCACTCCCGCGCATGCACCAACACACGCCAACCGCTGGAGACCCATTGCCGCTGGTTGGCATGGCACCAATCACTCCAGCGCCGGATTCCGCAACTTCCGGGCGGCCGGACACCAGAGTGGTTCACGCCACTCTTTGCCGCCGGGACGGCCCGCCCGCCAGTTGGGGGAGAATCCCGGCCCTTTTCTCTACATTAGTGAGAAATAGAAGGTATTTATATGGTGGCTTCCTTGACTGCTGGATGTTCCATGGCAGTGAAGTGTCATCATCATTGTAATGTAGAGAAACAAGGGCAGCCAATTTGTATAGAGTGAGCACCCAGAAATGGCAATGAGATCATTGAACAATTTACATTGTTGACTAACGTTGGCTGACGGATAATTGCTGGCCCAGGCAGGAGAAGACCTCCACTGCCCTTCTTTGAAATCATAGAATCATAGAATTTACAGTGCCGAAGGAGGCCATTCAGCCCATCGAGTTTGCCCCGGCCCTTGGAAAGAGCATCCTACTTAAGCCACACGCCTCCACCCTATCCTCTTTATCCCTGTAACCCAGTAACCACAGCTAACCTTTGTCTTTTGGACACTAAGGGCAATTTAGTATGGCCAATCCACCTAACCTGCACACCTTTGGACAGTGGGAGGAAACCGGAGCACCCGGAGGAAACCCACGCAGTCACGGGGAGAATGTGCAGACTCTGCACAGACAGTGACCGATGCCGGGAATCAAACCTGGGACCCTGGAGCTGTGAAGCAACTGTGCTAACCACTGTGCTTCCGTGCTGCCCTAAATAGTGCTGGGGATTTGTAAATACGTTGCGAGCAGTTCAGGGAAGATTTACTAGGCCTGGAATGGGTGGGTTGTCTTATGAGGTAAGGTTGGACAGGCTTGGCTTGTATCCACTGGACTTTAGAAGAGTAAGAGATGACTTGATTGAAAGATATAAGGCCCGAGAGACCTTGATTGGATTGGATTGGATTTGTTTATTGTCACGTGTACTGAGGTACAGTGAAAAGTATTTTTCTGCGTGCAGCTCAATAGATCATGAAGTACATGGGAAGAAAAGGGAATAAAAGAAAATACATAATAGGGCACACAAGGTACACAATGTAACTAAATAAGCACCGTCATCGGATGAAGCATACAGGGGTGTAGTATTAACGAGGTCAGTCCATAAGGGGGTCATTTAGGAGTCTGGTAATAGCAAGGAAGAAGCTGTTTTTGAGTCTGTTCGTGCGTGTTCTCAAGCTTCTGTATCTCCTGCCCGATGGAAGAAGTTGGAAGAGTGAGTAAGCCGGGTGGGAGGTGTCTTTGATTATGCTGCCCGCTTTCCCCAGGCAGCGGGAGGTGTAGATGGAGTCAATGGATGAGAGGCGGTTTGTGTGATGGACTGGGCTGTGTTCACGACTCTCTGAAATTTCTTGTGGCCCTGGGCTGAGCAGTTGCCATACAAGGCTGTGATGCAGCCAGATAGGATGCTTTCTATGGTGCATCTATAAAAGTTGGTAAGAGTTAATGTGGACATGCTAAATTTCCTTAGTTTCCTGAGGAAGTATAGGCGCTGTTGTGCGTTCTTGACAGGGTGGATTTGGAAAAGATGTTTCATCTTGTAGGAGAATCTAGAACTCGGGGTCATTGTCTAAAAATAAGGGGTTACTCATTTAAGACAGAGAGAAGGAGAACGCCTCCTCCCAGTTTGTATGTTCATATGTCTATACCTTTCACATCCACCCGAGAGGGTATACACCAGACCCCAGTTTAACATCTCATCTGAAAGATGGGCCTCTGTTTAAAGTCGATCCTGGTGCTGCTCCAGCCAGAACAAAACAAAATTTAACACAACGCACACAAACTCCTATCTTCAAGGATTGTCTTAAATATACAGTCATTGTGGCAGAATGAAGGAGCTTACAAACACAGAACTGGTTCGTTCAGCCCAGTGTCTCTGCCAGTGCTAATTTTTCAGTTAGATCTCTCTACTTTATCCCATTTCCCATATTTTATTAAATATGTTTATTTTGTAAGTACATATCCATCTTCTCCTCAATAATGGCTCAATAAGACACGCAGTAAAGCAATTCTATGTTCTAATAACAGTGTGTGTGAAAACTGACTTGCCTCTTCACTCTGGCGATAACCCTTACACTGATAATCGTTTGGCAGTAGTGGTGCTTTAGAATCATAGAATTTACAGTGCAGAAGGAGGCCATTTGGCCCATCGAGTCTGCACCAGCTCTTGGAAAGAGCACCCTACATAAGCCCACACCTCCATCCTATCCCCTTAACCCGGTAACCCCACCCCACCTTTTGTTTGGACACTAAGGGCAATTAGCATGGCCAATCCACCTAACCTGCACATCTTTGGACTGTGGGACACCCGAAGGAAACTCACACAGACACGGGGAGAACATGCAGGCTCCGCACAGACAGTGACCCAAGCCGGGAATTGAACCTGGGACCCTGGAGCTGTGAAGCAACCGTGCTAACCATTGTGCTACCGTGCTGCAGAAAGAAAACAGACATGCTGTCAAAGCTTTTCATCTTATACTCATCAGTCCAGATTTGCCCCGATGAGTGCAAAGCAAAAAACTTCAAAAACAAGTCCCTGATTCAGTTATACTGGTCTGCTAACTGGTGATAATGCTTCATTGTTTATCCTTTCTAAACCTTCCATAATTTTGAAATTCTCCATAGGAACTTCCTTCACCCTCTCCAATCCAGAGAAAACCCAGTATACATTTGTCTTTCATTTCATTTTCTATCTACATCACCACAGCTTTCAAAGGTGGAAAGATATCTTTCTCTCTGTGCCTCCATTTAATTGAAAAATTATCAAGGGAAGTAGCAATTGAAGACAGAAACTTGAATTAATGGTCTGTATTCACGATCCTGAAGAGAATTGCAGTGTACAGAAAAGGATTTATAGATGAGAGAATTGATCTGCAGCGGTCTTGATTTGTTGTCATGACCTTTATTGGAGTTGAGTG
Organism: Scyliorhinus torazame; assembly: GCF_047496885.1. Taxonomy (NCBI): domain Eukaryota; kingdom Metazoa; phylum Chordata; class Chondrichthyes; order Carcharhiniformes; family Scyliorhinidae; genus Scyliorhinus; species Scyliorhinus torazame. Next base: position 112,255,010 of record NC_092722.1, on the reverse strand, counting down.
CTTATTAATATGTAGTATGTGGTGAAAAAATATATATAATATAAAATTATATACAATCCTGACGACTTGATAGGGTGGATATTGTGTGGATGTTTCCACTTGTGGGGAGTCTAGAACAAGGGGACATGATTTACGAATCAGGAGTTTCCTCTTTAAATGGAAATGAAGAGATTTATTTCTCTCAGAGGGTCACTAACATGAGGAATTCTCCTTCCTAGAAAGCAGAGGAGGCAGGGTCACGGAATTTATTTCAGGCTGAGTTGGACAACTTTCGGAAAGAAAAGGCATAAGTGGAATTGAGACTACGACCAGATCAGCCACGATCCTATTGAATGGCAGAACAGACTCAAAAGGGTTAATGACCGTCTGCTGCTCCTGTACTGTGGTCCTTATGACCCCTTCTTTTCAAACTGTGTCTCCTAGCTCTAGCTTCCCTCACGAGGGAAAAGATCCTCTGAGCATCCACCCTGTCGAGCCCCCACAGAATCTTAAATGTTTCTATAAGATCACCTCTCATTCTTCTAAATTCCATTGCGTATAAGCACAACTTGCTCATCCTTTTCACGTAAGACAACCTACTCAACCCTCACTGAGCTGCTTCCAATGTACGTTTATCTCTCCTTAAGAAAGGAGACCAAAACTGCACACAGGTGTGGTCTCACCAATGCCTCGTGCAAGACCTCCCTACTTTTATACTCCATTCCCCCCTGCAATAAACGTTCCATTTGCCTAATTACTTGCTGTACATTCATGATAACTTTTTGTGATTAATGTACAAGGACACCCAGATTCTTCTGTGCCACAGCATTCTGCAGTCTCCGTCGACTTTTGTACTTTTCTACGAATCCTGCATCCTCAGCACATTGCTGGGTTTTTGTTTCATTCGCTCTTGGGATGTAGGCGTTGCTGGCTGGGCCAGCATTTATTACCCATCCCTAAATGCCCTCGAACAGGAGGGCAGTTAAGAGTCAACCGCATCACAGTGTGGGTCTGGAGTCGCATATAGGCCAGACCGGTTAAGGACAGCAGATTTCCTTCCCTGAAGGACATTAGTGAACCAGATGGGTTTTTACGACAATCGGTAATGGTTTCGTGGTCATCATTAGACTTTTAGTTCCAGAATTTTTGTACTGAATTCCACTTTCACCATCTGCCATGTTGGGATTTGAGCCCGGGACCCCAGAGCTTTACCCTGGGTCCCTGGATTACTAGTCCAGTGACAATACCACTACACCACTGCCTCCCCAGACAGCGAAGCCTGGGCAACTTAACCTACCAAGAAAAAAGGCTCAATAACCTCAGTCTCTGGTGTCCACTATACATCCTCAGCATCACATGGAAAGAGAAAGTCACCAATGAAGCAATATTTTCCATTAAAGTATGTTAACGTTAAACCAGCAAAGACGACTCTGCTGGCTGGGGCACGTGCACAGTATGGAAGATGGCTGCATTCCCGAGGATATGCTGTCTGGTGAGATGGCCCATGTCAAGATAGACCAGCAGGGCAGCCAAAGTTCCGATAAAAGGATACAGTCCAAAGAGACACAAAAGCCCTTAACACCAATCCCATCAAGTGGATGACTCCAGATGCAAATGGCGGTACCAGCAGGAGTTCACCAGCATGACAACATGTGGTTTCAGAAGCTCCAAAGCTGAAGCCAGCCCTGCAAATAAGGTATCAGCAGAGATCATCCCACACCACCGGCAAGGGACAACTTCCTGTGGGGCTTTTGTGGGCGACTTTGTCTTTCTGAAGTTTTGTAAGGGCCACGAAGAATCCAGCACAAGTTTTAAGGATACAAAGTAATAACATTTATTTACGATAACATATATACATAACAGTAGCAGTAACTTCCCTTGCTACATACTCCTTCCTGTTGGTTCCTGAACTGGCCAGCTTTATTTATACTAGGAGTTTACTAGTGGTTTCTCCACTCCCCTCATTGGGGAAGCTCATACTCCCACAGGATTGTGGGATAGTCATTAGTCCCCAGCCAATGGTAAGTAGGCAGGTTATAACATGAAGTTTGTTCAGTCATGGAAAGAAGTGCAGCAGTTGACCTTATCTGATCTCACCAAACTTCTGCATTCCCATCATCACTGGCAGATGGAAGGATGTCAATCCACAACTTTAGGACTTCCTACAACACCTCACAACCAATGAAGTACATCTGTTTAAATGCCATTACTGTTTTAATGTAAGAGACATTAGTGCAAGCATTGTGGTTTTTCTTCTCTACTAAATCATTTCACATTTCTAAAACATAGTTAATTACAGAATTTGAGTATTGTTGGAAAAAGAGATGTGCTGTTGAAGCTTTTCAGCAAGCACTCAGAAATGCCAAATTTCAAAGGAGCAACAAACTATACTGCATGAGAAAAGGGAGCTGTGGTTGGTTGGCACATTGGCTCTGATTGGTCACGGCATTGCCGTGGAGAATGCACCATGGAACTATTGTCCTCCATGCTTTTGTTTAATTCAAAAAAGACACAATGCCTGGACATGTTCCTTTTTCCTGCAGAGGACAAGTCCCAGCTTATGAATATATGTAACTTCAAGCAAGTATTATGAGTCCAACTAATAATCTTAAATTACTCTCACTATAAGTTATATATATCCATGGGAGGAGGGGGCGGCATTATTTCCCCGGTACATTCCCCATGGCAAAGCCTCAACTAATCAGAGTTGACTTGCCAACTAATCAGCAGTACACATTGTCCCCACTTTGAAATTTGGCATTCTTGCATCTGTCCTGATGAGTGCAAGATAAAAAGCTTTGATAGCATGTCTCATTTAATTGACATCTGAAAATAAATCTGTCCTGGTAACACTCACATCCTGATGTTGCACTGCTCGTGTCCCTAAGCTGGGCTTCGGCCTCTTTGCGTTTTGATTATCTCCACCTTGCTGTTCTGTTCTACTGAGTACTTTCTTTTCAGCGTGTTGTAAAGTGTGCTGTAAAGCACCTCGCACTGATGGATGGTGATCTTCCCAGGTATCGCCACACTGTGGGAAATTATCTGTGTTTGTCTTATCCCTGACACACAAATAGAAGAACATCCCGGTGAGCAAAATAAAAGATCACACCAGAAAGACAAGGTTATTTTTCAGGACTCAGATGAATTTTGCATAGGGATTGTAAAAATGGACAGTGCTACACAGAGTTTGCAGCCAGAGCTATGCAGCCTTGGAGGAGCACATTAAAATATACATGTTACTTTTTTAAAAGTCCTGTCCTGTTCCCTCCAGTACACCCCACATCTGAACTGTTCAGAATCCCACCCCTACAAGCTACATTCATACTCCCTTTTCCTTGTCTCAAATGGTTTTTAAGAGGTGAATAATGATACAAACTGCGCTGATGTTAAATGTAAGGGTATCCCAAAACCTTGATGGGTAACTTGGAACAACGGTTTGTGGTGTTGTATTTTTCTGGTCTAATATAAGGAACCATGGAGAACCCAGTGAGGAACAGTCCAGTAATCAATTAATAAAGAATATTTGTTAACTTAAAAGAAAGACAAATACACACACAAGAAGGACTATAGCTATGACACTTAAGTAGACTGATGACTATACACACAGAATTTTACATCAAACTATCCCTTGGTCCCCAAATACCTATATTTATTTACCTGAACTCTGAAACACCCCTTTCCCAAACAACATACAGTTTTAAGTAATTTTCTGTGCTAAATCCAACAAGTAATTACCACAACCAGGTTAAGGTGGCCACATCTGGAAAATAGTCTTCCGGTCCAGCGAAGGGGGAAGCACACCGCCGAGGCCGCACTCAGTCACATTTCCTGCACTGGGGAGCTCCGGTGAGTGGTTTGGGTTTGGAACGCACTGCCTGGGAGTGTGATGGAACCAGTGCTAAACCCGCGCCGGTTTGAAATTTCCAACAGTAAACTTAATCTTACATTTTTTTGAGGCTGTGGTCATCGTCCTGTCAGTTCTGCAGTTGACAACCTTTCCCTTGTTGACAGGGATGTAAGAAAGAGACTTGATCCTGGATCTGCCTCTTGCAGAGACTATTCGTTGATGATGTTCAGCAGAGGTGCTGAAAGTTCCTTGGGCACACAAACAAGCTGCCCTTCAAACCTTCACCGATAACAAAGTAAAAGAATTTCATTATCATTTCTCCAAAGTACGAGTTGTAACATGAGAGTCGTATTTTCCTTCAGAAACAAACTGTGGTAGATGCTCAAGAGGAATTCTTTCTTGGGAGTAGAGAGACTGACTCTCCTAACATTATACTGGCCCAGTACCAAACAACAAAGACACCAGTGACCTCTATACACAATCATCATACACAACTACCCATCTCAGTCCCAGATTATTTTCAGACAGCAAGCTGATTGGCTAGGCCAAGCTAATGACAAGCTATTGATGGAGCTATGTCATACTGGACTGACCCATTATCTGTAGGGGGGAAACTGTTGTTGTCAGTATTATTGTGGTTAATAAAGCTTCAAGGAGGAACCAAAATTATGGAGTTAAATTAGATAAATCGTTAAATTGTAACTGATTCAAAAGGTGCATCTCAGTTGCTGCCTGCACTTTGGGGATAGACCAAAGATGAACATGTTTTCCTTCCCCAGCAATTTTTCTCAGATTGAACCAAACCCATAAGAAGTGTAAATATAGGCTGAGTCCCTCCTCAGTGTGTACAGTAGCAGCATCAGCTGGTTTGCTGCAAATGCACTAAAACAATTCCAGCATCCTGTTCTTCCAATATAACCCCAATAAACAGTGTGAGTCTATTGACCATTGGCCTCTTCTGTCTGTCGTTTCACTACTTTCGGGCTGAGAATCATTATTGCGTTAACTAAACTTCCTGCTACACTAATGTAAGAGCTGCAATACTGCAAGTATGGCAAGGTTTTTGTTTAATTGGGGTGATCGTGATACACTAATATTTGAGTCTTGTAGAATATAAAATAGCTATTTTCCACGTGGATATGTTTTGGAGAAAAATTTATACTGAGTCTAAATCCTAATCATGAAGATTTATGACATTTCTCCAGAGTTGCAATAAGTAATAAAAGCTTGATTGCTTTTCATTAACTAAAGTCAAGGGAGAGAGAAGGCTTTAACACTGGTCTTTAGCTCTGCTGAGTTTAGAGTAGACCCTTCTAATCCTGCTTAAGAACGGTGAAAGAACAAGCAGCTTAAACCCCGATGGCTGCAGAGTGTTAGAAAGGAAACAGGTCTGAGAGCGGCCCAGCCAGAGCTATCACACGTCCTTAATCTGAAAGAATCAGCTCTTTAGACTGAAGCGAACAATGCTAAAGGGTCCACTGGCTGGGATTGAGCCACAAGGCTGTCGCAAGCCAAAGATTTGGTTTTAGGCCGTAACCAGTGAAAGCAAAGCTGAACTTCTTCAGAACACATGTGGCAATCCAGCCTTCCTAGTGTTTTTCAGGAGCCTGCCATTTTCCATCCATTCAAATTAACCATTGAAGCATCAGGTGCTACATACGCAATCTCCAGCAACCTAGCAAGCCCATATCACAACTGGGAATGTCATATTGTGGAATTAGAAGGATGGATAATTGGTTTATTGAAAAATCAACATGGCGGCACGTGCCACCTTGTGACAATGATACAAATAAAACAAACAATAATTCATAACGTAATTACTGACAATCATTGATATACGAATAAAGTAAATAAAAGGATTAATGATCATTTCAGCACACAAATAATTACAATATGTTACAAAGTTCAGCTCTCAATTTACAGAATAGAAATGAATTGTCTATTACACTCTGCATTTCATGTCAAAGCCTTTGATCATATGTCATCATATTGAGCTCATTGAATTCTGAATTATTAACAAACAATTTATGAGTACTATGGGGAGGGGGTTGGGCTGTCTCGTAATCCATTTGTTCTCTATCTTATTTGTGGAATTGTATCTTTTCTCCTTAATTCCACTGCATATTTGCTTTTGTGTGGTTGTGGCAAGCGACGTTGGCAATGGGAGGTAGGATTCGCAAGGTTCCTAAGCATGTGCTGCAGCTTTATGTACATATATCGATTTCAGCAAAGCTCCATTGCACCTTAACAGAGACTCTCAGTTTAAGTTTCCTCCTTCACAATACCATTATGGTCAAACAAGCTTTTCCATACATCACAGTGTTTGATTTCATGACGCATGGCCAGGATATAGTGAGGCTCAGTCACAGATTTTGAGAAATAGGCTGTTCCTATTTCACAAAGAATATAACTCTCTTGAAAAGTAAACATTTGACAGGTGCATATGGGCAAAAAGCTCCATTTCAGTGTATCGTTGATCCCCACTGTGAACAAATAAACTCCCAACATTTCAACAAATAAAGCTACAATGTCATTTTTCTTTATCTGCCCCATTCTTGCACTCGATTGCATTTTCTTGTGTTGCATTTTGGACTCTGGAAAAGTTGATATTCAGTGACAAAGTTAAGTTGGGTGTGATCAAATGGCCATGTTGCGCCTGAAAAGCAGTGCCCCATGGCACAACGTGACGATAGAAGCCAGGAGATCCCATTCCTGGGATCGACCCGGATTGCAAGGTCTTGCGAGATCTAACACCATCTCGCAAAACGTTGCAGTGTGAAACCCATCCATTATGGGCGTATTTGGCAAATCTGTATATTAGAGCAAGACAGCTAGGATGTGATTATATAGCCACACTGCGCTGGAAAAGCAGCGTGTCTTTGGGATTCAAACCCTTCACCTCGGAGACCTCGGCTGAGCGCCATTTGGTATTAGTCCCCACAAATGTGGACCAGATTGAACCTCACCCATGGGGGTCTCCAAAGGGATCTGAGCCCCCCAGCTGCAAACCCTTTGATCATGGTGTTGCCCTGGCACTGATGGTGCCACCTAAGTACCTTAGCAGTACCACCTTGGCAGTGCCAAGGTACCCAGGTGGCAGTGCCAGCTGGCAAAGGAACTGCCAGGATGCCAGGTTTGCACTGCTAAACTGACATTTTTTGCACGCAATCGGGCTGGGATTGCCTGGCGTGGGGATGCGGGGAGGGCTGGGACCCTCCCATATTGCGTTTGGGCGTTTGGGCTTGGGGGGAGGTCGGGGATACTTTTGGGAGCCTCGGAGATCGGGACGTCATTTAAAAATGGCATCACGATCTCTTGTTACAATGGAGATTTCTGGCGAGAGGAGCTCTGCACTGTAAAAAAGGGGCTACGTGCAGCCTCGGCCACATGTTCACCGCTGAGGCCCCATATCTAACCGGGGGCATGTTGAATAGTGCAGTGTTTCTCAGCACTGCAAGTGCCAAGAAACATGTGGGTAAAAATGGGACTTCGTTCCCATTTAGTTAAATGGCGCCCAACATCCAGTCTAACAGTTTAGTATCAAACCACATGAGGTACACAATCTTCTATTTTGAGAACTGCATTGACATCCTTCTGCTCGTCAACTAAACATTGCACCCTCCATTCTGACTAACCCATCTTCTGGACAGATTGGTAGTTATCTGTCACTGGAATGACCCAACTACTGTCGTGGCATTAAGGCCCCAAAATTACACCCTGGAATACCAGCTTACAGATACCTCACCTGTTCCTCACAAAATCCTCCCCCTAATTTTAATATAGATACACCGGTTCCACCAAGAAATAGTGAAGGGGAATTTTGTGTAACCATTGAAACATTCAGATTCCGGTATCCCATACCATACCTTGAGAGCCTTAAATCTGATTCAAGTTGAAAACATAATCAGAGAAGAAGAAAAAACATGAGACAGGGAAAGTTAACCAAGCCACTCAATTTAGAGTCAGGCATACATAGAGTTAGCATGTTGTTAATAGTAAATAATGTAATCCTGTAATTACTAATCCTTCTTGTATCATGTGGCATCTGGATGCAATTTTACTGTCAACACCATGGACAAGATAATTTGTTCTGCAGTAGTGGGTTTTACTTTGACTCTCAAAGACATCCAAAGTGTGATCAGATTAATCTCTGCAGCATGGTCCAGGAAAAAAGTAAAGGAACCAATTCTGGAGGGGAAAACAGAGTCCATGGCCAGGTACTGGAATTATTCTGCACCTGATGTCCTGTCAGAAAGCTGTTAATTAGGGGGTCTCTGGGGGGGGGGCTTTAAAACCAAATCCAAATTCTCAAAGCTGCCACGGTGAGATTTGATTTCACCTCTTATAGATTGTTAGTTCAGGTTTCCAAATTAGCAGGTCAGTGACATCACAAATACCATGATTGGTGAGGTGTTACGGTGTCTTGTCATCAGATTCTAACTCCCTCCCCTCCCAGCAGGCTTTGAAGTTGAGGGGGGGCGGGGAAGCTGAGGGAGTGTGAAATTGCATGGAGGGGATTCCCTTCGGGATCCCGCCCACTCGGAACGGGTAGCAAATTTACAATGGGGTGGGAAGGACCTTGAAGGGGAAGCCTGCCCTCACCCCAATTAAGGTCCTTACTTGGCCACTTAATGGTCTATTTTCCACACCCCATCTCAATTTTTAGGCGGGTCAGCACATGGCAGCTTAGGTGGGGAGGCGGTGGGCAAGGACTCATAATTGAGCAGAGTTGAATCACGGATGGGCAGGCGGGGGTACACTTCTATCAGAAGCCCCCTTAACGCCCAGTGATATCTGGACCTTCTTCATCACTTCCCCCTCTCCCCAACCCCGGCCGATCCCTGAGCACCTGATCCCCTCTCCCCCCTTCCCCCAGACTTCCCTTACCCTCCCCACCCTGGGGCCTTGCCATTTACCTGTCCTCCGGCTCCCGGCACTTCATTCCAGGCAGTTCCCTGCAGTGCCTCTTTTGGCCAGTGTAATGCTGTACCTGGAGGGACTGGACAGCTGCCAGCCAATCAGATCGCCAAGGCAGGACCTCCACCTGCCTGAGGATGGAAATCCTGCCTTATTCCAATCAATGCTCATTAGAGCTTGAAATGGCACCAGGGCTGCTGGAGTGGATGAGTATGTGTTCCCTGACTATTCAGGCCTCAGAGAACACACAAAACTGCAGGTCATACAAAAATGCAATTGAATCCACAGTCGGGCTCTTCAATTCTCCTCAGATTAACAAGCACTGAACTCCAATAAAGATCAAGTCAACAAACCAAGGTCACTGAAGATCAATACTCTCATCTATAAACCCTTTTCCATTAATGCATCATTTAATTCTCTTCAGGATCATTATTAGAGGCCGCTAGCTCAATGTTCTCTCTTTGATTGCTACTTCCCAGAATCATTTATGTATTAATTGGAGGAATAGAGAGCTCAAGAGACGCGTACCGTACATTGTTAAAAGCAATAATGTTTAAAAAGCCAAAAGTAATTTTAATAATAATCTTTCTTGTCACAAGCAGGCTTACATTAACACTGCAATGACGTTACTATGAAAAGCCCCGAGTCGCCACATTCCAGCGCCTGTTCGGGTACACAGAGGGAGAATTCAGAATGTCCAAATTACCTAACAGCATGACTTTCGGGACTTGTGAGAGGAAACCTATGCAGACACGAAGAGAATGTGCAGACTCCACACAGACAGCGACCCAAACCGGGAATCGAACCTGGGACCCTAGAGCTGCGAAGCAATAGTGCTACCCACTGTGCTATTGTGCTGCCTGGCTTCTTTACATACAAGATTAGGATATAAAAGCAAGGAAGGGATGTTGACTGTAGCCACCTAAAATGGCTGATTCCCTATTAATTTGGCCAAAACCCGATTTAAAATGGCTCACCGAAAAGGCTGATGGGAAAAGCAGCCAACAGGACACAAACGGACAGCTGCAGACAGAATAGCATATTCGGCTCTGGGGAAGTCGGCCCAGATCGATACTCAAGACCATTAGCAGCACATCAACCCAGACATCTGCAGTTAAATCGGCTATCCCCGGGAACAATTGCAACATATTAGCAATTGAATGCCGGGCCAGACCTGTCGGCGCCTGCAGTGGCCGAAACAAAGACAGGTGAACGACCACCCCCCGATCGAGGAATCGGCCCGTTATTGGACGTATCGAACCCAGTGATTGGGAACAAGTCCAATCACTTGGGACTCAGGGTCAAGGGCCGCCCCGGGAGGCGTGAAGCCCCTGGGACCTATAAAGTAAGGGGCCAAGTTCAGATCTCTCTCTCCCTTCTTCGCCTGCTCGCGACCTTCGCAAAAACATCGACCAGAAACTGTAAGTTTGACTCCAGCGATCGCTACCCGGTAAAGACTCCTAGCCATCGACCCGTATCAGCCTTTTTGAATCCCACGGGCCAGATCCGATTCGATAAGCCATTTGTTTCCCTGACCTGGTGGGCCCTTCCTAAAGTTAAGTATTGGCCAGTAGTGATAGGTTTCTACATAGAGAATAGCATTATTGTGTAAGCATTACTTGTTATATATAATAAATGATCGTTGATTTCAATCTTACTAAGCTGACTTATTAATCATAACTCGAGCTTGAACCACGTGGCGGTATCAGAAAGATACCTGGCGACTCATGAGCAAAGGTGACATAATCAGAGGTAATAAACTAAGGTTAATAAGAGCAACATGACTTTCTAAAGATGTTAGCTTGATGTTGGTTCAATTATGGTGTGCAATAATGTACACCCCCATGCAGAAAGGCTATTTCCTTCCCCAGCAGCACTGTTGCTGTTCCGGCACCTCAGGGACTGCAGCAGTTCAAGAAGGCAGGTCACTTCCAACTTCTGAAGGGCGACCAGGGATGGGCAACAAATACTGGCCCAGCCAGCGATGCCCACATCCCATAAATGAATTTTTACAAATTAGTTTGGGTATGATGCATTGTCACGAGAATGCTACCAGGCCTGCTAAACTTCTGTGAAGCTTTCTCTCTTGAAGAAGGTGAAGGGAAGGCCTACAGAGAATGTCAACATTATAAAGGACTGAGAGAGGGTAAACAATGAAGGATTATCGGGTTCATAGAATTTACAGTGCAGAAGGAGGCCATTCGGCCCATCAAGTCTGCACCGTGGTGCTCTCTGAAAGAGCACCCTACCCAACCGCACACCTCCACCCTATCCCCATAACCCAGTAACCCCACCCAACACTAAGGGCAATTTTGGACACTAAGGGTAATTTAGCATGGCCAACCCACCTAACCTGCACATCTTTGGACTGTGGGAGGAAACCGGAGCACCCGGAGGAAACCCTCGCACACACAGGGAGAATGTGCAGACTCCGCACAGACAGTGACCCAAGCCAGGAATCGAACCTGGGACCCTGGAGCTGTGAAGCAATTGTGCTAACCACCGTGCTACCCACTACCAAATCAGTATAAGGAGCCAAGAGTCCACCTCAGGGACTGCAGCAGTTCAAGAAGGCAGGTCACTTCCAACTTCTGAAGGGCGACCAGGGATGGGCAACAAATACTGGCCCAGCCAGCGATGCCCACATCCCATAAATAAATTTTTACAAATTAGTTTGGGTATGATGCATTGTCACGAGAATGATACCAGGCCTGCTAAACTTCTGTGAAGCTTTCTCTCTTGAAGAAGGTGAAGGGAAGGCCTACAGAGAATGTCAAAATTATAAAGGACTGAGAGAGGGTAAACAATGAAGGATTATCGGGTTCATAGAATTTACAGTGCAGAAGGAGGCCATTCGGCCCATCGAGTCTGCACCGTGGTGCTCTCTGAAAGAGCACCCTACCCAACCGCACACCTCCACCCTATCCCCATAACCCAGTAACCCCACCCAACACTAAGGGCAATTTTGGACACTAAGGGTAATTTAGCATGGCCAACCCACCTAACCTGCACATCTTTGGACTGTGGGAGGAAACCGGAGCACCCGGAGGAAACCCACGCACACACAGGGAGAATGTGCAGACTCCGCACAGACAGTGACCCAAGCCAGGAATCGAACCTGGGACCCTGGAGCTGTGAAGCAATTGTGCTAACCACCGTGCTGCCCACTACCAAATAAGTATAAGGAGCCAAGAGTCCAGACTATCACAAACCCAATCCACTGCAGGCCAATTGTTTTACCTATAAATCTAGTCCTATTCAGTGCAATATGATGCAGTATTTAATTTGCTTCAGGATCAATATTACAGTGTACCTATTCAACTCCCTGTCAATTAAGTGCCTCATCCCGTGATCAGTTTGTACTAACTAGAGGATGAGAGAGTTCCAAAGGTGTTGGGCCGCACACATTTAAGAGCAGTAGATTAGACAGTGAAGATCAACTGAGATTTTATGTTATGTACATGGAGCTTTAAAATAAAAGAAAGAAAGTGGTGTTAAGTTTGTGAAGACATTATTGTGATACCTCAGTTCTGCACATCCCTCCATAATAAGGCTATCAGAAGAGTGTTTAGGGTACAATGTATCATCATGAGAGTGTTTCCAGAAACAAGAGTTTGTAATTATGAGGGAAGTTTCATAAATTGAGGCTTATTCACTGGAGCAGCGAAAGGGAAGGAAGTCCCACTGAGTGTTTGGAAATTATGACAGATTTAGAGAGGGTAAACACGGAAGGATTATCATTGATTAATACATCAGGATAAGAGCTATAGACTCACGATTATAATTAGAGTGAAGAGGGAAGCTAGTTTTAACAGAGAGGATTTTTAGAACATGGAATTGCTTTACTACAAATGAACAGCGGCAGGGACTTCACATTATTTGTAATGGAATCGAACGAGCATTTGGCAACCCATGCAATAGATATCTGCAATAGGTTATGGGGTAAACACGGAAATGGAATTAGTGTCGATAGACCGAATTGAAGATCCATTGCTGCAGACAAGTGAGAATCAGAGTGACTGTGTAAAGATTCTGGGTGGTGATTTGGAGAAAGTGAGTAGTTTCAAGTAAAATAGGCAAAATACTGTGGATGCTGGAATTTGAAACCAGGACAGATGATGCTGGAAAAATTCAGCAGGTCTGGCAGCATCTGTACGGAGAGAAAACAGAATTAACGTTTTGAGTCCGTTTGACTCTTCGTCAGAACTAAAGAAAGGGAGAAATGTGTTGAATAATGAAGTGTGGTATAGGGTTTGCAACAAAATGGAGCAACTTTAAGAACAAAAGACAGATGGCCTGGTATGGGGAGGGGGGATTTGCATTGAGGCAATACATGTTTGGGATATCTTTTTTTAAAAGGGTTGAAGATAGGGAAGAAACGGCACAGTCTAAAATTATTGAACTCAATGTTGATGTCCTGAGGGCTGTAACATTCCTAACCAGAAGATGCTCCTCCAGCGTGGATGTAGTTTCAAGTACCTGAGGGTTAGTGGTGGCAGAAAATGGAAATGTGGAAATGGAAATTAAGCAACTGATTAGCTGTGCAGTAACAGGAAGAAGGGCAGTGGAAATTTATGTGGTAGAAAAGAATTGGTAGTCGAGGGGGAGAATCTACAGGACAATTGTGAGACTGGCCTGGTTATATAGGTGCTGAAACCTGCCAAAATCAAGAAGAGAGGAACAATGACTGTATACGAATGAGATGCCGAGATGGGTATGTGGAGTAACAAATAAGGACAAAATCAAGAGCCAGCATTTCAGCTGACCAGTGACGACATTGGGAGCATCAGAGACATTAACCTAGAAGGGACTGAAAAGGTCTGATCAAATGGTGGAGAGAGAAAAGGAATGGGGTGAGGTGGGTGATGGAGACAGAACTGCCAGGGAGGAGAAGAGAAAGGCTTGAGACCAAATAGAAACGGCAGTGTGAGGGACTTAAACACGGTGGGATTGGGAGGGGAATGGCTGACTGACAGGAGGAGTTGGAGAAGGATGATGAACCAGCACTGAGGCAAGCCCAAATAAAACGGGAGAAGCTTACATAGAGTTACATAGAATTTACAGTGCAGAAGGAGGCCATTCGGCCCATCGAGTCTGCACCAGCTCTTGGAAAGTGCACCCTACCCAAGGTCAACACCTCCACCCTATCCCCACAACCCAGTAACCCCACCCAACACTAAGGGCAATTTTGGACACTAAGGGCAATTTATCATGGCCAATCCAACTAACCCGCACATCTTTGGACTGTGGGAGGAAACCGGAGCACCCGGAGGAAACCCACGCACACACGGGGAGGATGTGCAGACTCCGCACAGTCAGAGACCCAAGCCGGAATCGAACCTAGGACCCTGGAGCTGTGAAGCAATTGTGCTATCCACAATGCTACCGTGCTGCCCAAAATTTAATTTAGAGTACCCAATTTTTTTTTTTTCCAATTAAGGGGCAATTTAGCATGGCCAATTCACCTACACTGCACATCTTTGGACATGGGGAGAATATGCAAACTCCACACAGAGAGTGACCCAGGCCGGGATTGAACCCAGGTCCTCAGCGCCGTAGGCAGCAGTGCTAACCATTGGGCCACCATGCTGCCCTTAAGCTGAAAGAAGAAATTCCAATTTGGGATGACCAGGTGAGAGGGGATGAACTGGTTCTCCTCTATTCAATCCTGTCGGTTGGTCACAACAAAGGTTTTAGTTTATTTTTCACAAGGTTATGCTTTTTCCAAATCACAATGTATTTAACTATTTCAGCTGTGAACAACATGGAGCCAATCGAACACGGTTTTCCTGAGTTAAAGAAAAAATTTATTTCCCCCAGAAACTCAGGAACAAGAATAAAAATGTGATGCAAGCATTCAGCCCTCATACAATTATTCAATCACACACACGCAGCACTCCACCCACACATACACGCACTACGTACCCACACATATATACTGGCACGCACCACTCCATTCACACCCACGCAAACACACATGCATCACTCCACTCACACCCACAGAGACAGACACACACACACATGCATACACACACATGCTTGCGCCATTCCACCCACATCCACATGCGCATGCACCATTTCTCTCTCTCACACACATATATCATCTCCCCCCCCCCCCCCCCCACATACACACAATATTTAGTTAAGTGTCCTCGGATTGACCTTGAGGTGTAGATATCAAAGCTATGGCCAATATGAAGTAGCCGGTTTTATGGATGCAGTCAGATAAAAAAAGGTGTTGTAATTATCACAAGATCTCAGTTCTTTGACGGATTTCTGGTAAAGTTGGCTTGTCAAATCGGGTGACTTTCAAAAGAGAGAGGGAGAGAGAGCAGCCTTCAGCTAGTTTCCTCTGCTGAAGACTTTTATTGACACTGTCTGTGTCACTTGCAATCTCTCTTTAGTGGCTGGAAAGCCTTGCCATGAAATACTTCACCCATTGTGTATTTCCAAGAGGAATTGGGTATGTCTGTCTGCTGCAGCCATTGTTTCAAAATCCAATACTTATATTTTTAATGTCTCTTCCTGAGACAGTTACGAGTTTCGACGGGTATCTGGATTATAGGAAAAGCCTCCCTCTTCACACCCCCTCAGGGTGATTTATTTGTTTCTCAGCTTCACTTTGCAATGTGGCCTTGCTGTTTGAACCTCTGTCCCAATTTAAATTGCAAACTTTCCAGCCAGTTGAAAGTTGAAAAATCATTTTTTTGAAAATAAAGGGAGCATAACCTCGTGACAAATTGAAGAACTAGCACTGACAGAGACATAATGGGTTGGATGTCCTACCTGTGGACCATTAAACTCTGTAAGTGCCACAATGCCAGACATTTTATAACTTGCTCATTGCGCTAAACTTACTGGGCAGGATTCTCCGTCCCACCAGACCCATTTTCTAGCGTGGCGTGCCTCCGCTGGCAGCGGGATCCTCCGTCCCAGCAACCGGCCAATGGGGTTTCCCATAGTGGCCACCCCCACACCATCGGGACATCCGCGGGCGTATGTGCGTTGCCAGCGAAGCGGAGGATCCCACTGATGGAGAATCCCGCCACTGTATTTTGTTTCATCAGATGTGATTAGAAGAAAATAATTTGAAATGTGGTTTCTAAATTAAATATTTAATGCGTCCACAATTACAACTCAGACTTTGACCACTTTAAGTCTGAGACAACGCTCTTTTGATAAATTATATGTTTAGTATTTATCTGGTTCAGTAAAGATTATTTATGCTTAGAAATCTGAACGTAAAATAAATGTAATCATTATCTTTAAACCTCTTATAACAGTAGATTACCTCTGTAAGATTCATTCAAGAGTTCCAGTGAATCACATTCTATGAACAAAGGTTGCAATGAGAAATTCATTACCAGCCCTTCATTGCAGCCCAAATATAATTTCATGAAAGGAAGCCAGACAAAAGTATGCAGATGATATCTAACGCATGCACTCCAGGACTTAAGTTGAGGGCTGTCTTAATTGCACAAGTATTTCCATTAACCAATTCTGCCATGTTTAACTTACTTTTAGGGGCTTTATGCCTGGCTGTGCGTACATTTTTTTTTGCACACACACACACACTATCATTTAAAATATCTCAAAAACAAGTACAACATAAGGAATTGCTTACACAGTTGGGTTACGTTATTGGAGGCAGTATCCAAAACACAAGAGGCGGAAAAGCTGCACATAGTCAATTAGAGCAATAATCTGAGGAGCCCACACATACATTATTGTCTAATACCTCAGTATAATTGCAGAATATTAGACATGCATTCTCACATACTGGCAGAGTGTACGTACTTTCAGATGGCTTGCACTGCTACAGTCTTGACAAAGTCAGAAGCTCGCCATATAGGAGCTATAATGCGGAAGGACGTCGGAATAGGGGATGGCGGGAAATCATAGAATTTACAGTGCAGAAGGAGGCCATTTGGCCCAATGAGTCTACATCGGCTCTTGGAAAGAGCACCCCACCCAAGCCCAAATAAAGTAGGCAGTGAGAGAAAACCATTCAAGCTTCGTCATATTCTGCTTGTTTAAGCCAAGCGAAGGCAGGCAGGCTGAAATGTTGCGAATCAGCACGGGACTAGAAAGAGCTATCACCTCTGTCTGAAATGCTGCATCACGTCCAGAACCTGTTCCACTGTGTTTTGTTTCATATTACCACAATGCTGCATCATGAAGTCATGTATTTGTTAATTACAAAGTTCAATCTTAATACGGAGGGAAATGCAAAATTCCATTTACTCAGCTGTTCACGATTCAAAAGCAACATTGTATGTAATTACATTCCCGCCCCTCCCCCTGCCCCCACATTCACTGATGACTGAAATATCTGCTTAATAGCAAAATCAAACAAGGTTCTAACATAGTGAAATATTTTCCATGCTACTTCGCAACATTAATCAGCAGAACATTACAGAAAATAATAAGCATGAATTTTGAAAAGACCTGTCAGGGCTGAGTGATTACATACCTTGAATGCACCTTTCTTTTCACTCTTTATCTTTCACACGCTCCTCTCAAAGAAGCACTTAGCCGAGCAACTATGCTTGCCACACTGCAATAACCTTTGAGAAGATCAAGCCTCTCTGTTGGCTTCAGACCCCTTCTGAAAACAACAAAATCCGGGTTGGCTGGTTTCCTGTTCTCTCCCTGTGCCAGTTTCTATTTTTCCATGAGGGCATTTGAATAATCTTTCATGTGACTAGCCAGTCACATGCATCGGGCACTAATAGATACTAAATTCCCGACCAATACCAGAAACATTTCCAGCACACGGCATCCCCACCAAACACGCAGAGCCTGCTTCATGTAAGGCACACCAGTTCCATGCATTTAGTAAGTCAAACACATCCCTGTGCTTTAACAGGGTAAATATTTGATGGGTAAACCCTCTGGGCACAATTCTGCATTTGTAATGGGCACTCACCACGTTTCCCAGTGTCTCTTAAGATTACCATTAATTGCAGGGTTGTGCAATGTGGATTTGCTTCATAGTGATGCCACAATATTGCATAGAACTGGAGTCCGAGCCTCAATGTGTTTTGTGTAAAAACAGCCTGAGGACTTTGGGCTCCAATTTATGATCCCTGCCAGCTCATGGCATTTTCAGGCGCAGATATCATTTTGGATGATCATTAAAATATTGATCAGGCAGCAAACAAAACAATGCTGCTTAAAAGGTCCAAGATTCCACTTGTTTATTACCCGACTTAATTGTCAGAAGTAAGGGGATAGCTTTTGTTTACCCATTGAGTTTGACAACTGGTCAATATAAAGCAGACAATTTCTTCATGTGCCATTCAAAGCAGAAACTGCACATGAATTTCTCTGTCATTTCATATTCACGCTCTGACATAATCTAGCTTTCCCAATAGTGGCCTAAATACAGACAAATGCAGTTGTGAACAAGAGGACAGAGGCTTTGAGCAATTAGCAAAAAGAAACCCAAAGGTGACATGGGGATAGACCTCGAGGGGGTGTCTCAGGTCCTGCCTGTCCAGGGACTGGAAATTCCGGTCACTGTCAATGGACCTTTCAATGGCCCGTTCAATTATCTACCCCGCCCACGATGATGCCCGCAGAGGGTGGGGCCGGATCAGTTACCCCCTTTTAGTACAGCGAGCGATTATGACCTGGGATGCACTGCCTGAAACGGGGGTTGAAGCAGATTCAGTTGAGGCCCCGAAGCCAAAAAGGGGGAAAGGGTGAGGGGAGTGGGGTTAGCTGAATTGCTTTTGCAGAGAGATAGCTGAATAGACGCCACCTGCATGTAACCATTCTTTGCTTCCATTCTATATTTATCTTTTTATCCTGCATTGTATCTTTTAGCACGTCTTTCTGTATTGCCCCAGTCAACACAAAAATGTCATAACTTTCTCTAATCTGATTGAGCAATGAACACATTTAAAGTCTTTAAAGGAGCTGATGATTGAAAGGAAAAGCTCCCGTTTTTCATGCTTTTTTTCTTTGTCGCTGCAGCACGCGGGAAATTCGTCGAAGCCTTTGCCAACACTGCCAGTGTTTTTGAAAAAAAATTTGGTTGGTTGTGGCAAACTTATAACACATTACAATTGTCACATCATATCCTGGAGCAGCCGATTGCAATGAAAATGCAGGACCGCAAAAGAATCTACAAACGCATTTAGTTTTGTGCTGTAGCATTTCCGACATGCATTTCTGCCAACAATTTAATCTGCGCAATTCACTGGGATAGAAGGAGGAGTAAATTCTCTTTTAGGTGCAGCAATTGTCGTGCTCTTAGCTCTGACTGACAGAGTTGGCCCGCTCTGGGGCTTGAGCATACAAATCAAGACTGATGCTAAGTGCCAGGCTGGTGGGGCACTGCAATGTGAGAGGGTGCTGTCTTTTGGACACTAAATCAAAGCCCAATATGTCTTGGTTAGATATTAAAGAATCTGAAGCACTATTTTGAAGAAGAGCAGAGGTGTTATCCATAGTGTCCTGGCTGACATTTTTCCTATAATTAGTATCATAATAAGCAGATCATAGAATCCCTACAGTGCAGAAGGAGGCCATTCAGCGCATCTGGTCTGCACCTCTGAAAGAGCACCGTACCTAAACCCAATCCCCCGGCCTATCCCTGTAACCCCGTCTAGGGGAAATTTAGCATGGCCAATCCACCTAATCTGTACATCTTTGGACTGTGGGTGGAAACCGAAGCACCCGGAGGAAACCCACGCACACACGGGGAAAATTTGTAAGCTCCGCACTGACAGTCACCCAAGGTCGGAATCGAACTCTGGTCTTCCAAGCTGTGAAGCAGCAGTGCTAACCACTGTGCCACCGTGCCACCCCATGGATAATGATGAGATAATGACGTCATCATCACATTGCTGCCACATTACCCAGATTACAACAGTGACAACACTTAATTTGCTGTGAAGCACTTTGAGATGTCAGGTGATATATAAATGCAAGTCTTTCTATCATTCCTTTCTATCACACACATAATCTAACAATTAAATTGTTAGGGGCTGTTTAGCACAGGGCTAAATCGCTGGCTTTGAAAGCAGACCAAGGCAGGCCAGCAGCACGGTTCAATTCCCATAACAGCCTCCCTGAACAGGCACCGGAATGTGGCGACTAGGGGCTTTTCACAGTAACTTCATTGAAGCCTACTCATGACAATAAGCGATTTTCATTTCATTTTCATATATCAATGAATGTGTCCAATCTTAAAAACGATAAGCTGTCCCAAGATTCTGAAGGCACTGTGCTGAAAAAGTAACAGTAGCTAATGGCTGCAATGGAGCAACATTTAATTTTACATAGTCTACAATTATTGATTTTAACCTAAAATTACTCAATATCCAGGCGGTTTGCATTGACCAGAAACTAAACCAGATGAGCCGCATAAATATTGTAGCTACAAAAACAAGTCAGAGGCTGGGAATTCTGCGGCGAGTAACTCACTTCCTGATTCCCCAAAGCCCATCCACCATCCACAGGGCACAATTCAGGGACGTGATGCAATATTCTCTCCACTTGCCTGAATGGGTGCAACTCCAATAACACTCAAGAAGCTCAACACCATCCAGGATGAATTGTCACCATATCCACAGACATTCACTCCCTCCACCACCGATGCACAGTGGTAGCATTGTGTACCATCTACAAGATGCATTGCAGGAACTCACCAAGGCTCCCTCGACATCACCTTTCAATCCCAGGGGATTGGGGGTAGAGTAATAGATTGGATTGAGGATTGGCTGACTGACAGAAAGCAGAGGGTCAGGATAAATGGGTCCTTCTCTGGCTGGCAAACTGTAACTAGCGGGGGTGCCATAGGGGCCAGTCCTCGGACCCCAACTGTTTACAGTCTATATAAATGATCTGCAAGCAGGGACAAGTGTAACAGAGCAAAATTTGCAGATGATACTAAAATAGGTGAGAAAGCAGGCAGTGAAGAGGATTCTGCCGTAATCGGCAGGGCGGGCAACTCGGGCGGGAAGGAGTGGCGTGAACCACTCCGGCGTCCGGCCGCCCCAAAGGTGTGGAATCCTCCACACCTTCAGAAGCTAGGCCGGCCCCGGAGTGGTTTGCGCCGCGCCAGCTGGCGGGGAAGGGGCTTGGCGCCATGCCAACGGGCGCCGAAGGGCCTCCGCCAGCCGGCGTGAGTTGGCACATGAGTGGGAGCGCCAGCGTGTGCTGGCATCATCCCAGCACATGCACAGAGGGCTTTGTCTCCGCACCGGCAATGGCAGATCCCAGACAGAGGGCTTTGTCTCCGCACCGGCAATGGCAGATCGCTACAGCCACCAGTGCGGAACAATAGAGTGCCCCCATGGCTCAGGCCTGCCCGCGGATTGGTGGGCCCCAAACACGGGTCAGGCCACCGTGGGGGCAACTCCCGGGGCCAAATCCCGCCCCCCCCCCCCCCGAGAACCCCGGAGGCCGCCCGCGCCAGGGTAACTCTAATTTACACCAGCGGGACCGGCAAAAAAACGGGCAGCCACTCGGCCCATCGCTGGCCGGAGAATCGTCGGGGGGGGGGGGGGGGGGGGGGGGGCGCTGCCAGCGGCCGCCGACCGGCGTGGCTCGATTCCCGCCCCCGCAAAATCTCCGGCGCCGGAGAATTCGGCAGCCGGCAGGGGTGGGATTCACGCCGATTCTCCGACCCGGCACGGGGTCGGAGACTCCCGCCCAAAGATTTTACAGATTGATATAGATAGGTTAGGAGATTGGGCCAATATTTGGCAGATGGAGTTTAATGTGGATAAGTGTGAAGTTCTCCATTTTGACCAAAATAATAGAAAGGCAAATTATTATCTAAATGGAAAGCAGATTCAAAATGCGTCTGGGCAGAGGGATTTGGGAGTTTTTGTTCATGAATCACAGAAAGTCGGTATGCAGGTACAGGATGTAATAAAAAAGGCAAATGGAATGGTAGTGTTTATTGCAAAAGGACTGGAGTATAAAAGTAGAGAAGTGTTGTTGCAATTGTATTGGGTGTGGGTGAGACCACATCTGGAGTATTGTGTCCAGTTTTGGTCTCCTTATTTGAGGAAGGATGTGGTGGCATTGGAGGCAGTTCAGAGGAGGTTCACCAGATTGATTCTGGGATAGAAAGGGTTGATGCATGAGGAGAGAATAAACTGTTTTGGCTTATAGTCGCTGGAGTTTTGAAGGATGAGAAGAGATTTGATCAACGTATATAAAATATTAAAAGGGATTGATAAAATAAACATAGACAAAATGTTCCCCCTTGTGGGGCAATAAAGAAGGACAGGTCACGGATATAAATTGAGAGGCGGTAGATTTAGAACTGAGATGAGGAGAAACTACTCCTCGCAGAGGGTGGTGAATTTGTGGAAATCGCTGCCCCATAGTGCGGTGGAGTCTGGGTCATCACATTTTTCCAAGAAGGAAATAGATATATTTCTGATTTTATAAAATGGGTTAAAGGGATTTGGGAACAGGCAGGGAGATGGATTTTAGACCAGGAAGAGATCAGCCATAATCTGATTGAATGGCACAACAGGCTGCATTGCCCACTTCTGCTCCTAATTCCTATGTTCCTATCCCCTAACCTCTAACATCTAAAAGTATAAGGGCAGCAGATACATGGGAAAAGCACCACCTGGAAACTTCCAAGGCACTCACCATCCTGGCTTGGAAATATATCGGTGCTCCATCACTGTCACTGGGTCAAAATCCTGGAACTCCCTCCCTAACAGCACTGTGGGTGTATCTACACGACATGGCACAAGTGATTAGCACTGTGGCTTCACAGCGCCAGGGTCCCAGGTTCGATTCCCCGCTGGGTCACTGTCTGTGCGGAGTTTGCACGTTCTCCCCGTGTCCGCGTGGGTTTCCTCCGGGTGCTCCGGTTTCCTCCCACAGTCCAAAGACGTGCAGGTTAGGTGGATTGGCCATGCTAAATTACCCGTAGTGTCCATGAGGGTTGGGAGGGGTTATTGGGTGGAAGTGAGGGATTAATGTGGGTCGGTGCAGACTCGATGGGCCGAATGGCCTCCTTCTGCACTGTATGTTCTATGTAATCTATGTAATCTATGTAATCTATGGACTGCAGCAATTCAAGAAGTCAGCTCCCCACCACCTCCTCAAGGGCAATTAAAGATGTACAATATAAGCTGGCCTAGCCAGCAAAGCCCACATCCCATGAAGGAATAATTAAAAAAAATCAAGTTCCTGAACCACCTACGAAAACAAACCCAAAGAGCGATTCAAGGGAATGATTCGAACCTCGAGAGTAAACATGCCATCATTACTAAACTGAATGCTCCCAAAATCTGACAGAGGCGCAATTCTCCTAAAAGGGAACAAAGTCTCGTAGCGAGCACGTTTAGCCACGTGTTTCCCGGCAGCACAGTGCCGTGAAATACATGGCTATTCAACGCGACTTGTCTTGAATAAGAGGCCTGAACGGGGAACGTGTGGCCGAGGCTGCACATAGCCCCGTTTTGTACAGTGGGGAGCTCCGCTCATCAGGACTTGCCATTGTAGCCATTTTAAATGGCGCCCCGATCTCCGAGGCCCCTGAAACAATTCCCAACATCGCCCCCAGCTGAATGCAATATGGGAGGATGAGGGTCCCCGAACCCCCCAATATCCATGCTGGGCAACCACGGCCCGATTGCGCGCACTCAAAAAATGCCAGCGTGGCAGCTTAGCAGTGCCAACCTGGCACCCTGGCAGTGTCCTTGCCAGCTGGAAGTGGAACCTGGGCATCTTGGCAGTTCCAGGCTGGCACCCGGATGGCACCAGCAGTGCCAGGGCACCACTCTGCCCAAAGAACGTGCAACTGGGGGACTCCAATCCATGGGAGACCTCCACGAGTGCCGTTCAATCTGGTCCCCGTTTGTGGGGACCAGTGCTGAATGCTGCTCGGCCGAGGTCTCCGAGATGAAGGGGTTGAGTCCCAAAGCTTCAGGTACCTCGGGAATCTGCACTTTACCACCTCGCTCTGATATGCAGATTTGCCAAAAATTGATCCTTTCCATTGTGGGCGGGATTCACATCTCAAGATTGCGTAGAATCTCGTGAAGTGTTGCGGGCTGATTGGATCCGGAAGCGGGGTCTCCTGGCTTTCGATGCCCACGCTTTGCTGCGGCGAGCTGCTTTTGTGGTCCAGTGTGGCCGTTGGATTGAGCCCAGAGTGCCAGGCTCTGACTGAAAACCGGTGTGCAGCTCACCAGATACACAGCTGGGTTTTCTCTTCAGGTTCTCTGGTATTCAGTGCACAGAAAATTTGGGGGAGTGGTTTGCGGCATCACTCCGTTGGGGCAGGGCCTTGCAGAGCCAGCAAAGCAGACCCCAGAGAGATTGGGGTGCCCTCTTTAAAGGGTACCCAGATTTGTGCTGAAAATAAACTCCCCCCACCCCCCTCCATGGACACGGTGGACTCTTGCCCCATATGCATTGGAGCAACCCCCCCCCCCCCCATCCCAGCAACAAGGGGGATCTCCCCTCTGCCAACAACATACAAGTATCTGGACACTCCCCGCCACCCACACAAGTATAGGTGTTCTCCCCTCACAGGCATCGCCCCCTCACAGATATTGGAGGGCGCGCTGCCCCCTCCACTGCACATAAGGGAACCCCCCCCCCCCACAATGGGGCTCCCCAGAGGACCTGTCCCTGGCAGTGCCAACTTTGAACTGCCAGACTGGCACAGCTAATCTGCCAGGGTGACACTGCCAGGATGGCACTGTCAGATTGGCAGTACCAGGGATATTGCCTGGGTGTCAGGGGAAAGTACCATGCCATGTCCCTCACCACCCAGGGGCTAAACGTACCTATACGGCCACAGTGTGGTCATCACACATCTGGGGCGGGATTCTCTGGCCCCCCGCCGGGTTGGAGAATCGCCGGGGGTCAGCATCAATCCCGCCCCCGCCGTCCTCCTGATACTCCGGCCCCCAAAAATCGGCGCGGCGTGAGTCGCGCCGCCCGCCTCGGAGAATAGTGGGGTCCGGCGCGACTCATTGGCAGCCGAGGCTGCCTGAATTCTCCGGCCCGTGATTGGCCGAAGTCCGCCCCGTCTTTTGCCAGTCCCGCCAGCATAAATTGGAGTAGGTCCCTAACCGGCGGGACCTGGCGGCGCGGGCGGGCTCTGGGGTTATTGGGGGGACATGGGGGGAACTGCCCGTGGGAGGGGCCCCCACAGTGGCCTGGCCCGCGATCGGGGCCCACCAATCCGCGGGCAGGCCTGTGCCGTGGGGGCACTCTATCCTTCCGCACCGGAGGCTGTCCCAGTCCGTCATTCCTGGTGCGGAAACGAAGCCCTCTGTGCATGCACGGGGATGGTGCCTGCACGCGCTGGCGCTCCTGTGCATGCGCCAACCTGCACCGGCTGGCAGAGGCCCTTCGGCCTCGGTTGGCGTGGCGCAAAGCCCATTTCCCTCCGGCCGGCGGGGAACAAACCACTCCAGGGCGGGCCTAGCCCCTGAAGGTGCGGAGGATTCCGCACCTTTGGGGTGGCCCGACGCCGGGATGGTTCACGCCACTCCATCCTGCTGGGACCCCCCGCTGGGTAGGGGAGAATCCCGCCCCTGGTTTTTATTTTTAACATATTTTTATATTAGAGTTTTATAGTTTTTACATCGAATACAATAAACTTTCGAACACAAACTGGTACTGTACAGAACAATTATTTCTGCAAACATAAAAACAGAAAAAGACTGGGTGATTTCAGTACTATAGTCCTCAAGAACTAGTGCCTATAATTACACAACGGACCAATCAGAGAGCGGGGGGGGAGAGAGAGGATAAAGCCATACAAACATGGTAGAATAACAAGATGCACACCTTTATGTAGAGCAAAATCAACACTTGCAACATGGCTCGTGGGAAACCTTGCAAGAGCAGGTCAGACAGAGCGGAGCCTATATATTTGAGATAGTGGTCCCGCACTTTGCGGAATATATCTGACTTTGAACAGAGTACAGAAGTCAGGAATTCCATAGGAATACAATCCATAACTATTTTATGCCAATTTGGAATCAAAGGATACTTGTCACTAATCCAGGAGTAGAGGATACTTTTCTGAGCTGCAAAGTTAGGATGTTAAGCAGTGACTTTTCATTGGAGGGGGGTGGGGGGGGGGGGAGGAATCGAACGGACTCTCAGAGATGTTATTGTATATGTATAATATGTATAGGTAGTTGTTATAGGTAATTGTATATTGGATTGTTGGATTGTATTTTTGGAGAGTATTTATTTTGGACAAGGCAGTTGCCATTCAGTTTTGTTTTTGTTTCTGTTTATATATTATTTATTTACTTGTTTAAAACTGGCCACTGTTATTTATATTGCTTTATTGTTGTGTAAAAGAAATACTACGTACTGTTATGTTTGGCCAAAAATCTTGAATAAAATATATTTATTTTTTTAAAAAGAAGGCATATGTTATACTTCTCTTTATTAGCCGAAGCATAGAGTTCAGGAGCAGGGTGGTTATGTTGGAGCAGTAAAAAACACTGGTTAGGCCACAGCTAGAGTACTGTGTGCAGTTCTAGGATCCACATTATAGGAAGGATGTGATAGCACTGGAAAGGGTGCAGAGGAGATTTACCAGGATGTTGTCTGGTCTGGAGAGTTTTAGTTATGAAGAGAGATTGGATAGACTGGGATTGTTTTCATTGGAGCAGAGGGGCTAGAGGGGGCATGATTGAGATGTATAAAATTATGAGGGGCATAGATAGACAGAAAGAATCATCCACCCTTGGTGGAGGGATCAATAACCAGGGGGCATATATTTAAGGGACAGGAGGTTTAGAGTGGGTGTGGGGAAAAAAGTTTTCACCCAGAGGGTGGTGGGAGTCTGGAATTCACTACCTGAAAGGGTGAAGGGGATTTCAGGACTAGTGTCAATGCCTATGGAAAGTAAGCTATTTACATTAAGGAACATGTGAAGGTGATTCTAATGAGGCCGTGAACCTCATCACATCATCGGAAGGGGAGTAACGGAGAAGATTACAACCCAAAATCTCGCCAGCGCAAATCATGTTTTGGCCTCTCGTGAGATTTAGCGGCCGTTACGGGATGTGCGGCCATGGCTAGCGGCTGTTAGATTGCGGCCACTGTTGCCATTAACATTGCATTGAAAAGGCTAGCTCCAAAGGGTATGGCATTGAGTTACTTTTACAGTAAGTTGCTCAAAAACCCAAGAAAAAACATTTCTCAAAAAAATGAAAAGGGCTAAATGAGGCTTGGTACTGAATAGAATGCAAGAACACCATAGTCCTCCGCAGTCAAGGATGTTTTTAAAATCAAGCCGCAGTTTTTTTTTTTAAAGCCAGTCACACATCCTTGTTATCATTGTTTCTAACCTGCTGACGCTTTAGCAGGAAGAAAAAAATGGATAAGTGTCGAATGATGAGGGTCTCATTTTGCACTGGCCTCTATTTACTCAACAACACATGATGGTTGTAATGTGAAGGGAGGATTTCACATGGGCAGCATTATGTAATCAGTATAGATGTTTATGTAGGCTGAGTGTGCGCCGGACTCTCAAATACTGCTTTGCCAAAGTTAAACCCGACAGTGATAAATGTCCAGCAGCCGTGGGATGATGTAAGGGTCAAGGCGAGTGATATGACAGAGGCAGAATCAAGCGTACGGTTGGGTTTAACCTAACTGAACACCAAGGAGGGAGATGGAAATTAGGATTGGCGTTGAGTTTACGAGTGGAGACACAAGGGTGGCTTTGGGATTGTAGTGCTGAAGTGTGGTCAGAATCAGCAAGCACTCCATCAATGATTTTGACCCTGATCTTGATTCACTGAGTAGCTTGTAGGGCTGAAGTTGGAAGTGCTCGATGAGGGGCACTAATAGATACTAATAGATGGGGGCGGGTGACAACAGATTTGAGGAGTAGTGTCAATGCCTATGGAAAGCAAGCCATTTACATTGAGGAACATGGGACGGTGATTCTGATGAGGCCTGGGCCAGAGATGGACAAGAAACTGCAGAGGGTTGTGAGAATGCGACTGGCAAAGTGAGGTTTTTGCAGAGGATGAACACAGATTCCATTTTGAAGATTATAAGGTGTCAAGTTCTTGACGCTTGGGGTCAGAAATGAGGATGGAGCAGGGGAGGGAGGCCAGAGGAGAAGCTGTACATGGGAAAATGTCTGGTGCAAAAATCCAAGGTTGTGTAGTAATCCAGGAGACATGAAGATAAATGTTTAACTAAATTAATTTTAACTCAAAAGTAAAGCCGCACTCGCGGAATACAACACAAGTGTCCCAACCCAGGACTGGGATCGATAATGAGTCCCAGCTGGGTGGGCCTTCGCACGTTACCATGGGAACCCTTACTCCACGAGCCCCAGGATGAATGATCCACATGGTCCTCGTGAGGATTAACACAGGTTGGTTTTGACACTGTCACAAAGCTTCATGTAGCAGCAACAGAAATCTGAATGTAAATGCACTTTTCAGTTGGGAAAAGAGCATGGCTAAGATTTGCTTAAAGAGACTGAAATAAAATAAACGGATTAGGACCTGTAGCCTAATAACATCAGTGATCATTATCACATTATTTGAGACTAACTGGAACTTGGAAATAAAAGCAAATGGCGAATTAAGCAAATAAAGTGTTACTGGAGCTTTTCAAATGCAACAATGTTTTGGTATTTTGTGTGAGATACTTGGGTTAATGAGGAAAGGGGATTTTGTAACAGTTTACCCAATTCTGTGAATTAAGTCAGTGCAAATGATCTATGAACACATAATCCATGCACAAAGTTATTCTTGTGATGAGTGGAGTTATCGTTTTGAACTTTGAGGAAAAGATTTCCTGATCAGAGAATCATTTGGATCAGATGTTAGCCATTCAGCTCCAGATTCTCTTCTATCATCCAATTAGAGGATGGTTGATCTGTACCTCAACTCTGTCATCATTTGCTTCAGATACCACAGGTTGCTACTTGATGCAGTCTTAACTCAAGGATGCTCCAGACTCTGAAATGAGTTCAACGTGTTTATTGAACTATTAACACAGTTCTCAAATGAGTTCAACTCTCTGCTAATCTAACTGTAGTAACTCAGTCTAACTGTACCAGCTTGCTCTAAGCCATGTGCTGGGGTGTGATGCTGCTGATCAACCCTGTCTAACTCTCTAGATGTCTTTCTGTGGAAAGAGGCATGGTGTGAGTGCCTCATCCCTTTTATAGTGTTTATGTCATGCCCCCTTGTGGTGATGCCACCTCTAAGTGTCCTGACTGCTCATTGGTTGAGTCCTATTTTGAGTTGCATGTTTGCATATCATGACATCTCCCCCTTTTCTTTTCTTTTTAGATGTATATACATGTGAATGTGTCTGTCTAATGTGACTGACTGAGGAATACAGAACAGAACAAACAAAACAAATGCTCAAAAGTCCAGTCTCTGAGGCTTGCGTCTGATCCTCGTCGACCGCTGGAGAGGTGGTGGAGGGGATGACGGTGTCTTAACAGGCGAGTGGGAGGCACGACTGGTGGCCTCGTGGTTCGAGGTGTCTGAAGGTGGCAATTCGACATGTGGAAATGGAGGGGAAAATGGTTGTGGGCAAGCAACTTTTCGCAGTGCCCTTCGATTCCTTCGCACAATGGAGCCATCAGCCATACGCATGACATAGGATCTGGGCGCAGTCTGTCGAACAACGACAGCCGGAGCAGACCACCCACCATCCGGTATCTTGATCCTGACTGTGGCTGCCGGGGATAGCATGTCCAGATCGGTGGCATGTGCATCATAGCCCTGCTTCTGGCTGTCGCAAAGCTGCTGCATCTTCTGCAGCACCGGGAGGTGATCAAGGTTGGGCAGGTGTATGGCTGGTAGTGTCATCCGCAGGTCCCTGTTCATCAGCAGTTGAGCTGGCGACATGCCAGTGGACAAGGGAGTCGCTCAGTACGCAAGTAATGCAAGGTGTATGTCGGAAGTGGAGTCCGAGGCCTTGCGGATGAGCTGCTTAACGATGTGCACCCCTTTTTCGACTTTGCCATTGGACTGCGGATAGTGCGGACTGGAGGTGACATGCCTGAAATTGTAGCTCTTGGCAAACATGGACCATTCTGGACTGTGGAAGCACAGGCCATTGTCGCACATGACGGTGTTCTGGATTCCATGCCGTGAGAATGTCTCTTTACGTGCTTTGATGACGGTCTGTGAGGTGAGGTCTGGCAGCTTCAGCACCTCAGGATAGTTCGAAAAGTAATTGATGATTAAGATATAGTCGCGACCATTCGCGTGGAATAGGTTAATGCCAACCTTGGACCACGGAGAGGTCTCTAGGTCATGTGGTTGGAGCGTCTCCTTGCTCTGCACTGGATGAAATCTCTGACAGGTTTCGCAGCTCAGGACCATGTCCGTGATGTCCTGGTTGATGCCGGGCCAGTAGACGGCTTGCCGGGCCCTGCGTCTGCACTTTTCTACGCCCAGATGTCCCTCATGAATCTGCTGCAGCACCATGCTCTGGAGACGTAGCGGGATGACTATTCTGACCAGCTTGAGCAGGATGCCGTTGATCAGCGTCAGGTCGTCCTTGATGTTGTAGAATTGAGGGCATTGCCCTTTCTGCCAGCCATTGCTGAGGTTGTGGATGACTCGCTGCAACAGGGGGTTCTTTGGCCATCTCTTCTCGGATGAGAAAGATCGTCTCATCTGTTGCCGGGAGAGTGCTTGCACACAGTTGTACCTGCAATTCAATGTGCTGGATGATCTCCAGTGGTTCATTGGGTGTGTTGACGGAGCGGGACAATGCATCGGCGATGATGAGCTCCTTGCCAGGCATGTACACCAAATTAAAATCATACCTCCGGAGTTTGAGCAGAATTCTCTGCAAACGAGGCGTCATGTCGTTCAGGGCCTTGTGGATGATGTGGACCAGAGGCCTATGATCCGTCTCAACAGTAAATGTTGGCAAGCCGTAGACATAATCATGAAATTTGAGCATGCCGGTGAGAAGACCTAAACACTCCTTCTCAATCTGCGCATATCTGGTCTCAGTGGGTGTCATTGCCCGTGACGCGTCTGCTACTGGTACCCAGGATGACATGTCGTCTCTTTGAAGCAACACCGCCCCAATGCCATCCTGACTCGCATCTGTGGATATCTTGGTCTCTCGGTCTGGGTCAAAGAATCCAAGGACGGGTGCAGTGGTGAGCTTGGCTTTCAGCTCCAGCCACTCTGTTCGGTGTTCCGCCTTCCACTCAAAGGTGGTTGATTTTTTTCACCATGTTGCGTAGGGCCGTGGTGTGTGTGGTCAAATTCGGGATGAACTTGTCAAGGAAACTGACATTCCCAGGAAGCACAGTACTGCCTTCTTGTCCTCAGGGACTTTCATTGCCTCGATGGCTTTAATTGTGTCTGTATCCGGGCGCACACCGTGTTGCGAAATCTGATCGCCCAGGAACTTCAGCGTGGATGTCCCAAAACAGCACTTGGACTGTTTAGTTCGAGGCCATGTTCATGTATGCGTCGGAATACTTTCTTGAGTCGCGACACATGCTCCTCTGGGGTTGTGGACAAGATTATGATACCGTCAATTTAGACACAAACCCTTTCTATTCCCTCCATCATCTGTTCCATGATGCGATGGAAAATCTCTGATGCCGAGATGATGCCAAATGGCATTCGGTTGTAGCAGAATCTGCCAAAAGGCGTGTTGAAGGTGTAGAGCCTTCTGCGGGATTCTTAAGTTGGATTTGCCAAAATCCTTGGAATGCGTCCAATTTTGTGATGAAGCGCACGTGCGCCATCTCACTCATGATTTCTTCCCTCTTCGGGATGGGGTAATGTTCCCGCATAATGTTTTTGTTTAGATCCTTGTGGTCAATGCAGATGCGTAGGTCCCCCGAAGGCTTCTTTACGCACACCATCGAGTTGACCCAGTCGGTTGGTTCAGTCACCTTGGAGATGATGCCTTTTGTTGTAGACTCTTGAGCTCTGCCTTCGCTCGCTCTCTCAGTGGAGCAGGGACATGTCGTGGTGCGTGGACCACTGGCTTCACATCAGGCCGCAGTAGAATCTTGTGCTCGTACGGCAGCGTGCCCATCCCTCTAAATACATCTGGGTACTGGGTTAGGATGTCGTCAATGCTGGCCTGAAGATCCGAATGGGACGGCGTCGTGGTGTAGACCCTTTGAATGGGATTCAGTTGCTTGCAGGCGTGCGCACCTAGCAGGGATGCCCTGTCTGATTTAACAATCTCGAAGCGTAAGCTTGCTTGTGTGTGTCGGCTGGACACCTGCAGGTGGCAGGACCCCAGTGTCTTGATTGCGTTTCCATTGTAGTCCAGGAGTTTGCAGGCAGCTGGAAGGATTGTGGGGGGTTTCTTGATTCTCTTGAAGTCCACCTGCGAAATCAGGTTGGCGGAGGCACCTGTGTCCAGTTTGAACTGGATGGGGCAGTGGTTGACCTTCATTACTGCATGCCATTCGTCCTCGGAATCCACGGCCAGGATTGATTGGCGATGTGTCCGGTGTGGCCTATTTGCACTTCGTAATAATGCCCACTCGGTAAGTGTTGTCCAGGTATTCATCATCTGGATCCGTCGCACTGCCTGGATCAGAGTCATGCATTTAGTGTTGCACACTTCTGATGCGCCGCTGTCGGAATTGGGAGCGCTGGGTCCTGACTGGTGGTGCAGATCTGCACAGGGCTGCATAGTGGTTTGGTTTCCCACAGTTTAAACAGCGTTTGCCTCTTGCAGGGCAATTTTTTCGAAAACGGACGGTGCCGCAGTTCGCACATGTCCTGACGCTCAGTGCGTCATTGCGCATGCACGGTGCAGTTCTCGGACGTCTGCACCTGCGTAGTGCAGTTTTCGGCCGCTTCTTGTTCCCGATCGCATTGCGCATGCGAAATGGCCGCTTTCGTCAATGTGGAGGCGCTGCATCCGGGAGATGGCCTGAACACTCTCCACCTCGTGGGAGGCTTGTTTTTCACTTTCTGACGTTTTGTACTATGAATAGCGATTTTCAGAGTGCTCATGCACAGTACACGTTTCAATCGCGACTGGCACGGTCATGTGCTTGATTTTCAACATTTGCTCTCGCAGAAGATCAGAGTGGACTCCAAAAATGATTTAGTCTCTGATTATGGAGTGGAGATGCCGGCGTTGGACTGGGGTGAGCACAGTACGAAGTCTTACAACGCCAGGTTAAAGTCCAACAGATTTGTTTCGATGTCACTAGCTTTCGGAGCGCTGCTCCTTCCTCAGGCGAATGAAGAGGTCTGCTCCAGAAACACATATATAGACAAAAATCTATATATTTTTGTCTATATATGTGTTTCTGGAGCAGACCTCTTCATTCACCTGAGGAAGGAGCAGCGCTCCGAAAGCTAGTGACATCGAAACAAACCTGTTGGACTTTAACCTGGTGTTGTAAGACTTCGTACTCTGATTATGGAGTCAGTGATATCACCGAAGTTGCAAGATTGCGCTAGCAGTCTAAGGTTAGTTAGATAGGAGTTGAAGGATTTGTCTTTACCTTGCATCCTCTGCTTGAAGATGTAGCGCTCGAAGATTTTGTTGGTGTCCACCTCGCAGTGGCTGTCGAATTTGTCCAGGATGGTTTGGTACTTCATTTTGTCCTGCCCTTCGGAAAAGTGAAAAGAGTTGAAGATCTCTATCGCATGTTCACCCGCAGTGGCGAGTAGAAGAGCTATCTTCCGAGCATCGGTCGCGCCATTGAGGTCGATGCTTCCACGTATAGTTGAAATTTCTGCTTGAATGATCGTCAGTTGGCACTAAGATTGAGGAGCCTGAATCTTGTCCATTGTGCCTATATTCAGTATCTGGTTGTCGCGGATATTGCTGAGTTGAACTAAATAGATTGAACAGTCACTCCTGGT
This sequence comes from Scyliorhinus torazame, assembly GCF_047496885.1. Taxonomy (NCBI): domain Eukaryota; kingdom Metazoa; phylum Chordata; class Chondrichthyes; order Carcharhiniformes; family Scyliorhinidae; genus Scyliorhinus; species Scyliorhinus torazame. Next base: position 112,221,440 of record NC_092722.1, on the reverse strand, counting down.
ATCATGTTGTGTAATGCTGCTTCGGATAACACAGGTTGCTACTTGATGCAGTCTTAACTAAAGGATGCTCCAGACTCTGAAATGTGTTCAACGTGTTTATTGAACTATTAACACAGTTATGAAATGAGTTCGACTCTCTGCTAATTTAACTGTAGTAACTCAGTCTAACTGTGCCAGCTTGCTCTAAGCCACGTGCTGGGGTGTGATGCTGCTGATCAACCCTGTCTAACTCTTGTGGTAGTCTGTGTAGAGGTATTACGGTACCTGGTAATGCTGGAACACCATTGGTAGATATTGTATGCTTACTATTGGTTAAGCTGCATGGTAGCTCCGCCCCTCTAGGCGGGGTATAAGAGCCCGCCCCAGCAGCCTTCATTCTGTACCTGAGCTGCTGGGGTAAACATCTAGCTTATTAAAGCCTTCAGTTGGACTACAACCTCGCTTTAGTGGTCATTGATCGTTGTTCAATTTAAGAAGCTAGATTTAAAAGGATGGAGCTCCGAATCAAGCTGGAGTGTCTGCAACTCAGCCCCCACGTGGCGAACTCTGCGGCAATCTTCAAGCACTGGCTGGCGTGTTTTAAAGGATATCTTGGAACGGCTGAAAACACACTCACAGGAGAACAGAAAATGCAAGTCCTGCACTTGAGGGTGAGCCCGGAAATTTACACCCTCATCGAGGACGCGGAAGACTTCGATGCGGCAATAGAGCTGCTAAACGGACATTATATCCACCCAGTAAACCAGGTCTACGCCCGACATCTGATAGCAACGAGGCGACAAATCCCTGGGGAATCGCTGGAATAATTCTACCGGGCACTCCTGGTATTGGGGAGAAACTGCAGCTGGCCGCAAGTTTCGGCGAGCGACCACACAGAACTCTTGATCCGGGACACTTTCGTGGCAGGTATGCTGTCCTCCCAGATCCGCCAGCAATTGCTGGAAAAAGACACCCTAGGCCTCAAGGAAGCACGGGCCTTTGCCGGCTCCCTGGACGTGGCCTCCAGAAACGTCCGAGCTTACATTCCCGACCGTGTGGCATCCCCCTGGGCAGCGTGGAACCCCTCCGCGGCCGGCCCCGAGACATCCCCCATCCCCCCACAAGCTTGTGCTGCAAGGCGGCAGACCAAGCAGGGGGCCCCGCTGCTACGTTTGGGAGCACGGAGAGCTTCATGCACCCCGACACGTTAAGACGCTGTTCTCTTCTCATCCACCCCGTTAATCAAAAAATCTCCCTGGCCTCCGGTTCCCACTCAGTAGAGATAAAGGGGTTTTGTGTAGCAAACCTCACAGTCCAGGGAGGGGAGTTCAAAAATTACCGGCTCTGCGTCCTCTCCCACCTCTGCGCCGCCACACTCCTAGGTTTAGACTTCCAATGTAATCTCCAAAGTCTAACTTTCAAATTCGACAGTCCTGTACCTACCCTCACTGTCAGCGGCCTCTCGACCCTCAAGGTCGATCCGCCTTCCCTATTTGTGAACCTCACCCCGGATTGCAAACCCGTCGCCACCAGGAGCAGACGGTTCAGTGCCCAAGATCGATCTTTATTAGGTCAGAGGTCGTACTGAGGGAAGGAGTCATTGAAGCTAGCAACAGTCCCTGGAGAGCTCACGTAGTGGTGGTAAAGGCCGGGGAGAAGCATAGGATGGTCATCGACTACAGTCAGACCATCAACAGGTTTACGCAGCTGGATGCGTACCCTCTCCATCGCATATCCGACCTGGTAAACAGGATCGCGCATTACAAGGTCTTCACCACGGTGGATCTTAAGTCCGCCTACCACCAGCTCCCCATCCGCACTAGTGACCGCAAATACACTGCCTTCGAGGCAGATGGGCAGCTCTATCACTTCTTAAGGGTTCCCTTCAGTGTCACCAACGGGGTCTCGGTCTTCCAGCGCGAGATGGACTGAATGGTTGACCGGTACGGTTTACGGGCAACATTCCCGTATCTCGATAATGTCACCATCTGCGGCCACGACCAGCAGGACCACGACATCAACCTCCGAAAATTCCTCTAGGCCGCAAAGATCCTTAACCTTACATACAACAAGGACAAATGCGTGTTTAGCACCAACCGCCTAGCCATCCTCGGCTACGTAGTGCGAAATGGAGTTATAGGCCCCGACCCTGAGCGCATGAGCCCCCTTATGGAATTCCCCCTCCCTCACACCTTCAAGGCCCTGAAGCGCTGACTAGGGTTTTTCAGTTACTATGCCCAGTGGGTCCCCAACTATGCGGTCAAGGCCCGTCCCCTGATCCAATCCACAGCTTTTCCGCTGTCGATAGAGGCCCGCCAGGCATTCAGCCGCATCATAACGGACATTGCAAAGGCCACGATGCACGCCATCGACGAGTCCCTTCCCTTCCAGGTCGAGAGCGACGCATCTGACGTAGCTCTGGTGGCCACCCTCAACCAAGCGGGCAGACCCGTGGCCGTCTTCTCACGTACCCTCCATGCATCCGAAATCCGCCACTCCTCAGTCGAAAAGGAGGCCCAGGCCATAGTAGAAGCTGTGCGACATTGGAGGCATTACCTGGCCGGCAGGAGATTCACTCTCCTCACTGACCAACGGTCGGTTGCTTTCATGTTCGATAATGCACAGTGGGGCAAGATAAAAACGATAAGATCTTGCGGTGGAGGATCAAACTCTCCACCTACAACTACGAGATCTTGTATCGTCCCGGGAAGCTAGACGAGCCTCCTGATGCCCTGTCCCGCGGCACATGTGTCACCTCACAAGTGGACCGCCTCCGAGTCCTCCACGAGGACCTCTGCCATCCGGGGGTCACCCGCTTTTTCCACTTTATCAAGACCCGCAACCTGCCCTACTCCATCGAGGAGGTCAGGACAGCCACTAGGGACTGCCAAATCTGCGCGGAGTGCAAACCGCACATCTACCGGCCAGAGAAAGCGCACCTGATAAAGGCTTCCTGTCCCTTTGAACGCCTCAGCATGGACTTCAAAGGCCCCCTCCCCTCCACCGACCGCAACACGTACTTCCTGAACGTGATTGACGAGTACTCCCGGTTCCCATTCGCCATCCCCTGCCCCGACATGACCGCAACCACCGTCATCAAGGCCCTCCATAGCATCTTTGCACTGTTCGGGTTCCCCGCTTACATACATAGTGATAGGGAGTCCTCCTTTATGAGCGACGAACTGCATCCATTCCTGCTCAGCAAGGGCATTGCCTCGAGCAGGACGACCAGTTACAACCCCCGGGGTAACGGACAGGTAAAGAGAGAGAACGGAACGGTCTGGAAGACCATCCTACTGACCCTACGGTCCAGGAATCTCCCAGTCTCCCGCTGGCAGGAAGTCCTCCCAGATGCCCTCCACTCCATTCGGTCACTGCTTTGTACCACAACCAACCAGACACCTCACGAATGTCTCCTTGTCTTCCCCAGGAAGTCCTCTTCTGGGACATCGCTCCCAACCTGGCTGGCAGCTCCTGGACCCATCCTGCTCCAGAAAAACGTGCGGGCTCACAAGTCGGACCCGTTGTTTGAGAGGGTCCATCTTCTCCACGCTAACCCCCAGTACCCCGACGACCGACAAGATACGGTCTCCCTACGAGACCTGGCGCCCACCGGAGCCCCACGCACACCCCAGCCACCAGTCCCACCCTCCCTTCCACCAGTGCACCTTACAGGAGGATCGGTCCTCCCGCCAGCCCCATCTAGGCCCCCCCCACCCACCGACGCACCACGCAGACGCTCCCTTCCCAGGTCAACCGTTTTCCCCACCAGCGCCGTCTAGGGGTGTCAAAGCTGCCACAGAGATCGAGGCCACGCTCCCGGAGTCACAGACACCTGAGCCTCCACCGGAGTCACCACCGAAGCTTCGACGATCACAGAGGACGACCAGGACCCCCGATCGACTGATTGCTTCATTTTAAAGTGTCTAGGTAATTATGACTCATAAATTGTAAATAGTTGATAGAATTGTAAATAGTTACAAAATTCTGTACGGAGGTATTACGGTACCTCCATGACTATAATTCTACCACGTTATCATGTTGTAGTATCAGGCCACCACCCCCGCCGCACTCCTTTTTAACAGGGGGTGAATGTGGTAGTCTGTATAGAGGTATTACGGTACCTGGTAATGCTGGAACACCATTGGTAGATATTGTATGCTTCCTATTGGTCAAGCTGTATGGTAGCTCCGCCCCGCTAGGCGGGGTATAAGGGCAGCCTTCATTCTGTACCTGAACTGCTGGGGGAAACATCTAGCTTATTAAAGCCTTCAGTTGGATTACAACCTCGCTTTAGTGGTCATTGATCGTGCATCAACTCTCTAGATGTCTGTCTGTGGAAAGAGGCAAGGTGTGAGTGCCTCATCCCTTTTATAGTGTTTATGTCACGCCCCCTTGTGGTGATGCCACCTCTGAGTGTCCTGACTGCCCATTGGTTGTGTCGTATTCTGAGTGTTCATTGGTTGCATGTTTGAATATCATGACAGTTTCCACCATCAGTCTCATGGGGCGGGGCCTGCTCCACAGGGATCAGGTTGCCATGTTTAAAGGATGCCCCAATCAGAACTGAGGTGAATCTCCCCCCAGCACTGCCCACCCTCCCTCCTACGCCCACACGACAAAGGTATCAGGCATCCTCCTCCCCATGGCACAATTATCGGGGGCTCTCCCGTGCTCCCCCCCACCCACACAACCAACAGCCACCAAGGCAGTTAGGCGTTCCCCACCTCACAGTCAGGCCCCCCTCCTTTCACTGCCAGGCTCCAACCCGCAAAGCCTGATTCCTCGGTCATTGCCAAGTCCCCCCTTTTGAAGGCCTCCGTGCTCACCCCCCCCCCCCCCCCCCCCCCCCCCCCCCACATATAACAGGAACACACCCCTCCAAAATTGGGCTACCCTGTGGACCCACCCAGCACTGCCCCGGCACAGGTTAGCACAGGCTGGCACTGCCTGGTAGTGCTAAACTGTGCCGGGGGGAAGCCCCATGCCACTGTCCAGGCATGTCCCACTTCCACCGGGGGCTATACTTACCTTGGCAATCCCGGCAGGATACCCTTGGTTGTTCGCTGTCTTCATAATAATAATCACTTATTGTCACAAGTATACTTCAATGAAGTTACTGTGAAAAGCCCTTAGTCGCCACATTCCGGCGCCTGTTTGGGGAGGCCTGTACAGGAATTGTAACCGCGCTGCTGGCCCTGTTCTGCATTACAAGACAGCTGTTTAGACCACTGTACTAAACCAGCCCCTTCATTAAACCTGCAAAACTTGCTGGTATGGGTCACGTCGGCAAGGTGTGACGTAATTCAGCGAGAGGGCATTATATGACGAGAGATTAATTAAAATGTATTTAAATGAGGTCCTCGCCCGTTTCTGGGTGAGGGTCGGGAAAAATTGGGAAACAAGATCTCGCCGGTGAAAATCACTATTCCCACCTCTCGTTTCCCACCTCTGCATCGCCATTCTCACTGACGGCGCACGGGAGAGCAACATTACCCCCAAGGTGACCATAGAGAAAATGCCACTGAGCACATTGGTTTAAATTCCTTGGTCAAAGGCCAGCACAAATACAAAAAGTTCTACGTGATAGCGAGAATAGATAAGCAAAGTTGTCGTGGGTCGTCAAGGGTGTTTTTAAATCAAGCCGCATTATCAAAAATAACAAGCCACCAGATTCTTGTTATAATTTTTTCTATGCTGCCAATGTTTTGGGAGGAGCAAGAGAGAAGGGAAGAGCATGGAATGATGAGGGACTGATTTCACATGAACCTCTATTTAGTCAACACCATCTGATGCTTGAAACATGAAGAGAGGATTTCATATAGTCAGCATTATGTAATGAATGTACTAGCCTGAATCACCCACAACTCAAAGGTTTAGTGTACAGCAGAACTCACAAAACAGAAAATGCAAAGCTTTCTATTTTTAACACTTTCAGTGCCTCACCTGATTGAAGCCTCCAACCTTTAAAAGCAACGACACACTTTAGACTGTGTTTTAAAGTTTTGACCAAGGTGCAACAAAGAGTTGCCACTGTCAGCTCTGTGGTGTTGGGTGTTCTAACACACAGAAGAGCCAACACAGTTGCATATGGTACAACACTTGTTTATTTAAACTCACTATTTACAACTTGGTCTTTGCACTCTGCACGTGGGGGGCTCCCTGCTTGTGGTGTTTCAACAGCTCTTTCATGCTTCCTTCTCCCCAGACCTACTGACCTCCAGGTGTCGTGCTCGTGCTTTTTATGTGGTTGGTGTTCTTGTCTGTGATTGGTTGTGGTGTTGTGTACTCTGATTTGCCTGTTAGTGTGTCCATCATGATGTGTGTGTTTGAATATCATGACATCCCCCCTTTTTACAAAGATATGTGCCTACGTGGTAATAAATATGATCGTGACGTGAGTGCATCTAAGAGTGTGTGTGTGTCGTGTGCAGCATGTGTCTATGACGGAACTATGTACATGGGGCGATGTCGAGTGCGTCACATGAATCCAGTTGTACCATAACATAACAGAAATGCGAACGAGAGAAGAAGAAAAAAAATTTTGAACAGTTGTCCAGTCAGACGACATCTGGAACGATAAACAACAACAGGTTATCATGTAAAATTGTCCAACTTATTAAACATATGAACTGTATTATAAGTCCATTCTAATGGGTTTGCGACGAATTCGGGTTGACCGCCTTAAGGGTGGATCAAGAACCACCGGCTGCTGTGCAGGCATGGCCATGGGTGGCGATGGAAAGGGCGTGATGTGCGGCAGCTCCACAAAGTCATCCTCGGAAGCCTGTTGAGGATCTGGCGTGTTGTGTGGCTGTGAACGTGGAAGTCGGCGAAGGGCGCGCCGATTGCGGCGACGCACGGAACCATCCGGCATGCGAACCAGGAACGAGCGGGGAGCCACTTGTCGGAGGACTTCGGCCGGTGCTGACCAGCCACCATACGGTTGATGGACGCGTACTTTGTCTCCGGAGGACAGGGGGGGCAGGTCCGTCGCTCGTGTGTCGTACCGACCTTTCTGGCGATCACGCTGCAGTTGCATGTCCCGAAGAACCGCCTCATGGTCTGTTGTCGGTGCCAGGACGGAAGGTACCGTCGTCCTGAGGGAGCGACCCATTAGTAGCTGCGCTGGCGAGAGGCCCGTGGATAACGGGGCCGATCGATAGGCCAGCAAGGCAAGGTTAAAGTCCGATCCGGCATCAGCCGCCTTGCACAGGAGCCGCTTTGCGATGTGGACACCCTTTTCAGCCTTCCCGTTCGATTGTGGATGCAGAGGGCTGGATGTCACATGAGTGAAACCATATGCTGCGGCAAAGGACGACCATTCACGGCTGGCAAAACAAGGTCCATTGTCTGACATGACAGTCCTTGGAATGCCATGGCGAGCAAACGTTTCCTTGCAGGCCCCAATGACTGCGGACGACGTCAGATCATGGAGAGGCATGACTTCCGGGTAGTTTGAGAAGTAGTCTATAATAACAATGTAATCTCTGCCGAGCGCGTGAAATAGGTCAACACCCACCTTCGCCCAGGGGGACGTCACCATCTCGTGTGGTAGAAGTGTTTCCGGAGGTTGCGCCGGCTGAAACCTCTGACAGGTTGTGCAGTTGAGCACCATGTTGGCTATGTCTTCATTAATACCCGGCCAATATACCGCCGCCCGGGCCCTTCGTCTGCATTTTTCGACACCCAAGTGGCCTTCGTGTAGTTGACGAAGAATCATCTGGCGCACACTGTGTGGAATGACGATCCTATGCGATTTCATAAGGACCCCGTCTATATTGGTGAGATCATCTCGCACATTGTAAAACTGGGGGCACTGCCCTTTTAGCCACCCTTCCGTCATGTGGCGCATCACTCGCTGCAGCAGAGGGTCAGTCGCCGTCTCTGCGCGTATGTGGGCCAGACAAGGATCATCAGCTGGCATATTTGCTGCTGTCAGAGTCACGTGTGCCTCAATTTGACGCACGAACCCCTCCGCATCTGGTGGTGTGCTCACTGCTCGGGAAAGAGTGTCCGCCACTATGAGTTCCTTCCCCGGAGTGTAGATCAGTTCAAAATCGTACCTCCTGAGTTTGAGTAAGATGCGCTGGAGGCGAGGAGTCATGTCGTTCAGGTCTTTGTTAATGATGTTGACCAGGGGGCGGTGGTCAGTTTCGACCGTGAATCGTGGCAGGCCATACACATAGTCGTGGAACTTGTCCAGTCCAGTTAACAAGCCCAGGCATTCTTTTTCGATTTGCGCGTAGCGCTGTTCGGTAGGGGTCATGGCTCGTGAGGCATACGCAACCGGGGCCCATGATGACGTGCTGTCTTTTTGCAGGAGTACCGCTCCAATACCAGATTGGCTGGCGTCTGTTGAGATCTTTGTAGGGCGAGTCGCGTCAAAGAAGGCCAGCACTGGTGCCGTGACCAGTTTGTGCTTGAGCTCCTCCCATTCCTGCTGATGCGACTGGTGCCAGTTGAATTCCGTCGATTTTTTTACGAGATGGCGCATGTTTGTTGTATGAGAAGCCAGGTTGGGAATGAACTTCCCAAGGAAGTTGACCATGCCCAGGAATCTTAAGACAGCCTTCTTGTCAGCCGGTCGTGGCATGGCTGTGATGGCGCTAACCTTGTCTGCATCGGGACGGACCCCGGACCTTGAGATGTGGTCCCCGAGGAATTTCAGCTCCGTCTGGCCGAAAGCACACTTCGCACGGTTGAGACGCAGGCCATTTTGCCGTATGCGGGTGAAGACACGTCGAAGACGATGCATGTGTTCCTGCGGAGTGGTGGACCAAATGATGATATCGTCCACATATACACGTACCCCTTCGATGCCTTCCATCATCTGCTCCATAATGCGGTGGAATACTTCAGATGCCGAAATGATGCCGAATGGCATCCGGTTGTAGCAGAATCTGCCAAAAGGGGTGTTGAATGTGCATAGTCTTCGGCTGGCCGGGTCCAGTTGGATCTGCCAGAATCCTTTGGACGCATCCAATTTAGTGAATATGTTGGCTCGCGCCATCTCGCTGGTGAGGTCTTCTCGTTTTGGGATGGGATAGTGTTCCCGCATGATGTTGTTGTTCAGATCTTTTGGATCTATACATATACGGAGCTCGCCAGAGGGCTTCTTTACACAGACCATGGAGCTGACCCATGGCGTGGGCTCCGTGACCTTGGATAGGACCCCTTGGTCCTGAAGAATCTGCAGTTGTGCCTTGAGGCGGTCTTTGAGAGGCGCAGGAACCCTGCGAGGTGCGTGAACGACAGGGATGGCGTCCGGTCTGAGTCGAATCTTGTACGTGTGTGGCAATGTCCCCATGCCTTCAAAAACCTCCTGGTTGTGAGCGAGGAGGGAATGGAGATTCGCGTGGAACTCAGCATCCGGGAAGTCGGATATCTCATCTGGAGAGAGAGACATGATGCGCTGTACCAGGTGAAGGACCTTACACGCTTGTGCGCCCAGTAACGAGTCCTTTGATGAGCCCACAACTTCGAAGGGGAGTGTGGCCGTGTACCCCTTGTGAGTCACCTGTAGCTGGCAAGATCCTACGGACGGGATAACGTTCCCGTTATAGTCAACCATCTTAAGCCGGGATGGTGTGATGAGTGGTTTGACCTTCATGGCCTGGACTGCAGAGTAAGCAATCAGGTTGGCGGATGCGCCGGTGTCCAGACGGAAGGCGACGCGCGATCGGTTGACCGTCAGGGTGGCACACCACTCATCGTCTGGATTGATGGCATTGACCTTGTTGACATCAATGACGGCAACTCTGAAGTCATCCTGGTCATCTGCATCACTTAACTGGAAGTCTTGATGCGTGGGCTGGACGGTCCTGACTCGTGTGCGAGGTTGTCGAGGATGCGCCGGATCCATGGGTTGAGCCGCACGACAGCGGGCTGCGTAGTGGCCTATCATGGCACATCTGTTGCACTGTTGGTATTTTGCAGGACATTGCCCTTTTAAGTGTAGACCTCCACACTTGCTGCACGTCATGACGTCACGGCGTTCGTTGCGCCACTGCGCATGCGCAGTGCGATCTTGCGGTGGGCGCGCCTGCGCAGTGCGTCCCTCGTTGTGGCCGTTATTCTTGGCGCGCACCTGCGCGGGAGACCGCGAAAAGCGCGGGAAGCGGCCGCTGTCGTCCGGGCCGTGGGGCGGGAAGAAATCGACGGCCTGGATGCGTTCAACGTCGTGGGCGGCCTGGCTTGCCGATTCGACGGCTGGGGACCCCCTCCGTGCCAACTCGGACGCCTGGAATCGGGCAAAACGGCAGGTCGCATTTTCATGGAGGACACAGGCTTCCACAGCAGACGCTAAGGTGAGGCTCTTTATTTTAAGAAGCTGCTGGCGTAGGCCACTGGAGGCAACGCCAAAAACAATCTGGTCCCTGATCATGGACTCTGTGGTGGTGCCGTAACCGCAGGACTGCGCTAGAATCCGGAGGTGCGTCAAAAAGGGTTGAAAAAGCTCCTCCTTACCTTGCAGGCGTTGCTGAAAGATGTATCTTTCGAAAGTTTCGTTTACTTCAGTTTGAAAGTGCTGGTCCATTTTGAGGATGACCGTGTCATATTTGGCCTGGTTTTCGCCTTCCTCGAACACCAGTGAATTAAAGACATCATTTGGGTGGGGGCCTGCGTAGAAGAGGAGCATTGCAATCTTCGAATCATCCGAGACATTCTGTTTTTCGGTGGCACGGATGTACAGGTCAAATCGCTGCCTGTAGAGCTTCCAGTTGGTGCCTAGGTTCCCCGTGACTTGCATCGGCTGCGGTTTGCCGGTGTGGTCCATGTCCAGAATGGCAGGTTGGTAGGCAGGTATCGATCCACTCCTGTACCATGTGGTGTTGGGTGTTCTAACACACAGAAGAGCCAACACAGTTGCATATGGTACAACACTTGTTTATTTAAACTCACTATTTACAACTTGGTCTTTGCACTCTGCACGTGGGGGGCTCCCTGCTTGTGGTGTTTCAACAGCTCTTTCATGCTTCCTTCTCCCCAGACCTACTGACCTCCAGGTGTCGTGCTCGTGCTTTTTATGTGGTTGGTGTTCTTGTCTGTGATTGGTTGTGGTGTTGTGTACTCTGATTTGCCTGTTAGTGTGTCCATCATGATGTGTGTGTTTGAATATCATGACAAGCTCCTTGATATTCAGAGTTGTCGCATGTGTCTTCGTGAACTGAATGGTTTTAATCACCTCACCCATTCATTAAATGCACTGGGAGGTATGGCTGACTGTGAAACTAGTTTACTTACTTCCCATTTCACTAAATCCACTGGCAGAAACTCATTTTCTGAACTCCCGGATTATAGGCGCCAAGGTGGGTGGGTGAGGAGGAAGGGAGGGGTGCAGGGAAAAGGGAAGAATGTGGACCAGTTTCCACAGCTCACCTCTGTTGACTAAATTGATTTGTCAGTGAAACTAATGATACAATCAGCCAAACAAAGCAGAGGACCTTCAGAACACAGTTGATTGGTAATAGCAACCCTTCCAGTCAAACAAGGCCCGGCACCAGTTGTCCTACAACTTGATGTTTGGCATCTTTCCCTGGTGAAGTGTTTAATCATCAGCACTTTCTCTGCCTGACACAAGATTAACATAATTTACCTCAAAGGAATCAAACAATTTGAGGTGTGATACGTGGCAGTTTTATCAGACTTGTGAAGAAAAAAGGTGACTTTGGAGTCATGCCTCCCAAAGCACTCTGCCCTTGACGTATGTCTGGGCCTATTGTGGCTGACTTGATATCGGCTGATGGCTATGGCTTGTCAACAACTCCATTATCGTTGAATTATGCAACTATCAGGATGATAGAATGGAAACTAGGTGGACTTTGGTCTTTTTTTGTCAAGCAATTCCTGTATTTCTTTGAACCTACATTGCAACATATGAAGCTGGTCACCTCCCTATTAGAACCATGGAATCCCTACAGTGTAGAAGGAGCCTATCTGGACCATCGAGTCTGCACCGACCTTCTGAAAGAGCCCCCTACATAGACCCACTCCATGCTCCCCCCCCCCCCCCCCCCAATCATTCCCGTAACCCCATAACTCCATTTAACCTACACATCTTTGGACACTAAGGGCAATTTAGCATGGCCAATCCAGCTAACCTGCACATCTTTGAACTGTGGGAAGAAACCGGAGCATGCGGAGGAAAGCCACGCAGACACAGGGAGAACGTGCAAATTCCACACAGACAGTCACCTAAGGCCAGAATTGAACCCAGGTCCTTGGTGCTGTGAGACAGCAGCACTAACGACTGCCACCGTGCCACCCGGGTTTGATTTGGCATGTCAGTCACTTCATGCAAACCATGGTCCAGCTGCCTATGTTCATAGCAACATCTTAGATTCAGCTCATGTCGTACGCACTAATGTTCCTGATGTTGTATAGTTTGGTGTTTCAAGACTGCACACCCTAATAAACCTCCAGGTAAAAGGTTGGGGATGCAACATACTCCCATCACTTTCGCCATTACATGTGTACAGCATGAAGATCAGTGGTACCCCAATCCAACAAAGACCATGAATAGTTGCAAGTTGAACATCTGGTAATACTCGATCTGCTCTGATCCATGGCTCTAAGCAACATGAAACCTTCCACTCAATAAAATTATGTCAAGATTCCTTCCCTAGAATCTGCGGGTCACATCAATCAACAAGCACCCAGAACCAGCATCTTGCATTGTTCATGACTTTCCATTCAGTCAACACCTATCCTTGCCAACCACTGACTCACACTCAACAAATATACAAGAAACCCCAGGTGGAACCTTAGAAAAATTAAATAGAACGTGTTTCGTGACATTGTTGCTTAGATAATTGTTAGTATGTCCTGGTCTAACATCCCAGTTGAGAAAGCTTATTCATGTTCCATGGAATCTTCTAAAAAGCTTCACCGTCCTTTCCGCCCCTTTCCGTACCATCTCAGAACAAGAGTGTACGACCCTATTGAAACTGTTCAAGCAGTCTGGTGACAGACTTTTCAAGTTTTGGATGAGGTAGAGTCTTGCCATTACCTGGGTGTGGTACCCTCAATAACGACGCTTAGAGTGTAAACGGCAAAGAAGGCTTTAATAAGCTAAGAACTAACCTGGTGCCGAGACGTGTGCTAACTGGGGTGCCGCCCACAAGGCGGCCCCTTATATACGGCTCCCAGATGGGCGGAGCCGGAGGCAGAGTCCCCAGGGCTCCAAGCCCGGTCTTAAAGGGGACATCACCTTACATGATGACAAGGGTACAGTGTTACAGTAACTGTTCACCACACTGGGTTCTGCTGAATACTCACTAGCTGAGACCTGGCCATCTGTGCCAGGCATCCATACAAAGCAGCAGGAGCCCCATTCCACCTTGCAACCAAGCTTTTGAACATAGGGCCACCGTTGTTGAAATTCTCTGAACCAGGTGTCCCCAGCCAGCTTTCACATCATCAGATCTCCGCAGTGCTGCTCAATGTAAAATCTGGCACTGCCTACAACAACATATAACCCAGACCTTTGAAGACCTGCAAGTTTGTCACCTTCCATGACTTGTATCATCCCTGAAGGCTTGATTCCCGAAGTATGTCACTGAGGAGAAATCAGTGGCCTACTTACACAGACAAGGACGCTCATTTAATGAGGAGCTACTGACTGACCCCCCTCCTGAATGTTTGCTAGAGGTTTGAGTGACTAGTTCTCCAGCAACCTGAGTAACCCATGTGCAATGCCTGTTCTTGTCAGCTTGCATCTAGTATGTCTCTTTTGTGGGGGCCCATGAATTGGATTTAATTTGAATTTAAATTGTTTTTTGGAGCAAGCAAGAAGATGGATTAGAGCTTGTCCCCTCTGCTCTGCACATTGGCTTTGTAACTCTGAGAAAGGAATCATTCTTTTTTTAAATGATCTCCACCAGCCACTTGCATGCTGGGCCCAGGCTAAGCTGGTATCTGTCATGGGCACTGGCCTCAAAATATGTACACACCCTAACCACCTTCAGTGAAAATAGCTTTCATAAAAACCTCAAGACTGCTGCTGTCTGCTTCAATCTAAAAACTGTATGACACAGTCTAACTTATGGCCCGAGAGTCCTGCCACATTAGGACAATTGCTTGGCTCAATTATTGATACGGCGATGAATGTTTCAATGTAAATATAGTTGACTTCAGCAGCTTTTTGAGATACCAAGTCAACGGCCTCCCTCAGGACCAATTCTCGCACCATTCCTTTTTCATCTGTACACGAATCTCCAGTCTGAGTCCAGAGTGAGGAAATTAATCCCAGATGATGCCAGTATATTTGTTACTCAAATCAGTGATTTATCCACTTTAGGAATGACTTGCAAATGATATGAAACTTTTGAGTGTTTTCACACAAATACTCTATCCACTGTCTTGCAACAACACATTACAAGGGTGTTTCTCCTGAAGACAGCATCATTTGGCATACTCAATGTATTAAGCACGGGATTCACAGTGACGTCATGTGAGAGCTAGTCGCATGAAAGGTGGCTCCTGCCAGGGTCTTTGCCTTTTGATCCCTTTTGCCTGTTTTTCGGGGGATTTTTGTGTTCAAATCCAGCTGGCCGAACTAGATAAGGGTTATTCGACAGAGCTATGTTGAAAGTCTCGACCAGAAAGCCCACTGGGAAGAACACCCAGGCTGGTAGCCCGGCGAGTGAGTCTGAAAGAGAGGAGATGGTGGAGGCGGCTGTGCCCATCACAATAGACATGCTAGCTGTGGTGATGGCGCAGGAACTAGAAAGGTTTGGGAATCAGACGGACAGACAGTTTGAGCGGCAAGATAAAGAGATAAAGGAGTCTTTGAAAGCCACTATCGAGGAGGCATTGGTCTCAATCTGAGAGCAGCTGGGTAAGACATCGAAGGCAGTGAAAGAGCAAGGTGAGACGTTGAAGGCTGTGGAGGAGGCCTTAACGCAGCATATGGGGCAGTTTGTTTTCTTGGAAGCGGAGATAACACAGTGGTTAGCACTATTGCTTCACAGTGCCAGGGTCCCAGGTTCGATTCCTGCTTGGGTCACCGTGCGGAATCTGCACATTTTCCCCGTGTCTGCATGGGTTTCCTCCGGGTGCTCCAGTTTCCTCCCACAAGTCCCGAAAGACATACTTGTTAGATAAATTGGACATTCCGAATTCTCCCTCTGCGTACCGAACAGGTGCCAGAGTGTGGCGACTTGGGGATTTTCATAGTAACTTCATTGCAGTGTTAATGTAAACCTACTTGTGACAATCAAGATTATCATATCATTATTATTACTGCTCATGCCGGAGAGCAACAAGGGCCAGATGGTAAATGTTGAAGACTTGGAGAACAGGCTAAGGTGATTGAACCTCAGGGTGGAGGGGCTGCCGGAGGGAGTGGAGGTCTCAAGGCCAACCGAGTATTTCTCGGAGAAGTTTTCTCGGCTGGGTGGGGGGGGGGTGGGAGAGAGAGAGACAATGAGGTGTTCACTCCTCCGGAGTTGAATTGAGCTCATCGGCACTCTGGCAGAAGTCACGGCCAAATGAGCCACTATGGTCGGTGATTATCCACTTCCATATCGTCCAGAGGAAGGAGTAGGTCCTGGTGTGGAGAAGGAAGAACCGTAATATTGACTGGGATGGGCACACA
Organism: Scyliorhinus torazame; assembly: GCF_047496885.1. Taxonomy (NCBI): domain Eukaryota; kingdom Metazoa; phylum Chordata; class Chondrichthyes; order Carcharhiniformes; family Scyliorhinidae; genus Scyliorhinus; species Scyliorhinus torazame. The sequence continues at coordinate 112,205,860 of NC_092722.1, read as the reverse complement.
GTGCAGATCTACCAGAACATTAGGACCAAACAGGCAAAAAGGCAAACAGCCTTCAATAAGGCGGAGGTGGTGCTATATACTAAAAGGGTGTGTTTCGGGCTGGTGTATCCGGCGAGATTGAGAGACACGAGGGACATGAAGCATAGGCCTTCACTAAAGAGAAGGGATTGGGACTCCTCTGAGGAGAGCCAATAGGGACTTGTTATGTGAAAGGCGCGATGGGATTGTTGACGATGTTGTATCACAGTGTGTTAAGTCTCTTCTTATTTTTTCTTGGATGTTGGGGATGTAAAAGGGGTGTATGATATGGCACTTGGTGGGAATAGGAGTATGTATAGTAAGGACACCAGGATGGGGAGGGTGGCCAGGGGAGATTTTGTTCTTGTTTTAGTTGCCGTTTAGGTGGGGACCCTGGGCGGGGGCTACCTCACTGGCAAGCAGGAGTAGCTAATGAACGGGAGTGGGGTGAGGGGAGGGGCTGCAACTCATTAGGCCAGTTGTGGCAAGGCAAAATGAGTCTAGTTGTTTGTTTGGTTGGTGGGGGGAAGGGGTTAGCCAAGGAGGCAGGTGGTCTGCAAGCCCTTTGGGGAGGGAGGTACTTGGTGGGGGAGGGAGGTACTGGGTGGGGGAAGGTGAGGGGAATGTTTGGGGTGGGGGCGGACAGAGAGCGACCAGGGGATTTTCTTCATCTCTTCCTTGGGGTAGGGCCGGTGACCATCTTAGGTGGGCCTGGAATTAGGAATTTGTAATGAAGGGATGGTTCATCATGGTGGTAATGGCTGACTCGAGGGGGGGGGGGGGGGGGGTGGAGTAGTGAGAGACCCAAGACAATAAGACATAGGAGTGGAAGTAAGGCCATTCGGCCCATCGAGTCCACTCCACCATTCAATCATGGCTGATTTCAACTCCATTTACCCGCTCTCTCTCCATAGCCCTTAATTCCTCGAGAAATCAAGAATTTATCAACTTCTGTCTTAAAGACACTCAACGTCCCGGCCTCCACCGCCCTCTGTGGCAATGAATTCCACAGACCCACCACTCTCTGGCTGAAGAAATTTCTCCTCATCTCTGTTCTAAAGTGACTCCCTTTTATTCTAAGGCTGTGCCCCCGGGTCCTAGTCTCCCCTGCTAATGGAAACAACTTCCCTACATCCAGCCTATCTAAGCCATTCATTATCTTGTAAGTTTCTATTAGATCTCCCCTCAACCTCCTAAACTCCAATGAATATAATCCCAGGATCCTCAGACGTTCATCGTATGTTAGGCCTACCATTCCTGGGATCATCCGTGTGAATCTCCGCTGGACCCGCTCCAGTGCCAGTATGTCCTTCCTGAGATGTGGGGCCCAAAATTGCTCACAGTATTCTAAATGGGGCCTAACTAATGCTTTATAAAGCTTCAGAAGTACATCCCTGCTTTTATATTCCAAGCCTCTTGAGATGAATGACAACATTGCATTTGCTTTCTGAATTACAGACTCAACCTGCAAGTTTACCTTTAGAGAATCCTGGACTAGGACTCCCAAGTCCCTTTGCACTTCAGCATTATGAATTTTGTCACCGTTTAGAAAATAGTCCACGCCTCTATTCTTTTTTCCAAAGTGCAAGACCTCGCACTTTCCCACGTTGAATTTCATCAGCCATTTCTTGGACCACTCTCCTAAACTGTCTAAATCTTTCTGAAGCCTCCCCACCTCCTCCATGCTACCTGCCCCTCCACCTATCTTCGTATCATCGGCAAACTTAGCCAGAATGCCCTCAGTCCCGTTATCTAGATCGTTAATATATAAAGAGAACAGCTGTGGTCCCAACACTGAACCCTGCGGGACACCACTCGTCACCGGTTGCCATTCCGAAAAATAACCTTTTATCCCAACTCTCTGCCTTCTGCCTGACAGCCAATCGTCAATCCATGTTAATACCTTGCCTCAAATACCATGGGCCCTTACTTTATTCAGCAGTCTTTCGTGAGGCACCTTATCAAAGGCCTTTTGGAAGTCAAGATAGATAACATCCATTGGCTCTCCTTGGTCTAACCTATTTGTTATCTCTTCAAAGAACTCTAACAGGTTTGTCAGGCACGACCTCCCCCTACTAAATCCATGCTGACTTGTCCTAATCCGACCCTGCACTTCCAAGAATTTAGAAATCTCATCCTTAACAATGGATTCTAGAATCTTGCCAACAACCGAGGTCAGGCTAATTGGCCTATAATTTTCCATCTTTTTCCTTGTTCCCTTCTTGAACAGTGGGGTTACAACAGCGATTTTCCAATCCTCTGGTACTTTCCCTGACTCCAGTGACTGTTGAAACATCATCACCAACGCCTCCAGTATTTCTTCAGCTATCTCCTTTAGAACTCTAGGATGTAGCCCATCTGGGCCCGGAGATTTTGTCAATTTTTAGACCTCTTAGTTTCTCTAGCACTTGCTCCTTTGTGATGGCTACCATATTCAACTCTGTCCCCTGACTCTCTGGAATTGTTGGGATATTACTCATGTCTTCTACTGTGACGACTGACGCAAAGTACTTATTCAGTTCCTCGGCTATTTCCATGTCTCCCATCACAAAATTACCAGCGTCATTTTGGAGCGGCCCAATGTCAACTTTTGCCTCCCGTTTGTTTTTAATGTATTTAAAGAAACTTTTACTATCATTCCTAATGTTACTGGCTAGCCTACCTTCAAATTTGATCCTCTCTTTCCTTATCTCTCTCTTTGTTATCCTCTGTTTGTTTTTGTAGCCTTCCCAATCTTCTGGCTTCCCACTACTCTTTGCCACATTATAGGCTTTCTCTTTTGCTTTGATGCATTCCCTAACTTCCTTTGTCAGCCATGGCTGCCTAATCCCCCCTCTGATAACCTTTCTTTTCTTTGGGATGAACCTCTGTACTGTGTCCTCAATTACACCCAGAAACTCCTGCCGTTGCTGTTCTACCGCCTTTCCCACTAGGGTCTGCTCCCAGTCGATTTTCGTCAGTTCCTCCCTCATGCCCCTGTAGTTACCTTTATTTAACTGTAACACCTTTACCTCTGATTCTACCTTCTTTCTTTCAAATTGGAGATTGAATTTGACCATATTATGATCACTGCCTCCTAAGTGCTCCCTTACTTTAAGATCTTTAATCAAGTCGGGCTCATTACATAACACTAAGTCCAGAATGGCCTGTTCCCTCGTGGGCTCCATCACAAGCTGTTCCAAAAAGCCCTCCTGTAAACATTCAATGAATTCCCTTTCCTTGGGTCCACTGGCAGTATCATTTACCCAGTCCACCTGCATATTAAAGTCCCGCATGATCACTGTGACCTTGCTTTTCTGACATGCACTTTCTATTTCGTGGTGCATCTTGTGCCCCTGGTCCTGATCACTGTTAGGAGGCCTGTACATAACTCCCATTATGGTTTTTTTGCCTTTGTGGTTCCTCAACTCTACCCACACAGACTCCACATCATCCGACCCCATGTCGTTTAGTGCTATTGATTTAATTTCATTCCTAATTAACAAGGCAACCCCGCCCCCTCTGCCCACCTCTCTGTCTTTTCGATAGGTTGTGAATCCCTGGATGTTTAAATGCCAGTCATGAACCCCCTGCAACCATGTCTCTGTGATGCCTACCACATCATACCTTCCAGTCACAATCTGGGCCACAAGCTCATCTACCTTGTTCCGTACACTGCGCGCATTTAAATATAGCACCTTTAATTCTCTATTGACCGTCCCTTTTTGTTTTCTTAGTGTGGTGGACCTTGGTTTACTGAGCCTTTCCATACACTGTGTCATATTTTGTGGGATGGGGACTATTGTAACCTCTCCTGAGTTCTGTCTTTTCGTGCTTTTTTGTATTCCTAAGCAGCTACGCTTCCCACTGATTACTTCACCTCTTGGTTCCCTGACTTTCCCTTCCCCCCCAATCTTTAGTTTAAAGTCCTATTGACCACCCTATTTACTCTTTTTGCCAGAACACTGGTCCCAGCTCGGTTCAGGTGGAGACCATCCCAACGGTATAGGTCCCCCCGTCCCAAAACTGATGCCAGTGTCCCATGAAAATGAACCCCTCATTCCCACACCACTCTTTCAGCCACGTGTTAACTTCCCTTATTCTTGCCTCCCTATGCCAATTTGCACGTGGCTCGGGCAGTAATCCGGAGATTATGACCGTTGAGGACCTGTTTTTTAATTTGAATCCTAGCTCTTTATAATCTCTAAACAGGTCCTCTTTCCTAGACTTGCCTATGTTGTTGGTACCAACATGGACCACAACAACTGGATCCTCCCCCTCCCTCTCCAGTATCCTTTCAAGCCGGTCAGAGATGTCCCGCACCCTAGCACCGGGCAGGCAACATACCATGCGGGACTCTTTATCCTGCTCACAAAGGATACTATCTATCCCCCTGATAATAGAATCCCCTACAACTACAACTTGCCTATTTACTCCCTCCCCTTGAATGGCCTGCTGAACCATGGTGCCTTGGTCAGCGGACTCATCCTTCCTGCAACCCTGTTCGCCATCCACACAGGGAGCAAGTGCCTCATACCTGTTGGACAGAGTCAAGGGCTGAGGCTCCTGAGTTCCTGACTGCTGGTTCCCTTTACCTGCCTGACTTGCAGTCACACCCTGCTGTCCCTGGCCACTAGCAGGATTTAAACTACTTACTCTGACAGGTGTGACTGCCTCCTGAAACACAGTGTCCAGGTAAGTCTCCCCCTCCCGGATGTGCCTCAGTGTTTGAAGCTCAGACTCCAGCTCATCAACTCTGAGCCGGAGCTCTTCGAGCAGCCAACACTTACTGCAGATGTGGTCGCTGCAGCTCGCAATGGGATCTGCCAGCTCCCACATCAAGCAGCTCAAGCACATCACCTGACCAGCCATCACTAATTAATTAATTAGTTTAATTTAAGTTTATGGTGGGGGCAGCTTCAGCCAATCAGACACTACCCTGCACTTTTAACTGAAAAACAGCACAATTAGATTAACCACTTACCTTTCCTGGTTACCTTACTGCACCAAACTAGCAAATTCTCACTGTATGTATCTCTCTCACTCCAGCTGTGTCTCCTTGACCTGCGCAATGCTAATAATATAATATAGTAATGCTAATAATAATATAATATGGCACTTACCTCACACCAATGGGTCTTATTATTAGGTTAGAGGAGGAGGGCAGGTGGGAGACACTACACGTGTAGTGTCTCGGGTTTCCTCTCCACCAGAATTTATTGGTTGGGGGGTCTTCCCAGAAGTCCGCGGAAAACCCCCCCCAGAAAATAAGTGTTTTTTTTTTAAACACTTGTTTACCTGAAACGTGTGGGGCCTGTGAGAAGGATGAGAGTTTTTTTCTCATTTAAAGGGTGGTGTTTTTACAGGAGACTCACTTGCGGGTCCACGACCAGTTTTTGGCATTTGGGTGTCAACATGGCTCGGGATTTGGCGCGGCTCAAACTGAATTACATTAGCCTAGCGAATAGGGTCATGGCTGACCCGCAAAGGTGGGACACCTTTCCATTGCCCTTGGTGGGTCGGGTTCAATCCATTAAGGTGAACATTTTGCTCTTAATTCAGTATTCTCCGGTATTTCTATGTAAATCATTTTTTCGGTGGATTGTGCGGTTTATATTAGGTTTCATATGGGCTGGAAAAACCCCAAGGATTTGGAGGGGTTCCTACAGAGGGATAGACAGAGACTTGCGCTGCCAAATTTGATATTTTGTTACTGGGCTGCCAACGGGGAAAAGGTGTTGGGGTGATGTGGAGACCTGGGTCTACTTTCGTGCCGATGGATCGTGTTTGGGGGCGCTAGTTATGGAGTTTCCGCCATCTGCTCCGGCAAAGTATGCGTCAAATCCAGTGGTTGTCACATTTTTAAAATATGGAGGCAACTCCGTCAGCATTTCAAGTTGGGGTCAGTGTCAAGGCTGGCCTCCAATTGTGTGAACTACTTGTTTGAGTCGGCGAAGTTAGATGCCACATCCGGGGGGGGGGGGGGGGGGGGGGTTGGAGAGAGTAAGTGATTTATTTCTGGGGGGCGCGGTTAGCCCGTCTTGAGGAGTTGAAAGAGAAAGTTGGGCTTGGATGCTTTTAGTTACCTCCAGGAACGGAATTTTATCAGAGGGACGTTCCCAACATTCCCGGTGGCGTCGCCATCAACCTTACTGGAGATGATTCTATCCAGTGCGGGGGTCGGAAGAGGGGAGTATGTCCAGCATGTATGAATGGATTTTGGGGCAGAATCTGGTCTCGGTGGAAGCGGTGAAGGCCAAATGGGGCAGCACGGTAGCCTTGTGGTTAGCACAATTGCTTCACAGCTCCAGGGTCCCAGATTCGATTCCGGCTTGGGTCACTGTCTGTGCGGAGTCTGCACATCCTCCCCGTGTGTGCGTGGGTTTCCTCCGGGTGCTCCGGTTTCCTCCCACAGTCCAAAGATGTGCAGGTTAGGTGGATTGGCTATGATAAATTGCCCTTAGTGTCCAAAATTGCCCTTAGTGTTGGGTGGGGTTATTGGGTTGCGGGGATGGGATGGAGGTGTTGACCTTGGGTGGGATGCTCTTTCCAAGAGCCGGTGCAGACTCGATGGGCCGAATGGCCTCCTTCTGCACTGTAAATTCTATGATAATCTATGAAATGGGAGAAAACGCAGGGGGCCTATATTGGAAGAGGAGGTTTGGAGTGAGGTCCTCCACAGGCTGAACGCCATGTCATTGTGTGCGAGGCTGAGCCTAATCCAGCTCAAGGTACTGTCTGGGGTGCACCTTACTGAAGCCAGAATGAGTTGTTTAATTTCAGAGGTGTGTTATGGGCCAGGGTTTAGAGAACCTCAAAGTGCACATTGGGGTTCACCTGCCCCACAACCTTCACTAGATTGTGGTATGGGGAGCACACGGCCGACTCTACAGGTGTAGTACAGCAGGAATGGAAAAGTATTTTTCAAAGCAAAACAATGTTTATTCTATGAACTCAAGTTAACCTTTTTGAAACATAGTGAACATCTTAGCAACCATTCATTCAAATATAACCCCCAAAGACTACATCACTAAGTGAACCTTTAAACTTTCCTTTTTAACATCCAGAAGACTTAAAAAAAAACACCTTTTAACAGAAGCACATTAGGTTTACATTCACTACTGAAAATATTTATAATTCTGAATTCACCAAATGATCAAGAGATAGTCTTTTGATGGCAGAGAGAACAGCAGTACACCTGCTTGGTCTGGCTTCAGCTCCAACACTGAAAGCGAAACTAAAACACACCCTGCAGCAAACAGCCTAAAACAAAAGTAAAAAGCTGACAGACAGCCCAGCTCAACCCACTCTCTGACATCACTGCTGTAGTAAACACCCATTTCTTAAAGGTACTCTCACTACAGATATTTATATACACACCCATTTATAAACACCCATTTCTTATAGGTACTCCCACATGACAGATGCGAGCGCTGTTTGAGAGGGATTGCTAGTCACTTGCACATGTTCCGGTCTTGTCCCAAGCTTGTGGATTTTTGGGTCTCTTTTTTTTCAGCACTATATCGGCGATCCTGAACATTGAGCTAGAGCCCTGTCCTTTAATGGTTACATTTGGGGTATCGGGCCTTCCAGAGCTATGGGCAGGTGCAGGAGCAGATAACCTGGCCTTCGTCTCGCTGGTTGCTCGGAGGCTGGTGACACTACCTAGAGCCTCGGCGTGGCTAGGTGACTTAATATAGTTTTTGCACCTCGAGAAGGTCAAATACACTGTGAGGGGGTCAATTGAAATGTTCTACCGGAGATGGCAACCGTTTATATTGTATTTCAAGGAGCTGGTCACTGTTAGCTTTTAGAGGGTGGGTTTGGGGGGGTGGGGATGGGGGACTGGAGCAATGGGAGGGGGCTGGGGTTTGGTTTTCTAGATTATTGTTTTTGTTTTTAGTTTATTATTATTGTTTGAATTTTTTGTACTTTTTTGTATAGTTTGGTATAAAATAACAAAAGTTTAATTAAAAAATATATTTTTGAAAACGTATTAAGCATGATGGGCACCCTGTTTACTTGAGAGTCACCCTCAAGCATTCACTGAACTGCACAAAAAAAACTCGAAGCTGCTGAGTAAGTCAAAACCCAAAATAACTAAGTCACCAAACATACAGGTTTGTAAGTCAAATGTCATGCATGGCTGCTTTGGCACACTGTTATTTAGTTTTGGAATATTTCACTTCCATCTGAGCTCTCTCACCAAGCTCGATGGTGATACTCATGTCGAGCTGAAGTTGCAATATGCTGCCTGTTATGCACTATTATCCTCGGTGTTAGTTCCATTCTAGCATTTTCCCATTACCCATTCTTCTAGGTCCTTTGCGGTTGTAAAACCCTGAAGAAAACAACTCAGGGAACGACATTCCCCATGAGGATGCATCATTGTACACTTCATTCCTCCCAAACACCAGGGGCGGGATTCTCCGACCCCCCCCCCCGCCGGGTCGGAGAATTGCCGGGGTGGGCGGTGTGAATCCCGTCCCCGCCGGCTGCTGAATTCTCCGGTGCCGGGGATTTGGCGGGGGCGGGAATCGCGCCACGCCGGTTGGCGGCCGCTAGCAGTGGCCACCCGGCGATTCTCTGGGCCGTGAGTGGCCGCCCGATTTTTGCCGGTTCTGTCGGTGTAAATTAGAGTAGGTCCTTACCGGCGGGACCTGGCGGCGCGGGCAGCCTCCGGGGTCCTCGGGGGGGCGAGGGGGGATCTGGCCCTGGGAGCTGCCTGGCCCGCGATCGGGGCCCACCGATCTGCGGGCGGGCCTGTGCCGTGGGGGCACTCTATTTCTCTGCGTTGGCTGCTATTCCTCCGCCATGGCCGACGCTGAGTTGAACCCCCCTGCGCATGCGCTGGGATGTCGCCAGCACACACAGGCGCTCCCGCTCATGCGCCAACTCGCGCCGGCTGACGCAGGCCCTTTGGCACCGATTGGCGTGGCGCCAAGCCCCTTCCCCGTCGGCCGGCACAGCGCAAACCACTCCGGGGCCAGCCTAGCCCTTGAAGGTGCGGAGGATTCTGCACCTTTGGAGTGGCCCGACGCCGGAGTGGTTCGCACCACTCTTCGGCGCCGGGACCCCCCCGCCCCGCTGGGTATGGGAGAATCCACCCCAGCTCTCTGGATGGATTAGAAGGATCTGGACTTCCATGGACCGGTGCAGACTCGATGGACCGAATGGCCTCCTTCTGCACTGTAAATTCTATGATTCACTAAGCAATGGGTGTAGGTAATGCCAGGCGGGTCAGACTAGGAGACAGCTCACTGGTGGGGTTAACTGGGGAAGTCATCTCCCATTTTCACCGAGGAGGCTAGAGATGTGGACTTCAGGGACACAGCCATGAAAAGGCACACAAACAATTACACAAGGGTTGGAAAACCTGCCAAAGAGCTTCCACACTGTGTTCAGAAATATTGAGAAGTTTGTTTCCATCTCATGTGGGCTCCTGTCACACAGCATCAGCACTCTGCAGTCCACCTTAGAACATGCGGCTACCCTCAGGGCCACTGCAACTGGGCCCTCACCAAGGGAGTCGGTGTCACCAGACTTTTCAGCTTTGATGTAAGAATCAACAGCCACCTTCAAAACTCTGGCTTCCAATGCCTGCTCACTCATCGCCTATTGTCTGCTCTCACATAAAACAGTGGGACTGATGGATCCCAGTCTCGTGGGAACTCCATGTGTTGGCTTATCCCAGGAGGGCAGCATGCCTACTTCCACACCAACCCATCAACGAACACCCATTAAGGTGCCACGCTGCCCTGGCAGCAACTGAAATACTACAAGCTGCAGCTAGGTCTCTCCAGGCTTGAGCTTTCATAGAATTTACCACAGAATTTACAGTGCAGAAGGAGGCCATTCGGCCCATCGGGTCTGCACCAGCTCTTGGAAAGAGCACCCTACCCAAGGTCAACACCTCCACCCTATCCCCATAACCCAGTAATCCCACCCAACACTAAGGGCAATTTTGGACACTAAGGGCAATTTATCATGGCCAATCCACCTAACCTGCACATCTTTGGACTGTGGGAGGAAACCGGAGCACCCGGAGGAAACCCACGCACACACGGGGAGGATGTGCAGACTCCACACAGACAGTGACCCAAGCCGGAATCAAACCTGGGATCCTGGAGCTGTGAAGCAATTGTGCTATCCACAATGCTACCGTGCTGCCCCTTTGTGAGGTTGTTAACCATGAGCATCTCAGAATTCTCAAACATGGGCAAAAACATCATCCCCCAGCATTGCTGGAGCCTCTTGGGAATAAGCCTGTTAAAAAAGACATTGGGCAGGATTCTCCAACCCGCCGTACCTGTTTTTTGGTGCGGCGTGCCCTCGCCGGCAGTGGGATTCTCTGTCCCTGCAGCCGGCCAATGGGGTTTCCCATTGTGAGCACCCCCAAGCCGTCGGGAAATCCGTGTATGTGTATGCGCTGCCGGCGAAACGGAAGATCTGCCGACGGAGAATCCAGCTGATTATGTGTGGACACACAGACGGGTAATGAATTCAAGGTAATTATAATGATTGGCATTAAATTGATCACCTTGCTATAGTAGGGACTTTGGCTTTCGATTTGTTTCTGGCAATGACTGGCCTGGATTTTAACTTAAATGCGTTTTTTAAAAAATCATTCATGGGAAGTGGGCATCACTGGCGAGGCCAACAATTATTATCCATCCCGAATTGCCCTTGAGAAGGTGGTGGAGAGCTGCCTTCTTGAACTGCTGCAGTCCATGTGCTGTAGGTACACCCACTGTGCTGTTAGGGAAGGAATTCCAAGGGCAGCACGGTGGCCCAGTGGTTAGCACTGCCGTCTAACGGCACGGAGGTCCCAGGTTCGATCCCGGCTCTGAGTCACTGTCCGTGTGGAGTTTGTACATTCCCCCCGTGTTTGTGTGGGTTTCGCCCCCACCACCCAAAGATGTGCAGGGTAGGCGGATTGAACACGCTAAATTGGCCCTTAATTGGAAAAAAAAATGAATTGGGTCCTCTAAAATTTGATGAGTTACTGCAGTGCATCTTATAGATGGTACACACGGCTGCCACTGTGTGTCAATGATGGAGGGAGCCAAGTGGGCTGCTTTGTCTTGGATGGTTTTCAAGCTTCTTTAGTGTTGTTAGAGATGCACTCATCCAGGAAAATGGAGAATATTCCATCGCACTGCTGACTTGTGCTTTGGTGCCAGGGCTGGGGGGCAATGCCAACTGCACCGCCAAGTTATGGAGAAATCTTTCCTCTTGGATCTCATTTCCATATTCTGGATTAGCTTCCCACCAAATCCAGCAAAGGTCACTGCCTGGCCTGCGGGCAAGAGCAGGAATTCAGGCAGTGGGGTGCTAGGGACCAGTGAGCAGGGCCAATCAGAGGGGGGGGGGTGCATTAGGGCATTTTGGGGGTGCATTAGGCCTCAAAATTAAACACTTGTCTATTTTGTGGCATTTGATAAGTTTTGCAACTTGTTTTTATGAACAAAAGGAAATAACGTAGGAAAAGAAAGTAAGATTTGCTGCTCCGTATTGTACATCAGCCAACGTCTGGGCAGCCTACCTGACTGGTGGGTGAAGGAGGGTGTAATTACCTACATAAGTTAAGGCAGCAGAATGGTCAAGTTTGTCAGATTATTCTTTCGCAGTAACTCTTTATAATGGATAGTTTTTCAATGTGAGGCCCGAATAATGAAAACCCTTTTCTCTGGATTGCAAGCCAGAGGAGTTGCTTCAAGAAACACTCGAAATTGGTCTCTCTGGGGTGTTTCCCAATATCACAGTTACATTGGGTATTTTTATCAGTTTGGCTGCATTGATGGCTTCAGGTGAACGCAATGTCAACGTGTTGAAGCAGGTAAAGAACTATCACCCTTCAACTTCGGGACAGAGCATTTAAATGGTCTCGCCATGCTTAATATCACCTGTGACGGTGCACGAAAGCTAGAGTTTTCCTCAGTAATTAGTGCATTTGCACAGAAGGAGGCCAGAAAATCACTTGTTAAATAAAGAAAATATATTCCAATTATGTCTCACTTTATTTTGGTGCCTTATTTTCTTTTCATGTATCTTCATTTCTTTTTATGAAATGAAATGAAAAAATGAAAATTGCTTATTGTCACAAGTAGGCCTCAATGAAGTTACTGTGAAAAGCCCCTAGTCGCCACATTCTGGCGCTTGTTCGGGGAGGCCGGTACGGGAATTGAACCGTGCTGCTGGCCTGCCTTGGTCTGCTTTAAAAGCCAGCGATTTAGCCCAGTGTGCTAAACCAGCCCCTATAATCGCTTATTGTCACAAGTAGGCATCAACAAAGTTATTGTGAAAAGCCCCTAGTCGCCACATTCCGGCGCCTGCTCAGGGACGCCGGTACGGGAATTGAACTTGTGCTGCTGGTCTTATCCTGCATTACAAGCCTGCTGTTTAGCCCACTGTGCTAAACCAGCCCCTATGGCTAGGAGCCTCAAAAGCTGTAAGTGACCTGGCCTGGACTTCTCCAGACCTCCGAGAGAGCTTGCCAGTGGGAACTCACCCCCCCACTCCTCCGCACCCCGCTACCCGACGCACAAGGTAACAGGAAAAAGATAAACTTACTTTACTGGGCCTCTCCTGGCCCTGGCTTCTTTTTCCAACAGCTTTGGTCTGGCAGGGAAACCATTCCTGCTGAGGCCTCAGGTTAAAATCACAGATCCATAACCTGTCCTGCATGTTTAAAGAGGACGCAGCTTAGCGTGCCTGCAAACTAAAATTGCAGTTTGATCAAATCATAATATGTGTATAGTAGGAAAGTCCTCTCTCCATTATAACCACTTTACTCCCCAGAATAAGTATTTACACTTCGTGACAGGTGTCATTCTTGTGCCATTGATTTGGTTAGAGGAAGAGGATGGTGAACAGCAGAAGACAAAAAAACTCCTCCACCTCTCCAACATCCCTCATTTGAAGGCCCTCTTTAAATTCCAGCTTCTTGCAAATCTTCCATTTTGACTGTTTCACCTTCAGAGCCATCAACAACCTTGGCTCTGGAATTCCTTCCCAAAATCCCCCTCCTCCTCCTTTAAGACATTCCGCCATTCGACCATAGTTGATTTCATCCTCGCCTTAACTCCACCGTCCTGCCCGTTCTCCATAACCCTTAAACCCATCACCAATTAAAAATCTGTCTAACTCCTCCTTAAATTTACTCACTGTCCCAGCATCTACCGCACTCGGGCAGCGAATTCCACAGATTCACAACACATTGGAAGAAGTAGTTTCTCCTCAAATCGGCTTTAAATTTGCTACCTCTTATCCTAAAACTGACCTCTCGTTCTAGAATGTCCCACAAGAGGAAGCATCTGTTCCACGTCTATTTTATCCATTCCTTTTGTCATCTTGTATACCTCAATTTGATCACCCCTCTAGAGAGTATAGGCCTAAACTGTTCAATCTCTTTTCATACGACAAACCCCTCATCTCTGGATTCAATCTAGTGAACCTCCTCTGAACTGTCTCCAATGCCACTACATCTTTCCTCAAATAAGGGGACCAAAACTGTGCACAATACTCCAGGTGCGCTCTCATCAATGCCTTGTATAATTGCAACAATCCTTACCTTTGTACTCTATTCCTTTAGCTATAAATGCCAACATTCCATTTGCTTCTTATCTCCGGCACCTGCATGCTAGTTTTCTGTGACTTGTGAATGAGGACCCCAAGATCCCTCTGCAACGGAGCACCCCAAAATCTCTCCCCATTTAGATAATAGGTTACCTTCCCATTTTTCTGACCAAATGTATGAGCTCACACTTGTCCACGTTAAACTCCATCTGCCACATTTTGGCCTACTTTTCTAACCTATCTATATCCATTTGTAAGGTTCGTATTCCCTCATAGCAACTTACTGTCTCACCTATTTTTGTGTCAAAGAACAAAGAACAAAGAAATGTACAGCACAGGAACAGGCCCTTCGGCCCTCCAAGCCCGTGCCGACCATGCTGCCCGACTAAACTACAATCTTCTACACTTCCTGGGTCCATATCCCTCTATTCCCATCCTATTCATGTATTTGTCAAGATGCCCCTTAAATGTCACTATCGTCCCTGCTTCCACCACCTCCTCCGGTAGCGAGTTCCAGGCACCCACTACCCTCTGTGTAAAAAACTTGCCTCGTACATCTACTCTAAACCTTGCCCCTCTCACCTTAAACCTATGCCTCCTAGTAATTGACCCCTCTACCCTGGGGAAAAGCCTCTGACTATCCACTCTGTCTATGCCCCTCATAATTTTGTATACCTCTATCAGGTCTCCCCTCAACCTCCTTCGTTCCAGTGAGAACAACCCGAGTTTATTCAATCGCTCCTCATAGCTAATGCCCTCCATACCAGGCAACATTCTGGTAAATCTCTTCTGCACCCGCTCTAAAGCCCCCACATCCTTCTGGTAGTGTGGCGACCAGAATTGAACACTATACTCCAAGTGTGGCCTAACTAAGGTTCTATACAGCTGCAACATGACTTGCCAATTCTTATACTCAATGCCCTGGCCAATGAAGGCAAGCATGCCGTATGCCTTCTTGACTACCTTCTCCACCTGTGTTGCCCCTTTCAGTGACCTGTGGACCTGTACTCCTAGATCTCTCTGACTTTCAATACTCTTGAGGGTTCTACCATTCACTGTATATTCCCTACCTGCATTAGACCTTCCAAATTGCATTACCTCACATTTGTCCGGATTAAACTCCATCTGCCATCTCTCTGCCCAAGTCTCCAAACAATCTAAATCCTGCTGTATCCTCTGACAGTCCTCATCGTTATCCGCAATTCCACCAACCTTTTGTGTCGTCTGCAAACTTACTAATCAGACCAGTTACATTTTCCTCCAAATCATTTTGTGTTGTCTGCAAATTTGGCTATAGAACCTTCTGACCCTGTATGCAAGGTGTCAATATAGATTATAAATAGCTGGGGCCCAGGGACCGGACCCGGTGGCACCGGTAGTTACATCTTGCCATCCAGAAAAGGACCCATTTATCCCGACTCTTTGTCTCCTGTCCATCAGCTAGTCTTCTATCCAAGCTAATAAATTATCCCTAATCCCACGTGATCTAACCTTGTGAATCTAGCTTCTGTGTGGCACCTTATCAAACGCCTCTGGAAGTCCAGATATACTACATCTACAGGATCTCCATTATCCACTTCACTTGTTACGTCTTCAAAGAACTCTAACAAATTAGTCAAACATGATTTGCCCTTCATGATTTGCCCGTGGACAGCACGGTAGCACAGTGGGTAGCACTGTTGCTTCACAGCTCCAGGGTCCCAGGTTAAATTCCCGGCTTGGGTCACTGTCTGTGTGTAGGCTGCACATTCTCCCTGTGTCTGTGTGGGTTTCCTCTGGGTGCTCTAGTTTCCTCCACAAGTCCTAAAATATGTGCTTGTTAGGAGAATTGGACATTCTGAATTCTCCCTCTGTGTACCCAAACAGGCGCCGGAATGTGGCAACTAGGGGCTTTTCACAGTAACTTCATTGCAGTGTTAATGTAAGCCGACTTGTGACAATAAAGATTATTATTATTAAAATCATGCCGACTCTCATGGATAGAATTTTGTCTTTCCAAATGTCCTGATATTACTTCCTTGATAATTGATCCCAACAATTTCCCAACAACAGGTGTTAAACTAACTGGCCTGTAATTTCCCACATTCTGTTTCCCTCCCTTTTTGAATAAGCATTTTTCCAATCCATTGGAAACTTTCTCGTGCATAGGGAATTTTGGAATATTACAACCAATGGATCTACTATCTCCGCTGCCACTTCCTTTAACACCCTAGGATGTAGGCCATCTGGCCCCCAATCCCAAGAGTTTGTTGAGTACTGTTTCCCTATTGATGTTGATTATTCCAAGTTCCTCCCTTTCTATTACCCATGAATTGTCCGTTCCTATAGGAGTGGTACTAGTGACCTCCACCGTGAAAACTGAGGCAAAGTATTGATGGTGAAATGTGAATTCAATAAAAGTCTGTATTATCCTAAAATAAACACCAGCTGGTTCACTAATGGTTGACTCTTAAATGGCCTAGAAAGTCACTCAGTTCAAGGGCAATAAATGCTGGCCTAGCCAGTGATACCCACATCCCATGAAAGAATAAACAAAAAACAAACACATCCGAGGATCTCTTTGTAATATTTTTCTGCATCAATGGTGCTATGTAAATCTAAGTCATTATACCTACACCTATATATTCACTTCATTTAAGCTCCAACAAGTTAGGCTGTGGGAGAACATTAGTAGCTTCCCATAGCCAGGCTTTCTAACTCAGTTGATTATTCCATCTTGAATTCATAGAATCCCATTCAGCCCATCGAGTCTGCACCGACTCTCAGAAAGAGCACCCTACATAGCTCCACTCCGCCCTGCCGTATCCCCGCAACCCTGTCGTGTTATTCACCCTGGGGTAACACGGACTGCAACAGGATGCAGATGAAATGTCAAGCATACACCAAACGTAGGCGTTGGTTCAATACGATTTATTGAACTTCTGTAACAATGCACACAGCTGGCTGTGGGTTGACACTCTACTACTCTAAGTGTACTAACTCTAACTTACTAGACCAGGCTAGCTCTGATCCACGTGTAGAAGGTGCTGACTGATATATACACCCTGACTGTCACTACAGTTGTCACCAGTGGAAAGAGGCGGAGTGCTGATGCTGCGTGTGTTTTATAGTTGGAAGCCCCCCTCTGGTGTTCTGTCTGGTGATTGGTTGTGTTCTGTCCTGTATGTTGATTGGCTAACCTGGGTGTCTGTCACTGCCTGTTTTTACCTCATGATGTGCATGGGTGCATATTATGACAAACCCCACCAAACCGCACATCTTTGAACACTAAGGGGTAATTTAGCATGGTCAATCCACCTAACCTGCACATCTCTGGATTATGGGAGGAAACCGGAGCACTCGGAGGAAACCCACACAGACACGGGGAGAAAGTGCAAACTCTACACAGACAGGCTCTCGTGGATGGAATCGCGCCCAGGTCCCTGGCTCTGTGAGGCAGCAGTGCTAACCACTCTGCCACCATGCCTCCCCAAATGAAACAAAGAGTTTGTTAATAAGAAAGTGAGTCAATAATATTTGACCTGAAATGGATCATGTAACTGCAAGGAATTGAAGATCTAAAAGTCACGAATGTATAATTAACCAACTTCAGGCTAGATTTAAAAGAAGAAATATTTTTTTCTCAGAATGCTGACCATGCCAGAGAAACTCCCGGACAACACAATCCACGTTCTGTCACTTAGCAACTTTCAGGCGAGTCTGGTATTAATATCTGCTTGTAAAAAACATTACTGTGATTTTTAGGGGGTAAATGCAGAGATGTATGGGAACGTGATGCACGCAATTATTTGTGTCACTACATAATAATTCAGTAAGCTTGAGTTACTGGAACATTATGCCTCGCTCCTAACACAACATTTCCCATGTCACTCTACAAATGGCCTTGGAGGTTTAGCTTAGCAGGGGAGTATAGCTAAGTCATATACCCTGGACTGCCTGAGCAATCACTTCTGGGGAGTCATCTGTTACGACTGAGCACTGAGTTTCGAGAGGAATTGACATGGAAGTGTGATGGGACATCTGCCTAGCCAGCCAGATCAGCCAAATCAACCCTTGTGATTAACAGAATGGCAGCTCTGACAGCCAGGTCACCCTCACACCCATAACATTTCCCCGGGACCAAAACCAATTTAAAGTGCATTAACACAAAGATCGCCTTTGGCTTGATTAGGATTTGTTGAGCACAGGTTTATCCTACAGCCCATAACTCACTATGCATGGTGGGCATATACGCACATATACTCACACAATAAATTATATTTATGTGGAAACTTATCGCATCTCTGAAACATGTCAAAGTGCTTCTCACTTCTGAGTTGCAGCCGCTGTTATTACTGGCAAGCACAACAGCCAATTTGCACCCAGCAAGGCCCCACAAACAGCACATGATTCAATAATTGAATAATCAATACTGGCCAGAACACGGAGAACTTTCTGTTGTTCTTCAAAGCCATATGGAGTGGAAAGAGTGTTGGCAGATTGTCTTGTAAGGAACAGAATGTGGCATGTTGTTCAGAGTGACTCAGCTGTCTGAATGCCGAGTCCAGGAGGAGTCTTGCTTTAATTGGGTAGTCTCAAGGAGGAAGAGGGGAACCAGAGGCAAAGAAGGGTCAGGGTACACCTGTGACCTTCCAGACAATGCCACCTATGAGCTGCCAAAGTTGAGTCAGTTTATCCATTACCTACTCAAGTATAAGATGCCAGGGTTGGACATGAATACAGCAAGGTCAGTGGTAATGTGCAGCCGACGAAACTGACAGGGTTTCGAAATATAAAAGTAGTCTGAAGTTACAAGACAACACCTAACTGCACCCATGTCATCATTAAACAACACTGCAAAATCCCAGGGCATTCAGCAAATAAGGGCTGGTTTAGCGCAGGGCTAAATCGCTGGCTTTGAAAGCAGGCCAAGGCAGGCCAGCAGCACGAATCAATTCCCGTACCAGCCTCCCTGAACAGGCGCCGGAATGTGGCGACTAGGGGCGTTTCACAGTAACTTCATTTGAAGCCTACTTGTGACAATAAGCGATTTTCATTCATTTCATTCATTCATATGTATCTCCAAATAATCTTCAGCCACTGCCACTCAATTAAATTTGCATCTACGAGGAAGCGCTGACAATATTTGTGAATTAAGGGAAGCATCATCTTGATCTTGGTCAGTTCTGGCACATCAGAAACCCCATCATCGTGATTTCCCTGTTTACTCCAGGCTGAAGACAAGTTGGGTGGCTGACGCCTGATTTGTGTTGGACTGTTCCAAATGTGGCCGATGGCACCACTATAAACGCCTATTCTCCCCAGAAATGGGCAAGTGGGGTACACATTTGAGAAGAAGAAACATAACAAGGTAGAACTGCACTGTTGGGCCTATAACCTGCTCAGTGAAATATTATTGGCCCATAACTTGTGGGTTCCCCAGCATCGCATTTAGGGGGTACTGAAATGATGCTGAGGATCCCTCTGGGAATTTCCCACGTAAAGGTTCACCCAGCAATTGCCCAGAAGTGTTAATTTTCTCAGGACAAATGGGCTGGGCAGTGATGTGTTGGGTGCTCTGGATCCGTGGAACACATAGAGGCCACCAACACTTAAAATAGTGCAACACTATTTTATTAAGTTAGAAACTGTTGAACATACTTTCACTGTGGGTTAACACGATGTTAGATTAAACCAAAGACCTATGCCTGTCCTAACCAGTCTATGCACTCAGCACATGGTGCCGATCTGTGCTGTAAGCTGTGCATGAGACAGCTGCATCCGTCGAAGGACCGGAACGTGGTCGAGGTCTGGGACATGAATGGACTGCACCGTCATCCTCAGGGTAGGGCCTATGAGTAATTGGGCTGGCGACAGGCCAGTGGACAGTGGGGTGGAGTGATAGGCCAGCAAGGCAAGGTAGAAATTGGACCCAGCATCGCCAGCCTTGCATAGGAGCTGTTTGACTATATGTACTCCCTTCTCCGCTTTGCCGTTGGATTGGGGGTACAGGGGTCGGGATGTCACATGGGCAAAATTATACCACCTGGCAAAGGTGGACCATTCCTGGCTGGCGAAGCAGGGCCCATTGTCCGACATAACCGCGAGCGAGATGCTGTGTCGAGCGAAGGTTTCTTTACATGCACGAATGACTGCACACGAGGTGATGTCGTGCAACCGTATCACCTCCGGGTAATTCGAAAAGTAGTCCACGATCAGGACATAGTCTCTACCCAGCGCGTGGAACAGGTCGATGCCCATCTTGGTCCATGGTGATGTGACCAATTCATGGGGCTGCAGGATCTCACGTGGTTGGGCCGGCTGGAAGCGCTGACAAGTGAGGCAGTTGAGCACTGTGTTGGCTGTGTCGTCATTAATGCCGGGCCAGTATACTGCCTCTCAGGCCCGTCGGCGGCACTTTTCCACGCCAAGGTGGCCCTCGTGTAGTTGTTCCAGGACAAGCTGGCGTATGCTATGCGGGATGACAATGCCGTCCAGTTTTAGAAGAACCCCGTCTACTACCGCCAGATCATCTCTGACATTATAGAACGGAGGGCATTGGCCCTTGAGCCACCCGTCCGTTAGGTGGCGCATGACACGCTGTAGCAAGGGGTCAGCCGCCGTCTCGCAGCGAATTTGGATGAGGCGTTCATCCGTGGCAGGTAGATTGGAGGCCGCGAATGCCACATGGGCGTCAACCTGGCAGACAAATCCCACTGGGTCACATGGAGTGTTGACTGCCCTGGAGAGAGCGTCAGCAATGATGAGGTCTTTGCCAGGGGTGTATACCAGCTGGAAATCATATTGCCGGAGCTTGAGATGAATACGCTGGAGGCGAGGTGTCATATCGTTCAAGTCTTTCTGTATTATATTGACCAGCGGGTGATGGTCGGTCTTGGCGGTGAATTGAGGAAATCTGTAGACATAATCGTGAAACTTAGCCACACCGGTCAGAAGGCCCAAGCACTCCTTTTCTATCTGCGCGTCGCGCTGCTCCGTGGGGGTCATCGCACGTGACGCATATGCAACGGGGCCCCATGATGAGGCCTCATCACGTTGAAGGAGCACTGCCCCAATGCTGGGTTGACTGGCATCGGTCAAAATTTTGGTCTCCTTTGCTGGATCAAAGAAAGCTAAGACCGGGGCCGTGGTGAGTTTTGTTTTGAGTTCTCTCCGTTCGCGCTGGTGGGCAGGGAGCCATTGGAAGTCTGTCGTCTTCCTGACCAGGTTCCTGAGAGCCGTGGTATGAGAGCCGTGGTATGAGAGGCGAGGTTAGGGATAAATTTCCCTAAAAATTGACCATGTCCAGAAATCGGAGGACCACCTTCTTGTCCTCTGGTGTTTTCATAGCTGTGATGGCAGCGACCTTGTCCGCATCCGGCTGCACACCCAATTGGGAGATGTGGTCCCCGAGGAACTTGAGTTCCGTCTGACCAAAAGAGCATTTGGCCCTGTTGAGGCGGAGGTTATGCTCATGTATACGTCTGAATACACGCTGGAGGCGACTAACATGCTCCTGCGGGGTGGTGGACCAAATGATTATGTCATTGACATAGACGCGAACACCTTCAATGCCTTCCATCTGCAGATATGATCCCAAACGGCATCCTGTTGTAACAATATCTGCCAAAGGGGGTATTAAATCTGCAAAGTTTCCTGCTGGATTTATCGAGCTGGATTTGCCAGAATCCTTTTGAGGCGTCGAGTTTGGTGAAGAGCTCGGCGCGAGCCATCTCACATGTGAGCTCTTCGCGCTTGGGAATTGGATAATGCTCCCTCATGATATTGCGATTTAGATCCTTGGGATCAATGCAAATTCTCAATTCGCCGGAAGGCTTTTTTACACATACCATGGAACTGACCCAGTCGGTCGGTTCCGTGACTTTGGAAATCACTCCTTGGTTCTGGAGGTCCTGCAGCTGCTGCTTGAGGCGGTCCTTAAGGAGTGCTGGGACCCTGTGAGGTGCGTGCACCACAGGTGTGGCATTCGGTTTTAATAAAATCTTGTAGGTGTACGGGAGCGGGCCCATGCTCTCGAAGACTTTGTGGTACTGGTTGATAATGGCGTCGAGCTGCACCCTGAAGTCGGTGTCCTGAAAGGCAGATGCGTCAGCAGGAGAGAGAGAGTGAACTCTCTGAACTAGGTTCAACAGCTTGCATGCCTGCGCGTCAAGCAGGGAGGCTTTCGAGGAGCCCACGATTTCAAAGGGAAGGATGGCTTTGCGTGACCTGCGCGTCACTTCAAGTTGGCACGAGCCGCTGGCAGCAATGACATTGCCATTATAATCTAATAGCTGGCAGGCTGATGGGAGGATGGCTGGTTTGACACATAGGCTTTGGAGGTCAGACCGCGCAATGAGATTGGCAGAGGCACCAGTGTCCAGACGGAATCGTATTTGGGACCGGTTGACCGTCAGGGTGGCACCCCACTCATCGTCCGGATCGATGCTGTATACCGATAGAGGCTGGATTCTTTGTTTCGGGGACACCCTGTTTTTTGTAACGATACCGACTCAAAAAGGCGCCTTCGGCTCCTCGGTGTCAATAACTGGTAGTAGGTCCGCATTGGACTCGGTGACCGTGGGTTGAATGGCCTTGACATTCCTGCGAGGCTGGCTGGAGCGATATGAGTTGGCAGGCTGAGCTGCTCGGCATAAGGCAGCATAGTGACCAAGTTTGCCTCATCTCAGGCATCGTCGGGATTTGGCAGGGCATTGCCGCTTTAAGTGGGTGGAGCCACAGCTGCCGCATGTTGTAGCGTCAGTACGTTCGCTGCGCCACCACGCATGCATGGTGCGGTCGTGCGTGGTGCGCACCTGCGCAGTACATTCTTCGACGTCGCTGTCCCCTCGTTCGGTGCGCACAAGTGTGGGATTTGGCGAAAAGCGCGCGAAATGGCCGTCCTCATCCAGGCTGAGGCCCTGGAGTTGCTCGATTGCTTGGACCCGTTCTGCCTTGTGGGGACCTTGCCACGCCGTTTCAGCCACTTGGTTGTGGGAATACCGACTAGTGGCGTGTTCGTGTAGCACGCAGGTATCAATGGCGGTCGCAAGGGTGAGCTGCTTTACCGTGAGGAGCTGCTGGCATAGGGGGTCCGACTGAACACCAAAAACAATCTGGTCGCGTATCATGGAGTCGTAGGTGGGCCCGTAATTACAGGACTGCGCAAGGATGTGGAGGTGGGTGAGAAAGCACTGGAAAGGTTCATCCTTACCCTGCAAACGCTGTTGGAATACATAGCGCTCGAAACTTTCATTCACCTCCATGCTGCAGTGAGTGTCAATCTTGAGGAGGACCGTCTTGAATTTTGATTTATCTTCATCATCAGCAAAGGTGAGAGAATTTAAAATGTGGCTGGCATGGTCCCCGGCCGTGGATAGGAAGAGAGCGATCCTCCTGGTGTCTGAGGCATCTTTCTGGTCTGCGGCTTCAAGGTAGAGCTGGAAGCGTTGTTTGTATATCTTCCAGTTGGCCGCTAGGTTACCGGTGATGCGGAGCGGCGGCGGCGAGCGGACGCTGTCGATTTTGCAGGATGGCTGTATGCTGGTGGAAGGCAGATCACTTGCAGGTAGGTCTAAGAAGCTCTAATATCCCTCAACTCCTGGTATCATGTTGTGTTGGGTGCTCTGGATCCGTGGAACACATCCAGGCCACCAACTTAAAATAGTGCAACATTATTTTATTAAGTTACAAACTGTTGAACATACTTTCACTGTGGGTTAACACGATGTTAGATTAAACTAAAGACCTATGCCTGTCCTAACCAGTCTATGCACTCAGCACATGGTGAAGATCTGTGCTGCAGGCTGTGAGCTCTGTCCTTCTAGGAGGCTGCATGCCGAATGAGTGGGAACTCTGATGCCCCCTGTCTTTATAGTGAGTGTGCTCTAACTGGTGATTGGCTGCGGTTTTGTGTGTGTTGATTGGTCTTGCTGTGTGTCCATCAGTGTGTGTGTATCTGCACCATGATATACAGGGGCAGCACAGTAGCATTGTGGATAGCACAATTGCTTCACAGCTCCAGGGTCCCAGGTTCGATTTCGGCTTGGGTCACTGTCTGTGTGTAGTCTGAAAATCCTCCCTGTGTGTGCGTGGGTTTCCTCCGGGTGCTCCGGTTTCCTCCCACAGTCCAAAGTTGTGCAGGTTAGGTGGATTGGCCATGATAAATTGCCCTTAGCGTCCAAAATTGCCCTTAGTGTTGGGTGAGGTTATTGGGTTCTATGGGGATAGAATGGAGGTGTTGACCTTGGCTAGGGTGCTCTTTCCAAGAGCCGGTGCAGACTCGATGGGCCGAATGGCCTCCTTCTGCACTGTAAATTCTTTGATAATCTATGATACTGGTGTATATTATGACAGGCTGGGAACCATCCAACAAAGCGATTTAAATCGCTAACTTTAGACGGTTCTGCCAATTTTACCCTGATAGTTACTCTGAAGGAGTTAGAGGGGGAAAAAAATCACTTCTAACTGCAGAGTAACTATTTTAAACAACCCTAGACCCAGCTTCGCACATGACACCCCCACACACACACCCCCACACACCCACCCACACACACACACACCCACACACCCACACACCCACACACACACACACACACACACACACACAGTGGACCCACCGTACAACCTGCCTCCCGCACTGGACTCTTTCCTCCCCCCCTCTCCCCATGTCCGAACCCCCTTGGTCCGACCCCCTGCCCTCCTCTGATCTGACCTCCCCTCCTCCCCCCACTCTCTAGTCCAACTTATCCCATCTTCCCCTGACTATCTAAACTTTGAAACTCATAGCCCCATTTAAATTGCTCCTTTAAACCTGCCGTTTAAACCTCCCCTTAATTGCAGTTATTGCCATAAAATGAGGGAGTGACTTACCTCTCCGTGCCCCACTTACCCCATGACGATGGTGCTGAGAATACGCTTCGCTGCTCCTGTTTCACCCAGCCTGAGTGAGAAAGGTTGGGCGAACCAGAGGCTTCGGAATCCCGATGAAGGTAAGTCCGGCGACAGTGGCAATCCGCCGGTGATTGCTGTTCTGCGGAGGATAGCACCGCACACAAAGCTATTAAATGAGGTACATGCAGCAGGTCTATCAGCAACAAGAGGATAAGGCGAAAACCTTAGCAGAGCTTTCACAAAGGACAAAGAGTTATCCAGACTCAAAACGTTAGCTCCCTTCTCTCTCCACAGATGCTGTCAGACCTGCTGAGATTGCCCAGCATTTTCTGTTTTTGTTTCAGATTCCAGCATCTGTAGTAATTTGCTTTCAGCCTAGCGGAATGGTTGCTGCAGGAAATAGCACCGATCTCCCAGGCACTGAATATTTTCCCCTAAGGATTACCCTGTTGATTCTGTTACAATTTAAGATTTTACAAATGTCCTTTTCTCATGTTTCTGTAAGTGAGCCCCTCCCCTTGTCTGAAACTTGCATCTTTCAGCCTCACAAGGCTTCTGTCTTTGGTCCTTATCCAACAATTAATCTTGATATTGATAACCTGATTGCTAGATATTAGCTAAGAGTAATTCTATGCATACTGTTATGACCAGGTGGGAGAGGCAGGTTTGCTCCGCTCTTTCTTCCTCTCCTCATTTAAGTGCAACAGGTTTTTAGAAAAGGATCTCTCAAGGCAATTTGAAGATGCGGACGGACGGTTTGTCTGTTTTCTGGAGACAGTAGCACTGGGTTGGGTCACTTTAAGAGATCTCTGTCTGCGGCACCTGGCTAGTCACAATCAGCAGACAGGGTTCAAAAGCTTGCAAGTTGGAGAGAGAGGAATGAGAAACCCACTTGTATCTTATTCCTTCAGCATCTTGGCTGATTGACCTATACTTCAGCTAAAACGTGTGCTTAAAACACAGAAAGGGGTTTTGTCAAAAAGAATCCTGCAGGCGGGTCCCATGAGGCCACGCTGGCCAGGCAGGTTCTGAATGAGCAACCCTGCCGGCAACCTCAACTGCTTACAGATTAGGCTGCCCTTCCCACTTAAAAAGTAACATTTATAAAAGGATCCCTCCCACGGACATTTCCGCCCCCCCCCCCCCCCCCCACCCCCCGCCTCCCAGAACCCCTCCCACCCCAGTGCTTGGGCACTGCTAGGCTACTGGCTGGGATGACCTCTCCCCATCCTGGGGGCTGTACTTACCTGTACGCCTCCAGCGGGTTCTGTTCACCAGTCCCTCATTTGTAAAAGCCTTTTGGGAACCCTGGCTTTTCGCACACGCCGGGGGGCAGGATGTTCTAGCGGGGGGGCCCGCTAATTATATTAAAATGAATTAAAATGGGGTTCTCATCATTGCTTGGCAAGAACCCCGTTACGTCATTGGTGGGGATAGACAATCGAGTGGGAGTGAAACCTGTTTTGGGACTCCCCCTCGATTCTCTGCCCTGCCGCCATTCGCGCCTGACGAAAGCAGGGGGCGGAAAATGCCCCCCAGTTGGGTGGGCAGTGGCTGCTAAAAATGATGTGGGTAACTACCACCAATCAGTATGCAGCTAGGTGTGGTAAGAGGCTCCTCAGAGGGTCTCATGGGAGGTAAGAAAGGGAAATACCAGGAAGAAACCTAACCTATGAAATTCAAGAAACAGTCCAGCTCCACCCAGTACACAAAGAAAATAAAAACCTAATCCTGAACGGCTTCTTCCAGTCCTGGATCCTATTCTCACTCGGCTTCACTTAAAAAGCTGCATCATTTCCAGTGCTCAGGCTGCTGTTAATATAACAGTCGAGGGGGCTCAATGCTGACACTGGACTCCCAGCCTGGACATGTCAATTTGGACCTTGTTGGCTTCACCTGCCTCTCCTGGACTTAGAGTCAAAAACACAGCAATCGGAATCCATGTGAAGTATCATTGTACATAGTCACAAGGTGTGCTTAACATATAGACTGCTGGTGACGAAGTCTCCAGGAACGTTCATACATTCATTAACCATACATAATAGGTACAGGGATAGATAAACACAAAGCTCCTTCCAGAACCATCTCTCTCTCTCTGAGCTCCAGTCACATGCGATCTGGCATCAGTGATGATGTCTATTAGCTATTAGCATAATAGTTCTGAACTCTTTATACCACAGCCAGCACTCCAAGGCAGGGATGCTAAAGACCGACATCCCAATCACAAATAAAAACATGGGAAAGCACAATGAAGTAAAGACAACATTCAGAAAAGCAGGCAGAGGACATGTACCTTGTGTCCTTTGGAATGAAGCACACAATCCCATCTTCACCCGGTCAATGGAATGAAGAATTATGCGGGTTCTACAACAGGCAGACCATCCGCTCCAGTGAGGTGCCACCGAGGCAGCAAGCTGGACAGTAACACCAACCCCCACAGCTGAAAAATGGGTTCGTTGTGGTTGTAAGTTTAGTGAACAGTAAAGTGGGTACCAACCTTGGAAACAGTCAGCTAGTGAGTCCCACTGTGTGTACAACACGTCATTGCCTCCATGACTACTTCATTGTGCAGTTCACCTCAGCAGGCAAACATTTTTACCTTAAATAGACCATAGATCAGCACCTCCTGCTCCACTTAACAGCCTTCAAATCATACACCAGCTATGCTCCCACATCAGTTTTTATAATGTTGCCAACAACTGAAATTGGTTGAATGTTAACTTGTAGCAGAGACTGCTTTATATTTAGGATGTAGTTACTTCAACCCAGCTACTAATTTACCAAGTACACACACTTCAATCACCATCTACTCATTGTGTCGACATAAAGCTAACCGTTATGTGGACAACTTGTCACGGTTACTCGGTCACTGACAAAGACTTTTATGTTCAAAGTCCAAGCTCTGTAAAAGTCCTGCAGCATTTAGCCTGAGAGCTGGCTCGACATGGTGGGTCAACGCAAAAGAAGGGAGGAACAAGGTGTTTTTATTCTCTCTCTCTCTCCAGCTATAATGAATTCTAAACAAACTGAAAAACCTTGCAGGGGAGTTAGAACTTCCTGTGGACTGCTGCTCCCCCAAACAGTCCCAGCAAATCGTGTCAAACAGAAATGATAGCAGATTCTATATACTGAAACATAATTATGCTGGATGGATTCTTCCAGTGTCTTCGGCTCACCGACCTTTTCTCAAAGCCCTGGATGTGAAGTGGTACCAACTCACAATAGCTTTCTTTAAAATTCATTCACAAAATGTGGGCATCGCTGGCTGGACAAGCATTTATTGCCCATCCCTAAATGCTCTTGAATTGTGGGCATTTAAGACTCAGCCACAATGCTGTGGATCTGGAATTACATGTAGGCCAGACCAGGTAAGGATGGCGGATTTCCTTCCCGAAAGGAGATTAATGAACCTGATGGGTTTTTACTACAATTGACAGTGGTTTTGAGGTCATGATTCGACTTATATTTAAATTCTAGATTATGATGATGATGATCGCTACTTCTTTAATTAACTACAGGTCCCAGGGTGGGGGTGCGGGGTGCAGAGGGTGGCATTTATGGTCGAGAAAATGCAGCAATGCCATAATTTTAATCATAGAATCATAGAATATACAGTGCAGAAGGAGGCCATTCGGCCCATCGAGTCTGCACCGGCTCTTGGAAAGAGCACCCTAGCCAAGGTCAACACCTCCACCCTATCCCCATAACCCAGTAACCCCACCCAACACTAAGGGCAATTTTGGACACTAAGGGCAATTAATCGCGGCCAATCCACCTAACCTGCACATCTTTGGACTGTGGGAGGAAACCCACGCACACACGGGGAGGATGTGCAGACTCCGCACAGACAGTGACCCAAGCCGGAATCGAACCTGGGACCCTGGAGCTGTGAAGCAATTGTGCTATCCACAATGCTACCGTGCTGCCCGTTCAATATCAGGACTGTTCTGGTTGCTAAATTATTCCATTCTTTGGAATATTCATAGAATCGTAAAGGTCTATAGCACAGATAAATGCCCTTTGGCCCATTGCATCTGCACCAGTCAAAAACAACTGCCTAAGTATTCTAATCCCACTTCCCAGCACTTGGCCCGTAGCCTTGTATACCATGCATCGCAAGTGCATACCTAAATACTTCTTAAATGTTAAGGGGGTCTCTGCCTCCAGCACTCTTTCAGGCAGTGAATGCTGTGACATTATAGGAAATGTACAGATAATAAAGGGTTAATGTAATGACGTGGAAATCCACTAGATGGAGCTAGTTACAGAAATATATAAAGCAGTGACGCACAGATGACTCGGAAAGAGCTGGAGAGAGCAGTGGTAGAGAGTGCAGTACGGTATTAGATAGAGTGTTGAGACTAGTGTAGTTGAGTATAGATTGTAGATTAGATTATTGTTTACTTTAGGAGTAACTGGTCGAGCTTAATTTAAGTAGTGTAAATAAATGTTAGCTTTGTTTATGAACATAGCTTTTGTGGTCTTTGTGAACACTACAACATCCATGCTGAGAACAAGAATCACAAAAAACATCACAAGTTCCACACTCCCATCACCCTCTGGGTGAAAAGGTTTTTCCTCAAATCCCCTCGAAACCTTCTGTCCCTCACCTTAAATCTATGCCCCCTGGTCATTGACCCCTTCACCAAGGGGAAAAGTTTCTTCCTGTCTATCTATGCTCCTCGTAATTTTATACATCTCAATCATGTCCTCCCTCAGTCTCCTCTGGTTCAGATATTCTCCCATGTTTAGGAATGTTACAGGTTCTAATACCTTTCTGTTGTTTTGTACATTCTAATATCCATCCCTCATTGGGAGTACTGAGGTTTCAATACTCTTCCATGTTGGGGGTGGTCAATACGTTTTTACAACAGAGTAGCAAAACCTTTAATTTGCCACTGGTTTCAGCTGACTTAATAGTGTTCGAGGTGATCTGGAAATGTGTGTGGTTTTTTTTTCATTTCACTGATAAACTCTATATTAATAAGCGCCAGAATTCATTAAAGTATTTTCCGCACGCACCCAGAGACGTGTTTCATGGCAGTGCAGGCGAGGGTTCCCGTAGTTTGCAGCACTCGTTGACGGGAAACGCACGGCGGGGGTTCGCTGTCAGTGGGATCGGAAGATCCCACCAGCAGGAAGGGCTGGAAAATTCCTTTTCGGGATGCTTTTAGGAATGTAGCACAGTGTTACACCTCACTGACATCCTTTAATGAGTTACTGATGCAAGTGAGGTCGTGAATGGAAGTTTCCACTTTTGCAACGTGAGGACAACAGTGGATTGTGCACATGCCCAGTGCTGTGCACTGGTGAGAGGGAAATCACTAGAGGACTGCAATAAGTCAGTAAAAGGTTAGTGCTGGGTACAGTGCTGCAATGTTCAAATGTCAGGAAATAATGATTTACACTCAAAAGGTCAATCATTTGCAGTGCAAGAGTTACCTGCTGAGGAAGAAATGCCTTCAGTACCACATTTCCCTGCTTGGGAAGCCTATAGCAAACCCAGGGTGCTCACGAATGGTTTGTTACGAGATCTCAGGCAATTTGGTAGATAATTGAAAACATGAGCCAGTTGTGTAAAACAGCAGTGCTAGTTTTGGGATCTGATGCGGTTACCATCTTCCAAGCTTATCCTTTTATACTCTAGAACTGATTAAGGGCCACAAGACGGTGGTGACTGTGCAAGAGTTGGAATTAAAGCAAGCGTTTGATACTGCATATTTGCAGCTACTGATGGAAAACTTTAAAGTTTGAATCACGTGGCACAGTAAGAAGGTTATGAATGCCCTGTCACTAGTCCGCATGGGACGGCTGAGAATTTAGCCCACCGGAGGCCAGAACAAGACAGCAATAATTTATATCAAGCTCCAACGGTAAATTAATCCCACAAGTGCTCAGCATATAAACCGATCAAAAGACACTAGTGGACTGCTCATGGAAGAGCAGCGACAGTAAAATACAGATGAGTCAAATCCCAGGGGATACACCCACACATTTGTGTTAAGCGGAGTTTCGTGATAGCCAAGGAGGCCCCATTTCCTCACAAATACATCATTATATAACCCGATATGCCTACATCTGCGGTCTATGTCTAAAACAACAGATTAACATGCCAAATGAAAACACTGCAAAGCAGTAAATGTGTGAAGAGGTCTTTATTCAATTTGCTTACACCTTACACTGACCTGACCTTGGAAAAGGCCAGAGCTTTGCAAGTTGAAACATGTCAGGAGTTAACCTTTCTGCTTAATATGCCAGCTCTAAGTTATAGCCTGCCATGTGGTCAAGTAAAGGTTAATTGTAATAATAGCTACTCAGCATGTGCGTAAGGGGCTATGTCATAGTGATTCACTCACTGAAAGAAAATGAGTGAGAAGCACCTTCGACAGGATCTGGAGCTACGTTCCAGTGTTCTATAACTATGTCAATAGTTAGTGACGTAAATAAAGATATCTTCAATGAAAGATCTCCAGGAATATCTCTTCTCGACAGGGAAATCATGGAATCATAAGACTAACCCACAATAACAGAGTCAATAAAGTCAAACATGTTTTTGGTGCTGCAGTGTGAAATCCCGGAGCATCCCTACGGCCTTCGCGGCATCGTGAGGCAAACAAGCAGGCGAGCATCTAACTCCACTCTGATTGGTCAGTTTGGTCATATAAAGTAAGTAAAGTACGCTTATTGTCACAAGTAGGCTTCAAATGAAGTTACTGTGAAAAGCCCCTAGTCGCCACATTCCGGCGCCTGTTCGGGGAGGCTGGTATGGGAATCGAACCGTGCTGCTGGCCTGCCTTGGTCTGCTTTAAAAGCCAATGATTTAGCCCAGTGTGCTAAACAGGCAAGTTCGGCCAATCCAGAGTTACCAGTGCAGAATTTTGGTTTATCACAGGCATGTGGGGTTTGGCATTCTGCTGGTGGGTCTGGTTGACGACTTTGACATAACAAAAATTTTAAATTGATTCATTGT
Source organism: Scyliorhinus torazame (assembly GCF_047496885.1). Lineage (NCBI taxonomy): Eukaryota > Metazoa > Chordata > Chondrichthyes > Carcharhiniformes > Scyliorhinidae > Scyliorhinus > Scyliorhinus torazame. Next base: position 112,174,443 of record NC_092722.1, on the reverse strand, counting down.
GATTTCACCGTGTTTCTTTTGTATAGATTCTGATGGGCTTCAATTAAAATACTGTACATCGTGCACTGAATCATCTATAGGTATCTGTAATAACCAACGCAGGACATCCAGTGTGGGGATGATTGTTCTCCCCATACTTCCCGAGGAGTGCGAGCGGAATTCTCCTTCCGGGAACAAGTCCTATGGTGGGGGAGGGGATAGGGAATATTTCGCGCTGCGGAGGCTGACGGGAAATCCCATGGAATCGTGAGTCCCCGGCATCATTAATTAGGCAGTTGGGGGTTTTCTCGCATCTAGGATGAGGGCGGCGTGGGGTAGAGGGACGGCGGCATGGAGGGGCAGCGGCGAGGAGGGGTGGCAGCGGGGGGGTGGGCAGGGGCAGCACAGGCTAGGTGGAATGCACCTCACTGCCATATCCAACTGACTGTCAAGTCCTCGAGAGATGGCAGGAGGGGAGAGGGAGCTCCAGCACTGAATATTAGTGATGCATCCCTGTGTGGCCTCCTCGGCTAGGTGGAGGTCAGGAAGTGAGTGCTTCACAGGCTGATGGGAGGAGGAGGCCGAGCAGGGGAACCAAGGACGCAGTTGACTGATGCTGTGAGTGCCCAGGCTGTCCAATGCAGGTCAGCCATCCAATGACAGAAAAGAATAGATGACTTTATCCCCTCCGCCAAGGTAGTGAAGTTTTAGCTGCTCACACTAATCACAATGAAACTCAGGAAGGTCAGACGTTAAGATCACAGCTACTGTTACTGCTGAGCCAGCCAGATCTCAGAATGAAATCCAACTCGACTGATAGTAACCTGTTTTTTTTTTTGCATTGTTGATATGTGGAGGAAAAGCTACTGAACCCAAAAGCACAGAACTCCAGCGATAACTTTGAAGAACTAAAATGTCGATTAAAAGAAAGGATAAAGCTTGAACACACAAGGTAAAAGTTACATTGTTAGAAAATATCTTACAAGGTAAACCCCAAAAATGTTTTACCAAAGGTACACAATGAAACTATCTTTTTGGCAACAGCCCTGATAGATTCTTCACTGAAAAATCCAGGGAATATTACCCAAATCAAGAAATATCCTCTCACTGCAAACAGAAGTAAAATCTAGCCGGGGACTGGAAGATGCTGCCACCGGCCAATGATGGGCCACCTCCACTGACGCAAAATGCTATGGGGAGGGGGCAGAAAATCCCGCACAGAGAAATTTACGCTGTATGAAAAGGGGTGGTGGTGTGCTCAGGTACAGAGGGCAGCAGCAACCTCCACAAATGACATGCATCTGTGAGCCTTCTCCTTCCACGTGGATGGCTCCATGCTCTGGAGGCAGATAGCCCACAGCCCTCTGGAGAACCTGCAGAACATGAATGCCATGCCACACAATCTAGTGGGCTATCTCTAACGGAGGAAGTATGAGGAATGAATGTGGAATTGCTACTTGCAATTGGATGCCATGTACAATCCCTCTCAAACCCATGTCTTTGAGCCGGATGATTTGAGACGCAACCAGCAAGAGCATGAGAAGATGGTGGTGGGGAGGGGGAGAGGATTGCGCCTACACATGATGGATTTGAGAGAGTTTGAGGACAGGGCAGTCCAGCTGGCAGGTGCGGAGTGCGAACAGGCCTCTGGAAATGGGGAAACTGGATTTGACTCTCCACCCAGTAAGAATCCATGCACAGTACAGAAACCTGAGGGCCGAGGTCGCCTCCATTTTGGAGGAAGCTTATACTGTCACTTGCTCTCTCCTCTCTCAATTACAGGTAGCAACAGGAAGATTCCAAGGCCTGAGCCATGTCAAGCCTCAGCAGAAGCCCTAGCCAAGGAAAGTGGACAATAGGAAAGATGTGCATCTGTGTAGGCATCACAGCAAACACCTGCACCCCCCCAGAACACACGTACCTCAGTGGATATGAGCTCTAGTGTAGGAAGGGCCTCACATTCTGGTGGTCAATGTGTGGACACGTGTGCGCAACAGGAGGAGGCAGGATCAGCCAAGCCCACCGGCACTGGCAGGAGTGCTGGGGAAGAGGCATAGAACATAGAACATAGAACATAGAACATACAGCACAGAACAGGCCCTTCGGCCCACGATGTTGTGCCGAACCTTTGTCCTAGATTAATCATAGATTATCATTGAATTTACAGTGCAGAAGGAGGCCATTCGGCCCTTTGAGTCTGCACCGGCTCCTGGAAAGAGCACCCTACCCAAACTCAACACCTCCACCCAACACCAAGGGCAATTTTGGACATTAAGGGCAATTTTGGACATTAAGGGCAATTTATCATTGGCCAATTCACCTAACCTGCACATCTTTGGACTGTGGGAGGAAACCGGAGCACCCGGAGGAAACCCACGCAGACACGGGGAGGACGTGCAGACTCCGCACAGACAGTGACCCAAGCCGGAATCGAACCTGGGACCCTGGAGCTGTGAAGCAATTGTGCTATCCACAATGCTACCGTGCTGCCCCTACCGTGCTCAGACATGTGAGGTCTGAGTCCAATGACGGGCCCCTGGAATCAGCCTTCCAATTGATGGTAAAGAGTCAGCAAGAGACAGGGGGACATCAGGTAGAGATGTCAGAAGCCCTGAGAAGGGTGTCATTTTGGTTTACTTTTTCGGTTGATTAGGCTGAAACCTTCCTCATGGAAATTATTTTTTTTAATGGTTTTCTGATCCCTCTTTGTTTATGTGTATGGTCCGGCACTGTGAAATAATCCATCTTTTAGTTTGACCGCATCGCTGGTCTCTGATTATTTTTCTATGGTCTAAGGGTGAACTGCGCAATACCAGTTGTAAAGAAAATCCTTTTTTGCAAAATGAACTCGGCTCTGACCCATTTTGTAAAAATGTGATTTACCTGTACTTTTTTGTCACTATTTATTATTATTTTACAAAGGAAATAATGTAAACCCATGTGTAATTATTTATTTTAACCTGGCATGGTAGTAACTAAAATCTGACATTTTATTATGGCATAAGGATTCAGGCTATTTGTGGCACTTTAAACTTACAGTTTTAAGACCATTTTCTGGCTCTCTGAGAAAACAAAACTCATGGACATGGTTTATGCCACCACTCTGGGCAAGGCAGGCTCCACAGAGATCAGGCCGCCTTTTTTAAAGGGCGCCCCAATCAGCACAGAAAGTAAATGCCACCAGCTTCCCCAACCCTGTCATCGGACACGGAGGATCCCCCTTCACAAATATTGAGGCACTGTCTCTCCCCCCCCCCCCCCCCCCACCCCAACCACAATACCAACATCATCTCACCAACCCCTCCTACACAGGCAGCGGGGGCTCTCTTCACGCCCCCCCCCCAAACTTTGCGTGCATCAGCATGAACCCCCCACAACCGCAGTCTCGGGGGCACTCCTCCCCCTCACAGGCATCAGCCTTTCCTAACGCACATAAAGGAACCTCGCCCATGAGGCTGCCTAGAGGGCTCAGCCTGCCACTGCCTCCGGCACAGTTTGGCGCTGCCACGTTGAAGCTGCCAACCTGTGCCGTGGCAGTGACAGGGCACTGCCTGGGCATGACCCTCTCGCTCCCCGTGGGACTATATTTACCTTGGCGCCCACTGCGGGATCCCCGCGACTGTTTCCCGTCTTCACAAACCTGTTCTGACATCTCATCGGCGAGGTCTCAATATTCAGTGAGGGGTTAATGTGGAGGGGAGGCCCTTTAAACAAATGTAAGTGCATTGAAATATATTTAGATGAGGCTCCTTTCTGGGCAGGAACCGCATGACATCACCGACGAGGGGTGGGGAAAATTGGGATATGAAATCTCGCCGGCAAGGATCTCATTTCCTGATTCTGCCGAGATTTGCTCCCGCGTCACTGTTCTCATTGATGGCGAACACGGGTGCAGAATTACCCCTGTTAACTCAGTTACTCTCTCTCCACAGATGCTGCCTGAGTGTCCTCAGCCTTTTCTTTTTTTTGGACAATATTTCACCTACTTGCTGCATGAGAATTCCAAAAGAATTTTAAAAAATTAAATCTCTCACAGATTTTGACCGTGGTGCCTATTTCAATATTTGTTTTTGGTGGAGGTGGGGGCGGAGCGGGTGTGGGAGACTAAACATTTTAGTGGTCTCTTTTCTATCTGAAGGTTCATTTACATTTGTCATACAAGATCTACAGAAATAATTCCTGTCTGACAGTAAACTGTGTCCACTCAATCAGTCCCACAAAAATCTGGGGTGACACCTTGGCAGTGGACAGAGTTATTCTGCTTCCTGTTGACAAATCCAGAACTTGTGAACTGCAAAATGTTGTAATTTTTTCTCTGCCTCCCTGCATTTTCAGATAGAGTTGTTTTTTCTTTTCAATTGCAAATGCCTCAAATTATGAAATACTGGTGAATCAGGGAGACGGGACAATTCCGGGCAATGACGTGAAGGAGGAAGCCATCCGGACATTCAGAAGTGTCATTTCCAGGGCCAGGTAAAGATTGCTATTTAGAGTGATTGCCAGTTTTGTTTGATGGGAAGTTGGAATGGTTGGCAAGGGCAACCTTTGTTGTCCAGTCCCCGTTGGTGAATGACCTTGTCGAGCTGCTGGTTTCTAGATCGTAACTGGTCCAATCGTAACTTGTTGGAGCAGCTACAATTCTAGAATTATTAAATAATTGAATTTAAATTTTACCAGCTGCCTGGTGGGATTTGAACCCATTCTCCCGGAGCTCTCAGTCCAGTGACATTGACATTCTGCCATCATTTCCGCTGCCTGTTTCCAGACTCGCAGTTTCTGCTGATTGGCATCACTTCTTGGCCATCCAGAACGGTTCCCCCCCTTGCATAGAGCTGAGGCTACACAGGGAATGTGCTAAATTTGGTCCATGATCCATTAGCCAAATGTTGGTGCTCGGAAAGGAATTAAATGAAATGAAATGAAAATTGCTTATTGTCACAAGTAGGCTTCAAGTGAAGTTACTGTGAAAAGCCCCTAGTCGCCACATTCCGGCACCTGTTCGGGGAGGCTGTTATGGGAATCGAACCGTGCTGCTGGCCTGCCTTCGACTGCTTTCAAAGCCAGCGATTTAGCATGAGCATATTATCTTAATTCGAGTGCCACTCACTGAGGCTGGATTGAAGGAGCGTTTCTGGGATTTTTGGCTTTTCCAATCTCCAAGTCTGCTCTTCCTGGGCCTTCCTGGGCAGGAGACTGCAGGACAAGAAATGTAGCAAGCATCTCCTCTCACATTTTTCCTGCCTGTTTTTAGTTTCTCCAGGAGGAAAGGAGTGGCTCCTGACATGGACTGACGGGTAATCCTTGGTAATGTCAGTGAGTGGGGACAGAATTCTCAGTTTTAAACAGGGATCGGACAGAAGTGGGTCAGTTGTGAGATTGGCCTTGTTACATAATGCAAAAACGTGGACAATATCAAGGAGAGAGGAACAGTGACTGGATACAAATGCGGTGTGGGTGCTGAGGCGGGTATGCAGAGTAACGAGGAAGGACAAGAACTGGAACTATCACGTCAGTGGATCAGTAAAGACCTTAGGAGCATCGAAGAAAATAGCCAATGGTCATTAATGTTGCAATATGCCTTTAAGGGAAAGCTGTGTGTCATCACTTTAAAGGATGTATGTCATGTAATCCAGTCTCAGTTTCATTTTGGCCTGGAGCAGAACACAGCACACACAGCTTTGCAGCTCTGATGTCCTCCAGCTTCTTATCCATATGTACATGTTCAGATGGGCGTGACATCAGGCTGCCAGAAATCACTATTGGTTTCCACAAATGGAAAGCAGTCATGATAACCATGCTTGGAAGCTGTTTCCCTCCAACTACAGGAGCCTGAGCGCAAACCTCCGCCGGGTCGGAGAATCGCCGGGGGCTGGCGTGAATCCTGCCCCCGCCGCCCGCCGAATTCTCTGAAGGGTGAAAAGTCGGTGGGGCGTCAATCGCACCGCCCGCCTCGGAGAATGGCAGGGGCGGACGCGAGACAATGGACTCCGGGGCTGCCCATAGTCTCCCGGCCGGATGGACCAAAGTCCCGCCGATGTGACCATGGGTCACGTCGGCGTAAATCAAAACACCTTTTTAACGGCGTCAACCAGTGCTGATGAAGGTAGGTCATGGCCTGGGGGGTGGTCGCAGGAGAGGTGATGGCGTGGCCGCAGTCTGTGTGTGTGGGTGTGTGTGTGGCGGGGGGGGGGAGCGGGGTGGGCTTCGGGGGAGTGCCGGGTAAGAGGGGGATGAGTGCCGGCGAGGGGAACGGGGGGATGAGTGCCGGGGAGGGGTGGATGAGTGCCGGGGAGGGGGGGAAGATTGCCGGGTACGGGGGGAATGAGTGCCGGGTACGGGGGGGGGTGAGTGCCGGGTAGGGGGGGTTGAGTGCCGGGGCAGGGGGATGAGTCCTTGGTACGGGGGGTGAGTGCCGGGGACGGGGGGATGAGTGCCGGGGACGGGGGGATGAGTGCCGGGGACGGGGGGATGAGTGCCGGGGACGGGGGGATGAGTGCCGGGGACGGGGGGATGAGTGCCGGGTACAGGGGGGTGAGTGCCGGGGACGGGGGGATGAGTGTTGGGTATGGGGGCTGAGTGCTGGGTACGGGAGGATGAGTGCCGGGTACGGGGGGGGTGAGTGCCGGGGACGGGGGATGAGTGCCGGGGAAGGAGGGATGAGTGCCGGGTACGGGGGGATGAGTGCTGGTACGGGGGGATGAGTGCCGGGTACGGGGGGATGAGTGCCGGGTAGGGGGGGTTGAGTGCCGGGGCAGGGGGATGAGTCCTTGGTACGGGGGGTGAGTGCCGGGGACGGGGGGATGAGTGCCGGGTACAGGGGGGTGAGTGCCGGGGACGGGGGGATGAGTGTTGGGTATGGGGGCTGAGTGCTGGGTACGGGAGGATGAGTGCCGGGTACGGGGGGGGGGGGGGGGTGAGTGCCGGGGACGGGGGGATGAGTGCCGGGTACGGGGGGGTGAGTGCCGGGGACGGGGGGATAAGTGCCGGGTATGGGGGGTGAGTGCCGGGGATGGGGGTGATGAGTGCTGGGTACGGGGGGGGGGGTGAGTGCCGGGTACAGAGGGATGAGTGCCGAGAAGGGGGGTTCAGTGCCGGGGAAGGGGGATGAGTGCCGGGGAAGGGGGATGAGTGCTGGGTACAGGGGGGATGAGTGCCGGGGAGGGGTGGATGAGTGCCGGGGAGGGGGGGGGGAAAGAGTGCCGGGTACGGGGGGGAAGAGATCCGGGTACGGGGGGGCTGAGTGCCGGGGAGGGGGGCTGAGTGCCGGGGACGGGGGGGATGAGTGCCGGGGAAGGGGGGATGAGTGCCGGGGAAGGGGGGATGAGTGCCGGGTACGGGGGGATGAGTGCCGGGTACGGGGGGATGAGTGCCGGGTAGGGGGGGTTGAGTGCCGGGTAGGGGGGGTTGAGTGCCGGGTACGGGGGGATGAGTGCCGGGTAGGGGGGGGTTGAGTGCCGGGTAGGGGGGGTTGAGTGCCGGGTCGGGGGGGTTGAGTGCCGGGTCGGGGGGGTTGAGTGCCGGGGAAGGGGGATGAGTCCTTGGTACGGGGGGTGAGTGCCGGGGATGGGGGGATGAGTGCCGGGTACAGGGGGTGAGTGCCGGGGACGGGGGATGAGTGTTGGGTACAGGGGGGTGAGTGCCGGGACGGGGGGATGAGTGCCGGGTACAGGGGGGTGAGTGCCGGGTACAGGGGGGTGAGTGCCGGGACGGGGGGATGAGTGCCGGGTAGGGGGGGGGTGAGTGCCGGGTACACCGGGAAGAATGCCGGGTACGGGGGGGGATGAGTGCTGGGTACGGGGGGGATGAGTGCCGGGTACGGGGGGGATGAGTGCCGGGTACGGGGGGGATGAGTGCCGGACAATTAAAAAATGAACAGGAGAATGAGGCTCTGCAGACGTCTCTGTCAACAATGCTGCAAGAGCTTCGGGCGTTAGTGCAAAAGACAAAGCTGAAGCAACCATCTTCAGCCGGAAGTGCTGAATAGATGATCCATCTATTCATCCTCTTCTTGAGGTCCCAGCATCATAGCCAGTCCCTATCTTTAGCCAGTTCGATATCAAGGAACTGCTAAAAGCACTGGATACAATGAAGACTATGAATGCTGACAACATCCTGGCTGTACCGCTGAAGACTTCTGCTCAAGAACTAGCTGTGCCGCTAGCCAATCTTCTCTAGTACATTGCCTCCCTGGTAGCCCGGAGACGGATCCTTTTCATGTGGAGGGACTCGAAGCCCCTGAGCGTGGAGACTTGGGTCAATGACATGGCTGGGTTTCTCAGCCTCGAGAAAATAAAGTTTGCCTTGAGGGGGTCAATGCTGGGGTTCTCCCGGAGGTGGCAGTTGTTCGTCGACTTTCTCGGGGAAAATTAAAATGTCAGCAGAAGCAGCATTCTGAAGGGGGGGGGCGGGTCGGTGCAATATGATTAAGGGATGTACAGAAGGGGTTGGGTGGGAAATGTCTAGTTTACCATGTTGATGTTTATGTTATTATTGTTTTGTTTGTCATTGTTATAAAAATCTTGCAAATGCTTCAATAAAAATATTTTTTTTAAAAAAAATCTTCTCCAGTACAGCTACAACATTGACATCTATTTGGCAATGTGGAAAATGACACAGGTTACGTCTAAGATGGACAATTACCGTCCCATCAGACTACTCTCGATCATGATTGGAAGTGTTGTCGACACTTACTAGTCAATAACTTGCTCACTGTTGCTGGCCAATTGGCCTCTGAAAAACATAGACAAAAGGGCTGAACTGAGGTGGAAGCTACTTCCCTTGACATCAAGTCAACGTTTGAACGAGTGGTCAAGGAGCCCTTGCAAAACTGGAGGCAATGGAAATCAGGGGGAAACTCTCAGCTGGTTGGAATCAGAATTAGCACAAAAGAAGATGTCTGTGGTTGCGGAGACCAATCATCACAGCCTTGGGACATCACTAGGATTTCCTCAGTATAGTGTCCTAGGCTCAGCTATCTTCATCAATGACCTTCCTTCCACTATAAAGTCAAATATTCGCTGATGATTTCCAAATGTTCAGCACCATTCATTACTCCTCAGATACTGAAGCAGTCCATTCCAAGTGCCAGACAATGACCATCTCAAACAAGAGAAAATCTAACCATCACCCCTTGACATTCAATAGCATTACCATCGCTGAATCCTCCAAGATCAACATCCTGGGGGTTACCATTGACCAAAAGCTGAACTGGACTTGCCATATAAATACTGTGGCTACAAAAGCAGGTCAGAGGTTGGGAATTCTACAGCCAAAAACTCGCCTCCTGACACCCCAAAGCCTGTCCACCACCTCCAAGCCACAAGTCAAGAGTGAGATGGAATACTCTCCATTTGCCCGGATGTCTGCAACTCCAGCAACAATCAAGAAGCTTGAAACAATCGAAGATAAAGCTGTCCACTTGATTGGCACTAGAACACATTTAGAATGCGATGTGTATTCACTGAGGAAAGGAGGAATCAGGAGCCAGTATTTCTTCAGCACAGGTTTATCCACAAAATGGAGAGACCACAGCTACAGACTTCTCTGAACCCTGGAGGTAGAAACTGGCTTTCATATATACTTTAGAATGGTGCCTTAACCTTTCCCCCATTTGTAACAACTGCTCACTTACAACTGGAGCAACTTAATTGTGATAGGATTGTAACATTAACAACCAACAGCTGAAAGTTCCTCTCCAAGCTACTCATCATTCTGACTTTGTTATGGTGGCTATGAAGGATATGATGAATGGCCATTAGATTGCCCCTTGGGCTTTATGAAATACAAATTCCCCGATTGAGCGGGTGGAGGCTCCAGGGGAACCTATCACTAAATTTTCTACCGGTTTGCGGAAACTGGCAGAACGTTGTGATTTCGTCCCATCCCTGACCGAGATGTTGTGAGACAGATTGTTGTGCGGAATAAATAATGCCACAACTCAAAAACGTTACTGGCAGAACCTCATCTGGATCTAAAAAAAGCCATTGAGATCACTCTATCCCTGGAGAATGCAGAAAATGGGGCTCAGGAGCGACAGGGGCACTTGACAGCAATGTCCTCTGGTTAGGGGGAGGGGCCTTGTGTATAAGCGCCCATTCTTCGGTTGAAGTACCTGTGTGAATCACCCATCACCAAGTTAGAGCTTAGCTGGTGTCCCCCGGGAGTCAAGGAAGTTTCAGGCCCACCCTAAGGATAATAATATATAATAATCTTTATTGTCACCAGTATGCTTACATTAACACGACAATGAAGTTACTGTGAAAAGCCCCTAGTCACCACATTCCAGCGTCTGTTCAGGTACACGGATGGAGAATCCAAAATGTCCAAATTACCTAACAGCACGTCTTTCGGAATTTGTACGAGGAAACCGGAGCACCCGGAGGAAACCCAGGCAGACACAGGGGGAACGTGCAAACTCCACACAGACAGTGACCCAAGCCGGGAATCGAACTTGGGACCTGGTGCTGTGAAGCAACAGTGCTAACCACTGTGCTACTGTGCCGCCCATACTAGGGATACGAGGGAACCTGCTCCACAAGAGTGCAGATGCCAGCTGATGGGCTATTGGATGCACTGTAAAGGGCACAACCAAGCCAAGGCTATAGGAATCGGCAATAGTTGTATTACTCAAGGGAGAAGCCATGGCCCACACAGGCTAGTACCATGCAGGTATCCCCACTCCCAGATGAAGATACGATGCAATTAAACTGTATCATAATGACCAAGGTCACCCCACTAATGATAACGCTGCTGGTAAATGGCCATCCATTGCAGGTGGAGGTAGACACGGGGATTGCTGTCTCTGTCATTGGGGATCAGACATTTGATCGCCTCCAAACTGGTTTCCAATCCTTTTTTTAAAAATTGGTTTTATTAAAGCTTTTTCCACCCAGAATTTTTACAGAACAGAAAAATAAACGAAAAATATTTAACAAAACTAGGTGGCTGTTATCATTACAAGGGCAGCACGGTAGCATGGTGGTTAGCACAATTGCTTCACAGCTCCAGGGTCCCAGGTTCGATTCCCGGCTTGGGTCACTGTCTGTGCGGAGTCTGCACGTTCTCCCCGTGTGTGCGTGGGTTTCCTCCGGGTGCTCCGGTTTCCTCCCACAGTCCAAAGATGTGCAGGTTAGGTGGATTGGCCATGCTAAATTGCCCTTAGTGTCCAAAATTGCCCTGAGTGTTGGGTGGGGTTACTGGGTTATAGGGATAGGGTGGAGGTGTAGGCTTGGGTAGGGTGCTCTTCCAAAGAGCCGGTGCAGACTCGATGGGCCGAATGGTCTCCTTCTGCACTGTAAAATCTATGATTACACAAAACGCAAATATACATTAAATAGACAATTCCCCCCACCTGAGCACCCCTCCCCCCCCACAAACCACCCCCACCCCCAGTTGCTGCTGCTGACATTTTACCGCTCCCCTAGAAAGTCAAGGAAAGGTTGCCACCGCCGGGAGAACCCCAGCAAGGACCCTCTCAAGGCAAACTGTATTCTCTCCAGGCTGAGGAACCGAGCCATGTCACTAACCCAGGTCTCCACGCTCGGGGGTTTTGAGTCTCTCCACATTAACAAGATCTGTCTCCGGGCTACCAGGGAGGCAAAGGCCAACGTTTGCCTCGTTAAAGGTTCTTAGCAGGAGTGGCCTCAGTAGCTCCGAGAACTTCTTATAAAATTCTACAGGGAAGCCGTCCGGACTCGGGGCCTTGCCCGACTGCATACTTGCCAGTTCCTTAACTATCTCCTCCAACTCCATCGGGGCCCCCAGTCCCTCCACCCGATCCTCGTCCACCCTTGAGAACCTCAATCGATCCATAAATTGCTTCATCCCTTCCCCTCCCCTAGGGGGTTCTGACTCGTACAGCTTCCCATAAAACTCCTTGAAGACTTAATTGATCCTCTCTGGGCTCAACACCATATTACCTTCCTTATCCCTCACTTCCCCGATCTCCCTGGCCGTGAAGTTGGTGTGCCAGCATCCTACTTGCTTTCTCCCCATACTCGTAGACTGCCCCTTTCACCTTCCTCAACTGTGCCACCGCCTTCCCCGTGGTCAGCAAATTGAACTCCGCCTGTAATCTCCGGCGCTCCTTTAGCAACCCCCCCTTCGGGGCCTCAGCGTACTTCCTGTCTACCCTAAGCATCTCTCCCACCAGCCTCTCCCTCTCCCTCTTCTCTCTGTGGGACCTAATAGAGATTAACTCCCCTCTCATGACCGCCTTCATAGCCTCCCAAACCACTACTGCTGTTACCTCCCCTGTGTCATTCGTTATCACATAGTTCTGAATGCTCCTCCTTATCCGCCCACACACCTCTTCATCCGCCAGCAGCCCCACATCCAGCCTCCAGAGAGGGCGCTACCCCCGCTCCGCCCCCAGTCGCAGGTCCACCCAGTGCGGGGCATGGTCCGAGACCGCAATGTCCGAATACTCAACCCCCTCCACCCTCGGGATTAATGTCCTGCTCACCACAAAAGAGTCAATCCGCGAGTAGACTTTATGGAGGTGGGAGAAAAAGGAGAATTCCTTCGCTCTTGGCCGCGCGAATCTCCACGGGTCCACGCCCCCCATCTGATCCATGAACTCCCACAGGGCCCTGGCTGCCACCGGTCTCTTTCACGACCTGGTCTTAGACCGGTCTAGCACCGGATCCAAGACCGTATTAAAGTCCCCCCCCCCCATGATCAAGTTGCTTGACTCCAAGTTCGGTATTTTACGCAACATGCGCCTCATGAATTCCGCATCATCCCAGTTCGGGGCATACATGTTCACCAACACCACCCGGGTCCCCTGTAGCTTGCCACTCACCATTATGTACCTGCCCCCCCTTATCCGCCACCATGTTCCCTGCCTCAAACGCCACCCGTTTACTAACCAGAATTGCCACCCTTCTGGTCTTTGAGTCTAGCCACGAGTGGAACACCTGGCCCAGCCATCCCCTCCTTAACCTCGTTTGGTCAGTGAGTGTTAAGTGCGTCTCCTGCAGCATGGCCACGTCCGCCTTCAACCCCTTTCAATGCGAGAACACGCGGGACCTCTTGACCAGCCCATTCAGGCCCCTCACATTCCACGTGATCAGCCTGGATGGGGGGTTGAACACCCCCCCCCCTCCCTGCCGACTAGTCATCTCCCTTTTTTGGGCAGCCACGTGCCTGTGCCCCCCGCTCGCTCCAGCCCTCCCGCCGGAGGCCCTCTAACCCGACTCTCCATCTATCCCCAACAGTTGGCTCCCCTTCAGTCAGCAGAGCAGCACCCCTTCCCCCCCCCCCAATCCCAACCCCCCATGCCAAACACCCACTTAGCACTAATTTCCCCCCATTGCGCTTCCGTAAGTCAGCTGACCCATGCTGACCCCGCCGCTCCCGCCTCTATCTCCAAACTTACTATTGTCTCCTCCTTCGGGCCCCCAACTCCCCCTCCCCCACAGGGTAAGAGGGCAAGTGCCATCCGGCTTCCCGTGCACCGGACAACACAACCCGGGCGTTACCCCACCCCCTGAAACAAAAAAACAGGAAAAGAAAAGCAAACAAACTTAAATTCTACTAACAATCTTACACCAGGCCAACACCCGGTTACACATCTCCGCCAGCGCGTTTCACCCACGTGCAGCTGCCCCTTAGTTCAAGTCCAGCTTTTCGTGCTTAATGAATGGCCACGCCTCATCCGGCGTATCAAAATAATGGTGCCTGTCCTGGCACGTTACCCAAAGTCTCGCCGGATGCAGGAGCCCGAACTTCATCCCTTTGCTGTGAAGGACCACCTTAGCCCGGTTGAATCCCGCATGCCTCCTCGCCAGTTCAGCTCCCAAGTCCTGGTATATGCGAATCTCGCCGTTCTCCCACTTACTGCTCCGCTCCTTCTTTGCCCAACGCAGGACACGCTCCTTGTCTGTAAAGTGGTGGAACCTTATCACCATGGCCCTCGATGGTTCGATCGCCCTCGGCTTCCTCACGAGGACTCTATGCGCCCCATCCAGTTCCAAGGGCTGCGGGAAGGCCCCCGCGCCCATCAGCGTCCGCAGCATTGTAGTCACATACGTGCTCGCGTCCGCCTCCTCCGCACCTTCAGGGAGGCCCAGGATCCGCAGGTTGTGTCTCCGAGACCTATATTCGATGTCATCCAGTCTCTCCTGCCATCTCTTGTGACCGCCAGGCCCAGGATCTCGTCCTCATTCTCAGGTACCTTCCTCTCAACCTCTTTGATCGCCTTCTCCTGTGCCTTCTGAACCTCCACCATCTTTTCTATGGAGGCCTTCATAGGGGCCAGCATCTCCGTCTTCAGCTCTGCGAAGCAGCTCCTCAGAAAGTCTTCGCTGCTCTCTCGACCACTGGGCCCACGCTTCTTGGTCCACGCCGGCCGCCATTTTGTCTTCCTGGACCCGCTCCGCTCTCTTCCCCGGAAGCGCTCGTTTAACGGCCCCGCTCCTGGTTCCCTCCATACAGCAGTGGGGGGAACCTCTCCAGCGTCATTTCCCACGCCGGTATTCACCTTCCAAGTGCCGTTGCCGCCCCATTTAAAGGCCCGAAACCCTGATCCCGGTGGGAGCTGCAGTGTATGCGACCTATTCGGACATGGCCACTACCGGAAGTCCCTGGTTTCCAATCCTTGAGTTTGGAAGGCACTGGAGCTAACGTACCTACCTACACGGGGGAACATTTGCAGATTAAAGGTACTACTACAATCCTAGAGACCTACAAGCAACAGTCAGCCCGGCTTCCACTCATCATTGTGTGAGGACAGGGACCAAGACTTATAGGGAGAGATTGGCTCCAGCGGATAAGGCTGGATTAGTTAGAGATTTTCAGACTGGGATTTGGTGGACTGTGCAAAGTTATCAGCAAAAACCCTGAACTCTTGGAAGTCTTGGAAGATAAAAGGAGCCAGAGCCAAAATCTATGCAAACTCCGATGCTACGCCTAAATATTTCAGATCAAGACCGGTTCCATACTCCTTGTTGGAGCAGGTAGAGACCGTGCTTTAGCGCCTGGAAAATTTAGGTATAATAAGACCCGTGCAATTCACAGAATGGGCAGCGCCGGTCGCCCCTGTCCTTAAACCAGACAAATCGGTCCGCCTTTGCGGGGATTTTAAGCTTACTGTCAATCAGATTTCCAAACTGGATAGGTACCCCATACCATGAATAGGTAGCTAGATGTTCACTAAGTTAGATATCAGCCACGCCTATCTTAAACTCAAATTGGTCAAGCCTTCCTACAAATACGTGATGATCAACACTCACAAGGGCCTATATGAGTATACTCGCTTGCCTTTTGCGGTCTCATCAGTGTGCGCCATATTCCAACAGGTCAGGGAGAACATACTCCATGAGTTGCCCAAAGTGGCGGTGTAATTAGATGGTGTTCCGATTATGGGGACTTCAGTACAAGAGCACGTGGCAAACCTAGATGAGGTCTTGCTGTGATTTCCGAAGGCAGGAGGAGTACAGCTCAAAATGGAGAAATGCGTTTGGCAGGCGAGCAAAATGACCTATTTGAGCTATTGGGTGGACAAAAAAGAGCTAAGCCCAGTGGAGAACAAGGTTAGGCCCTTTGAGGAAGTGCCAACTCCAAAAAACACTGCAGAATTGAAATCCTTCCTGGGATTAGTCAATTATTACGGGAAGCTTATCCTGAATTTTGCCTCCTTGCTGTCTCTGCTACACATAATACTGTGAAAGTACCAGAAATGGTCTTGGGAGGCACCACAGCTGGAGGCCTTCGAAAAGGTAGAACAGCAACTACTGTCGACTAATCTATTGGCCCATTTCGACCCCAAAAAGGAACTCATTCTAACATGTGATGCTTCCCCCTTAACGGGATTGGGTGCGGTACTCTCACACCACTGGAAAGACAGAACACAAAGACCCATCGCCTATGTATCTAGAACTCATAGAATCATAGAAATTACAGTGCAGAAGGAGGCCATTTAGCCCATCGAGTCTGCACTGGCCCTTGAAAAGGGCACCTCGTATACCGAGCAGAGGTATTCTCAAACCGAGAAGGATGGCTTGGTGGTTGAGTTTGGTGTAAAAAAATGTTACCAGTACATCAATGGCAGACGTTTCGTGATAGTGACTTTTTAAGGAGGCGAAGGCAATCTCTATTGCCTCCAACCGAATACAGCTTTGGGCCCCGTTACTTGCAGTTTATGAATATCTCAGAGAGCACCGTCCTGGAATGTGAATAGCTAATGCTGATGCCTTGAGTCGCCTCCCTGTGGCCACCAGCCCAGTTCCCTGTTAGAAGAGGTCACAGCGACCCTGAATTCTTTTGAGACATCACCAAAGCAAATCAAGAACAGGACACAAAAGGACCCAACACTGTCAAAATTGAAACCACATGATTCTGAACGGCAGCGTCCGAGGACAACCCTCCAATGACATGAAACCGTATCTGACCAAAACAATTAACTTAGTGTTGATGACGGTCTCATTCTTTGGGGTCCAAGGTAGTCGTCTCCACCCTGGATGGTGCCCAATTCTATTGGAGCTGCATAATGGCCACCCTGGGCCTATTCATGAAAGCAGCAGTAGTAATTTTTGATTAAGGGCCTTAGTATTTATTTTTTTCCCCCGAAAATCTAACAATCAAAAGAGGGAGAAATGTCAATTGGCGGGGTTGTGTGCTATTCCTGCACGATGTGGGGCATCATGAACACTTCAAGTGTCCTTGAGGACTACATCTGTGGAAAGTGTATTCAGCTGGAAAAGCGCACCGAACACATGGATCGGTTAGAGCAGCAGCTGGAAGCACTGAGGAGCACACAATTAGCTGAAATTGTGATAGATAATAGCTTCAGAGATGTGGTCACACCTAAGGTACAGGAAGGTAGATGGGTGACCGCCAGACGGGGTAGGCATATAGTGCAGGGGTACCCTACCTGTCCCCCTATCTAACAACTATGCCGTTTTGGATACTGATGAGGGGGAAGGTCCATCAGGGCCCAGCAGCAGCAGTGGCCAGAGTGAAGGCACCACGACTAGTTCTACTGCACAGACGGCGGGTACAAAGCATAGGAAAGCAATAGTGGTAGGGAATTAAATAGTCAGGGACACAGTTAGGCGCTTCTGTGGCCGCAAAAAGGACTCCTGAATGGTAGTTTGCCTCCCTGGTGGCAGGGTCCTGGATGTCTCTGAGCGGGTACAAAGCATCCTTAAATGGGAGGGAAATCAGACAGAGGTCATTGTCCACATTGATATGAATGACATCTGTAGAAAGAGTAGCGAGGTCCTGCGACGGCAATTTAGGGAGCTAGGTAGAAGATTAAAAAGCAGGACCTTGAGGATAGTAATCTCAGGATTACCCCCCGTGCCACGTGCTGCAACAGGGATATAGTGCAGTTGAACACGTGGCTAAAGAACTGGTGCAGGAGGGTGGGCTTCAGTTTTTTGGATCACTGGGATGTCTTCCAGGGAAGGTGGGGCCTGTACAAGAAGGATGGGTTACACCTGAACTGGAGGGGGACCAGTATCCAGGCTGCAAGGTTTGCTAGTGTGGTTCGGGTGGGTTTAAACTAATTTGGCAGGGGGTGGAATCAGGACAGTAAGCCAGCAAGTGTAGAGACTGGGGATGAGCATGATACCAGGGTCAGGCTGGATAAGAGGAACGGTAGGCTGGGGGAGGTCAAACTGAGTGGGACTGGAAGACTGGAGCGTATCTGCTTCAATGTGCAGAATATAACAGGTATGATAGATGAACTTCAGGCCTTGATTCACGCTTGGAACTTGGATGTGTTGCTGTAATGGAGCCTTGGTTAAAAAAGGGACAGGACTGGCAGTTAAATATTCCAAGATATAGGTGTTTTAGGCAAGACAGGGAGAAAGGTAAAAGAGGTGGGGGAGTTGCAATACTGGTTAGGGAACATATTACAGCTGTACAGTGGGAGGACACCATGGAAAAATCAAGTAATGAGGCACTGTGAGTAGAGCTCAGAAACAGGAAGGGGGCAGTCACTATGATGAGGGTGTACTACAGGCCTCCCAACAGCCCACGGGAAGTTGAGGGATACATATGGAAGCAGATTCTGGATAGATGTAGAAATAATAGTGTTGTTGTAGTGGGAGATTTTAATTTTCCTCATATTGACTGGAAATCCCTTAGGGCTAGGGGCCTGGATGGTGATGGATTTGTTAAGTGTGTCCAGGAAGGTTTTTTGGAACAATATGTGGATAGTCCGATTAGAGAGGCGGCTATATTGCACCCAGTACTAGGGAACGAGCCCGGCCAGGTCATCAATGTTGCAGTAGGAGAACATGTGGCGAACAGTGACCACAATTCCGTAAGCTTACGGATACTCATGGAAAAGGACGAGTGTTGTCCTAGGGTTAAGGTGCTAAATTGGGGGAAGGCTAACTAGAACAGATTAGACAGGATTTGGAGGCTGTTCTTTGGGAGAGGCTGTTTGAGGGCAAATCCACATTTGGCATGTGGGAGTCTTTTAAGGAGCAGTTCAAGGAAGTGCTGGACAGGCATGTGCCAGTAAAAAAGAAGGCCAGGAAAGGCAGGGAACCATGGATGACCAGGGAAATTGAGAATATTGTCAAAAAGAAAAAAGATGCATATGGGAGGCAGACAACTAAAAACAGATAAAGCACTTTAGGAATACAAGGAAAGTAGAAAATAACTAAAGCCGGGAGTTAGGAGGGCAAAAAGAGGTCAAGAAATGTCCTTGGCAGACAGGATTAAGGAGAATCCCAAGGCATTTTATATATATATTAGGAACAAGAGGGTTGCTCAAGAAAGAGTTGGCCCACTCAAGGACAAAGGAGAGAAATTATATATAGAACCAGAGGAAGTAGGTGAGGTCCTTAATGAGTATTTTGCATCGGTATTCACAAATAAGAGGAACATGCTGATTGGTGATGTCTCAGAGGGATGTGTAAACACTTTAGAATAGGTCGTTATTACGATGGAGGTAGTGTCAGGTGTGCATTGATATGCAGACTCACACATAATGATGTACAGACAAGCACCTAATGGACACAGAGAGCAGGACATGACCAATAAGCAGGCAGGACACTCAGGGGGGGGATTTGACTATAAAAGACACGAGGCACTCACACTCCGCCTCTTTCCACTGATGTACATCTAGAGAGTCAGTCAAGGGTGTTGTTACAATCTCACACCTCCACCACGTGGCTAAGAGCTAGTCTGGTTCAGTCAGACAGAGTAACCACACTTAGGTTAGCAGAGAGTCGAACTCTCAGAGAACTGTGCTAACTGTGCTATTAGTTCAATAAACCTGATTGAACTAACTTCAAGGTCTGGAATATCTTTCTGATCTAAACTGCATCCAGTTGCAGCCAGTGTTAGACCAGTGTACCTAACACGCCATGATACCAGAAGACTACGAATTTAAGGTGGCTTACCTCAGTCCGTTCCGTGACGACCAGCAAATGTATCCCAACATCATGAAGAAGATTCAGGCTCCTCACCAGCTCAGGACATCCGGCAATCTCAGTGCCAACTGGTGGACATTCAAGCAAAAGTTTCTGCTGTACATCGAAGCTTCAGACCTCGAGAGTGGGTCTGATGCAAGAAAGATCGCGCTTCTCCTCTCAACAGCGGGTGATCAAGCCATCAAACTCTTCAACTCGTTTAACTTCACCGAAGGCCAGGGCAAGACAAAGTTTCTGACCATCCTGGACAAGTTCGATAGTCACGGTGAAGTGGACACCAATGAAATCTTCGAGCGCTACATATTCAAACAACGTCTTCAAGGTAAAGATGAATCTTTCAATGCCTTCTTAACTAGCCTCCGCCTGCTAGCGCTGTCCTGCAACTTTGGTGATATTGCTGACTCCATGATCAGAGACCACATTGTGTTTGGAGCTCACTCTGATCTTCTGAGAGAGCAGCTACTGAAAATCAAGCATATGACCCTGCCAGTCGCGATTGAAACATGTACAGTGCATGAGCACGCAAAAAAAAAAAAATCGATATTCCCAATACAAATCAGCTGAAAATGAGAAACTTGCCTCCCACGAGGCAGTGAGTGTACAGGCCATCTCCCGGATGCAGCGCCTCAGCATTGAAGACAGCGGCCATCTCGGGCACTTTTCCCGGAGCCCCACACATGCGCGATGCGTACGGGATGACGAAGCGGCCGACACCCACACTGCGCAGGTGCAGACATCTGCCAACCTCACTGCGCATGTGTGACGACGTACACCGCGCCACGACGCCGACGTCATGACGTGCCCGAACTGTGGCAACGCCCACTTAAAGGGACATTGCCCTGCAAGAGGCAGGCGATGTTTAAACTGTGGGAAGCCTGGACACTATGCAGCCTTGTGCAGGTCTGCACCACCAGTCAGAGGCCAGCGCTCCCAATTCCGACGACGGGACGTCCAGAATGTGCAACGACGATTGCAGGATTCTGATCCTGGCAGTACAACGGATCCAGAAGACGAGTGCCTGGAGTCCGCCTACCGAGTGGGCATCATTACCACACGTGAACATGCCACACCTAACTCATCTCGCATTCAGTCCATCCTCGCTGTGGATTCGGAGGACGAATGGCGTGCGGTGATGCAGGTCAACCGCTGCTCCATCCAGTTCAAGCTGGACACAGGTGCTTCTGCCAACCTCCTCTCACAGGCAGACTTCAAACGCATCAAGAAGCCCCCCAAGGTTCTTCCAGCAGCCTGCCAGCTCTTGGACTATAACGGTAACGCCATCACGGCACTGGGGTCCCGCCACCTCGTCTCCAACCGGAGTACCCATGCACGGCTAAAGTTTGAAATTGTCAAGCCGGACAGGGCATCCCTACTGGGCGCGCATGCCTGCAAAAAGCTAAACCTGGTGCAGCGGGTTTATTCAACAACATCCTCCAACGTGGATCTTCAAGCTGGCATTGACAAGATCCTAATGCGACCTGATGCCAAGCCAGTGGTCCATGCACCACGCTGGGTCCCGGCTCCATTGAAGGAGCGCCTGAAGGAACAGCTTAAGGAGCTGCAGCAGCAGGGGATCATTTCCAGAGTAACTGAACCGACTGACTGAGTCAGCTCGATGGTGGTGGTTAAAAAACCCTCTGGAGACCTGCACATCTGCATTGATCCCAAGGATCTCAACCAGAATATAATGCGTGAACACTACCCCATCCCGAAGCGGGAGGAACTCACCAGTGAGATGGCACATGCACGGTTTTTCACGAAGTGAAATGCGTCACATGGATTCTGGCAAATCCAGCTGGATGAGTCCAGCAGAAGGCTCTGCACCTTCAACACATCGTTTGGCAGGTACTGCTATAACCGTATGCTGTTCGGCATCGTCTCGGCATTGAAGATATTTAATTGCACCATGGAGCAGATGATGGAGGGCATCGAAGGGGTTCGTGTGTACGTGGACGACGTCATCATATGGTCCACGACCCATGAGGAGCATGTTTCCCGTCTCCAGCAGGTATTCCGCCGTGTCCACGCCAATGGCCTGAAGCTGAACAGGGCCAAATGTTGCTTTGGCATGTCGACACTCAAGTTCCTAGGAGATCAGATCTCTCAGCAGGGCGTGTGCCCCGACACAGACAAGGTCAAGGCCATCGCAGCCATGAAGGTCCCGGAAGACAAGGCGGCGGCATTGCGCTTCCTGGGCATGGAATACTGTGTCCAATTCTGGTCACCGCACTACCAGAAGGACGTGGAGGCTTTGGAGAGAGTACAGAAAAGGTTTACCAGGATGTTGCCTGGTATGGAGGGTATTAGCTATGAGGAGAGATTGAATAAACTGGGAGGAGAGATGGAAGCTGAGGGGCGCCCTGATAGAAGTTTATAAAATTATGAGGGGTATAGATAGGGTGAACAGTTGGAGGCTTTTTCCCAGGGCAGAAATGACAATTACAAGGGGGCACAAGTTCAAGGTGAGGGGGGATGTGCAGTGGAAGTTTTTTTAATCAGAGGATGGTGGTGGCCTGCAATGCACTGCCAGTGAGGTGGTTGAGGCAGATAAGACTTATCTGGGTAGGCACATGAACAGACTGGATATAGAAGGATACATGCGGTTGATCTAGATAGGACACATGATCGGCGCAGGCTTGGAGGGCCGAAGGGCCTGTTCCTGTGCTGTGTTGTTCTTTGTTCTGGGGTCTCTAAAATGAAAATGCTCACCAGGAGCTACGTCTGGTGGCCAGGTCTCAACCCAGACATTGCGGGCTTGTTTAAACAGTGCGGGTCACGCCAGAAAAAACAGAAACTCCCTCCTTCATTCTCGCTACACTCATGGGAGTGGCCAGGCAGGCCATGGCTGCGAGCGCATGTGGACTTTGCCAGGTCTCTTCTGGATTCCTTGTTCCTGATCCTGGTAGATGCACATTCAAAATGGTTGGAGATACACCGCATGGGCACAATCGAGATACTTCAACAGAGTTTTTTCACACATGATGTAACGGAAGTCCTGATTTCCGACAATGGCACAGCCTTCGTGAAATTAAATGGCATCAGACATACAAGAATGGCACCATATCACACATCGTCTAACGGACTGGCAGAATGGGCGGGGTAGACCATCAAAGTCGGCATGAAAAAGGAACCGGCAGCATCCATGGGGACCAAGTTGGCATGGTTTTTATTTGATTACAGAACCATTCCTTATACTACAACAGAAATTGCCCCAGCGGAATTGTTAATGGGACAGTCGATTTGCACAGGATTAAGCCTTATTCACAAATCTGATGGGAATGGTTAAGTCCCAACAAGAAAATCAGAAAATAAATTATGATTCCGTGAGATCCAAAAGAATAGCCAAGGCAGGTGAACTAATCTATGTGAGGAACTTCGGGAATGGCTCCAGTTGGATCCCCGGAGTCAAATTGAAGGAACAGGGCCCGTATCCCACAAAGTGAAGGTCCAAGATAAGGTCTGGAGGAAGCACCTGGACCACCTTCAAAGTAGGGAGTCCTTCCCCATAGAAGCCTCATGACCAGCCACAGAGGTGGCCGCCCCCAGTGCTGGGCTACCAGCCGTAGAGAGCCCTGTGTCTGTCGCCCTGATGTCAGGTTCCGAGATGGAGGCAGAGGAAACAGGCATTCCATCGGTAGCAGACACCAAGGAGAAATCGTCATCGGTAACTCTTCGGCACTCCCTCTGGAAGCAAAGATCGCCAATCCGATTCACACCTCCAAATCCCATTCCACCCCCATCAGACATCAAGCTGATTGTGACGAGGCGGAAGCAACCTCCTCAGCTTGGGAGAAATGAGGGGGAAATGGACTTTCGATGGCACGGAGGTGAGGATATTATGGTGGCCATGAAGGACACGGGGGATCAGCAGCAGATCAGCGATCGTTTTGTGGAATATTGCCATGTGGGAATACCTTTAAGAAATGGGTGTTCATAAATGGGTGTGTATATTAATATCTGTAGTGAGAGTACCTTTAAGAAATGGGTGTTTACTACTGCAGTGATGTCAGAGAGTGGGTGGAGCTGGGCTGTCTGTCAGCTTTTTACTTTTGTTTTTGAGCAGGCTGCAGGGTGTGTTTTAGTTTCTTTTTCAGTGTTGGAGCTGAAGCCAGACCAAGCAGGTGTACTGCTGTTCTCTCTGTCATCAAAATACTATCTCTTGATCATTTGGTGAATTCAGAATTATAAATGATTTCAGTAGTGACTTTAACCTGGTGTGCTTCTGATAAAGGTTTTGTTTTTAAGTTGTATGGATGTTAAAAAGGAACGCTTAAAGGTTTACTTAGTGTTGTATTCGTTGGAGGTTGTATTTGAATTAATGGTTGCTAAGATGTTCACTGTATGCTTTTAAAAGGTTAACTTGAGTTCATAGGATAAACATTGTTTTGCTTTAAAAATACTTTTCCATTTCTGCTGTACTACACCTGTAGAGTGGGCCGTGTGCTCCCCATACTACAATCTATTAACAGTTGTGGGTAAGGTGAACTCCATGATACACTTTAGGGTTCTCTAAACCCTGGCCCATAACAAATTGGGGGCTCGTCCGGGATAAAAGTCTATCTATTGGATTGGCTTTGTGAACTTAAAGACAGTGAGGGGTGAGCATATTGTGGGTGCTTTTCAGGTGTGGTATTTTAGTTTAAGTAGGGAGTGTGTTGTGGACAATGGCTCTTTCAGAGGCTCTGACGTTTTTGGGGGTGGAGACAGTCAACGGAGTACCTTATGGACAGAGACTAAAAGCAGACTGTTAGATTTGGCAAAAACATTGCAGTTAACATTACCTGACAAACTGCGAAAAAATGAGGTCATTATGGTGGTGGCTAAGCATTTAAAGTTGCCTGAGATACAGTTTGACTCATTGGAAATAGCAAAGATTCAGTTGCAAATTAACCAATGGAACATGAGAAAGAATTAAAGCAGCTTGAATACGAAATAGAGAGAGGAAAAAGAAAGAGAAAGAGAGAGAGAGGAAAAAGAGAGAGAAAGAGAGAGAGAGGAAAAAGAGAGAGAAGAAAGGAAAACAGAAAGAATAGCCCTTGCAGAACAAAAAGAAAGAGAAAGGGAGATATAGATCAGGGAAAAAGATAAAGAGAGAGAGTTTGAACTTCAGAAAATGGCCATGAAACATGACGGTCAGTTAAAATTAGCAGACATAAAGGGAAACGTACAGTTGGATGATAGTGATGAGGATAGTGAGAAAGAGCGTCATAGTCGAAGGCTTGGTGGGGATCTATTTAAATATGTCCAAGCATTGCCAAGGTTTGATGAGAAGGAGGTAGAAGCCTTTTTCATTTCATTTGAATAAGTAGCTAAACAAATGAAATGGCCACAGGATATTACTGATTCAAACAAAGCTGGTAGGTAAGGCTAGTGAAGTGTTTGCATCATTACCGGAGGAGGTATCTGGAACGTAAGAGGAGGTGAAAAAATCCACCTTAGCTGCATATGAACTAGTGCCTGAATTCTACAGACAAAGGTTTAGAAATTTAAGGAAAGAATTTGGTCAAACATACATGGAGGATCAAACAGAGTAATTTTGATTGGTGGATAAGGGCTTTGAAAATAGACCAAACGTATGAAGCTCTCAGAGAAATTATGCTTTTGGAGGAGTTTAAAAATTCAATTCCTGATGTAGTGAGAACTTATGTGGAAGAGCAGAGGGCTAAAACTGCGAGATTAGCAGCAGAAATGGCAGATGATTATGAATTAGTTCATAAATCAAAGTTTTGTTTCCGACATCAGTTTCAGCCTGTGGGGGATAGAAACTGGGGACATGAGAAATACTCAAGTGGTAAAGGTAAAGGTGATCTGATGGGAGGTAATAAGGAAAGTGTACCTCAGATTTTTTTAAAAATCCAAGAGGGTGGAAAAGAAATGAAAAGTTTCAAATGTTTTCACTGTAATGAACTAGGCCATGTAAAGTCACAGTGTTGGTGGTTGAAGAAAAGCACTGGGAAGGCTGATGTGCTAAAAACAGGATAAGACAGTGGGGTTTGTTAAAGTAGTAAAGGAAAACCCAAGTGAAGCGAAGGATGTGCAAAAGACTGTACAGACTGATCAAGAGGTGATTAGGAAGAAGGTGCCAGATCTCTTTAAGGAATTTACTTGTGTGGGTAAAGTTTACTCATGTGTATCAGGAGGAGCAGGTAAATAAGTCACAATTTTAAGAGATACGAGAGCTAGTCAATCTTTAATGGTAAGAGATGAGGAGTTATGTAGTTTGGGATGAATGTTGCCAGAAAAGGTGGTAATATGTGGAATTCAGGGTGAGTGGAGTAGTATTCCATTATATAAGGTAAGGTTGGAAAGTCCAGTGAAGAGTGTAGTGAAGTGGTAGTAGGAGTAATAGAGAAACTATCTTGTCCAGGAATACAGTTTATCTTGGGTAATGATATAGCTGGATCGCAGGTGGGAGTGATGCCTACTGTGGTTGATAAGCCAGTGGAAAATCAGACAACTGAAGTGTTGAAGGACGAATATCCTGGGATTTTTCCGGATTATGTAGTAACAAGGTCGCAAAGTCACAGATTAAGATAAGAGGAGAAATCAAAGCGTGAAGATGAAGTTGAAGTGCATTTATCAGAAATGATTTTTGATCAGATGGTTGAAAATGAACAAGAACAGGTGGAGGTTGAGGCGAATATTTTTAGTTCAGGAAAATTGGCAGAGTGACAACACAAAGATGTAGAAATAAAACGGATGTATCAGAAAGCATAGACGGAAGAGGAATCTGAGTGTATACCAGAGCGTTATTATCGTAAAAGTGATGTCTTGATGAGAAAATGGAGACATTTACATATGCAGGCAGATGAAAAGTGGGCAGAAGTTCATCAAGTAGTATTGCCGGTAGAGTATAGAATGGAGGTGTTGCGAGTTACACATGAGGTACCAGTGGGAGGTCATTTGGGAATAAGGAAAACTCAAGCTAAAATCCAGAAACATTTTTATTGCCCTGGACTACATAAAGATGTAGTGAAATTTTGTCAATCATGTCACACATGTCAAGTGATAGGGAAACATCAAGCAGTGATAAAACCAGCGCCCTTAATACCATTCCAGCATTTGAGGAACCTTTTACAAGGGTCCTAATTGATTACATAGGACCACTTCCTAAAACAAAAAGTGGGAATCAATATCTTCTGACTATAATGGATGTGTCTACTAGCTTTCCAAAGGCCATTCCAGTACGTAATATTACAGCTAAAAAGATTGTGGAGGAGTTACTTAAATTCTTTACTTGATATGGACTACCCACAGAAATACAATCGGATCAAGGATAAAATTTTACCTCCAGATTATTCAAAGAAGTTATGGATAGCTTAGGGATAAAACAATTTAAATCAACTGCATACCATCCAGAATCGCAGGGAGCGTTAGAAAGGTGGCATCAGACATTAAGGACAATGTTGAGGGCTTATTGTCATGAGTATCCAGAGGAATGGGATAAAGGAATTCCATGTGTTTGCAATTCGGGATGCTCCTGATGTGTCAAGCAAATTTAGTCCTTTTGAACTAATTTTTGGTCATGAGGTAAGAGGACCACTTAAATTGATTATGGAAAAATTGGTGAGTGAGAAATCAGAGCTTACATTATTGGATTACGTGTCAAATTTCAGGGAACGATTAAATAGAGCAGGTGAATTGGCTTGACAACATTTGAAAGTTGCACAAAATGTGATGAAATGGGTAGCGGACAAGAAATTCAAAGTTCGTAGTTTTGCCAGTGGAGATAAAGTTTTAGTGTTGTTACCAGTGGTAGGTGAACCTTTAAAAGCTAGGTTTTGTGGACCTTATAAGATTGAAAGTAAATTAAGTGAGGTGAATTACGTGGTTAAAAACACCAGATAGAAGGAAGAATCACCGAGTGTGTCATGTGAATATGCTTAAAAGGTACTTTGTGGACTCCCGGTGACTGCGGGAGGGAGGCAGCCGCACATTGGAGGGCTCCCATTCGGGAATGGCATTTTCGGGGTTTAATGCCCGGTCCCAGGGGCAACTGAGGCGGCAAAAGCAGGGAGAAGGCACAGTGAAGGGAAATGTTGAATATAAGTAAAAAGAACGGCCGTGAAAAAAGCGGCTAAAAGTCCATCGGGGAGTGGAAAGGTCACCCCGGGGACGGCAAGAAAAGTGGAGGCTGGGGCACCAGGGGAGGCCGCGTTGCCCACGGCTGAAGAAATGACTAAGGTGATGGCCGTGGAACTCGAAAGGCAGTTCACAAAACACATGGAGGCGATGAGGAAGGAGATGGGGGCGGTATTGAAAGCGCTGGTGCAGGAGGCGATTGCCCCGGTGAGGGCGGCGGTATTGAGCGCAGTGGCGGAGGTGCAGGAGCAAGGTGAGGCGCTGAAGGAAGTGGAAGAGACATTATTGCAGCACAGTGATCAACTTACCTCGATGGGGAAGGAGATGCGGAAGGTGATAGAGATCAACAAGGGTCTGCGAGCCAAAATGGACGACTCCAGGCGATAGAATCTGAGGATTGTGGGGCTGCCCGAAGGAGTGGAAGGCCCGAGGCCAACTGAGTATTTTGCCACGATGTTGGCGAAGCTATTGGAGGAGGGGGATGTTTACCTAGTGTTGTAGTCGTTGGGGATTGTATTTGAATTAATGGTTGCTAAGACGTTCACTGTATGTTTTAAAAAGGTTAACTTGAGTTCATAGAATAAACATTGTTTTGCTTTAAAAAATACTTTTCCATTTCTGCTGTACCACACCTGTAGAGTGGGCCGTGTGCTCCCCATACCACAAACTATTAAAAGTTGTGGGTCAGGTGAACTCCATGATACACTTTGGAGTTCTCTAAACCCTGGCCCATAAGCGCTATTGAGCGGGTGGAGGCTCGGCCAATAAGAAATGTATGGCAGAGTTTAAAACCCACAGTTCCAACCCGGGCCAGCATCTCCGTAGGTCCCCAGGTTGGGACGCAAGTGTCTTACACTGTAGCTGCAGCCCTTTTTGTTACTTAAATAAAGGGAATTATTGTTAGAAGACTGGCCTTGGCAAAGTTATTATAGAAATATATACCCATTTCTTCACCGTCGCTGGGTCAAAATTCTGCAACTCCCTCTCTAACAGCACTGTGGTGAACCTACACCAAATAGACTGCAAGAAGCAGCTCACCACCCCTTTCACAACGACAATTAAGGATATGCAATAAATTCTGGCCTAGCCAGAAACGCCTACATCCCATGAATTAACAAAAAGTTCAGAATGTCCTTAGAGCATACCTGAGTCATCCTGTGAAATTACTCTGGCAGCTTGCATGTCTGTTCTCCTTGGCCTTTGAGATTTCCCCACGACATTTTCTATCAGCTCACTGGGATCATTCAGTCTCTTAAATGAGAGGAATAGGGGA
This sequence comes from Scyliorhinus torazame, assembly GCF_047496885.1. Lineage (NCBI taxonomy): Eukaryota > Metazoa > Chordata > Chondrichthyes > Carcharhiniformes > Scyliorhinidae > Scyliorhinus > Scyliorhinus torazame. The sequence goes on along the minus strand of NC_092722.1, from coordinate 112,145,718 downwards.
GCCACACATCACCCATTTTGTTTGCTCCATCACAGATGGCCTTTCTTTCAGACTAGGATCGAAACTCTGGATTTCCCTGTCTAACCCCCACTGCCTCTCTACATTCGTCTCCTTCTTAAAGATGCTCCTTAAAATCAAGTAACAGGAGCAGGGATGTCTTGTTGCAATTATCCAGGGCCTTGGTGAGGCCACACCTGCAATACTGTCTGCAGTTTTGGTCTCCTTTTCTGAGGAAGGATGTTCTTGCTCTAGAGGGAGTGCAGCGAAGGTTTACCAGACTAATTCCTGGGATGGCAGGACTGATGTACGAGGAGAGATTGAATCAGTTAGGACTGTATTCACTGGAGTTCAGAAGAATGAGGGGGATCTCATAGCAACCAATAAAATTCTAACAGGACTGGACAGGATAGATGAAGGAAGGATGATCCCGATGGTGGGTGTGTCCAGAACCAGGGGCACAGTCTGAGGATATGGGGTAGACCATTTAGGACATAGATAAGGAGAAATTTCTTCACCCAGAGAGGGGTGAGCCTGAGGAATTAGTTACCACAGGAAGTAGTTGAGTCCAAAACATAGGCCGGGATTCTCTCAGCCCAGGGCTGAGCCGGAGAATCCCCACGACCGGCGCGAATCGCGCCACGCCGCCCCAATGCTGGCACGCGATTCTCCGCAGAATGGAGAATCGGTGCCACTGGCGCCAGCGTGGTTGGCGTGGTGCCAGTCGGGGGCCGCTCTATGCGGCCCCACCCCGCTGATTCTCGGCCCCGGATGGGCCAAGCGGCCGTCGTAAAAAAAACGAGTCCTGCCGGCACCATTCACTCCTGCTCTCAGCCGGCAGGAACTTGGCGTGGAATGGTCGGAGGGCGGCCTGTGGTGGAGATGGAGGGGTCCGACCCCGGTGGGGGCCTCCGATGTGGCCTGGCCCGCGATCGGGGCCCGCGATCGGCGGGCCGGTCTCTCTGGCTGGGGGCCTCCTTTCTTCCGCGCCGTCCCCTGTAGCCCTGCGCCATGTTGCATAGGGGCCAGTGCGTTGAAGGGAGCCACTGCGCATGCGCACGTTGGCGCCGGTGCCACTGCACATGCGCGGATCCCGCGGCGCCCAGTTCATGACAGGACCAGCAGCTGGAGCGGCGTGAACTGCTCGAGTGCCGTGCTGGCCCCCTGTAGGGGCCAGAATTGCTGATCCTGAGGCCGTGTTGATGTTGTCGAGAAACGCAACAGCGTTTTAGACGGCGCCAACACTTAGCCTCAGAATCACAGACTCCCGCCCATAGTATTGTTTCAAGAAGCAGTTAGATATAACACTTAGGGTGAAGGGGATCAAAGGATATGGGGGAAAGTGGGATTAGGCTATTGCGTTCGCTGATCAGCCATGATCATAGTGAATGGCGGAGTGGGCTTGAAGGGCCGAATGGCCACCTCCTTTCTTATTTTTTCTGTGTTTCTAAAACTTCCTTCTTTGACCAAGCCCATTTGGCCCAATATACCCTTGAGTGGTGCCATGCCAACACTGCTGATGAAGCACCTTGCGATGTTTTACTATGTTAAAGATGCTACATAAATGCAAATTGTGGTTGCTGCTGTTGAGTTCCTAGACATCCTGGTCAATATTTATCTCTCAGTAGACACTGGGATCCTGCTGAGTGTAAATTGGCTGCCACATTTCCTACATTACGAGAGTGAGTGTTTTCATAAGCACTTTATTGGCGCTTTGGGTCCATCCCAGGGTCCTTAAAGGCTCCATATCAATTCAAGTTCTGTTTTGTTCTTTTTTAGCAGCAGCACATTTGCTGTCCATTAAGGTGCCCAAATGTGATTAGTCTGGCTCTGCATGAGTTCTCAATAAATCCCAGGGCTTCATCAGAGGAAACTACATCATTTGAAGCGTATGGTCAATTATTTTAGTTCAAGGGTCTCAGTATCCAGAAACTCAGCTGAAATGTGATGGAGTCCTGTAGTAGCTGGTTGAGGATGTTAGACACTAATGCTGCTGCTTCCTTACACTGCAGGATAGATTGGCTGATCTCTATTCCTTTACCTTTAACCCTAGTCGTGTATTTTGGCATTAATGGACAGATAAAACTGTTGGACCCACATACCTCTGAACCTTAATTCCTGATTAGCGCTCCTGACTTGTGAAAACAAGTCAAGCTCGAGCTTCCAAATTTAGTACTTGTAGAAATTATCCTACAGGACAAACTTAACTTGTTTTTTCCCTTTAACACATTTCTTTTAGTTTCATTATTTTCCTGATATTATTCTAGTTCTATTATTATATTCTATTATTCTAGGCAGCACGGAGGCACAGTAGTTAGCACTGCTGCCTCACGGCGCCGAGGCCCAGGTTCGATCCCGGCTCTGGGTCACTGTACATGTGGAGTTTGCACATTCTCCCCATGTTTGCGTGGGTTTCACCCCCACAACCCAAAATGTGCAGGCTAGATGGATTGGCCACACTAAATTGCCCCTTAATTGGAAAAAAATAATTGGGCACTCTAAGTTTATATATTTCTTTAAATTCTATTACGGTTAGCACTGCTGCCTCACAGCACCAGGGACCCGGGTTCAATTCCGAACTTGGGTGACTGTGTGGAGTTTGTACTTTCTCCTCGTGTCTGCGTGGGTTTCCTCCGGATGCTCCGGTTTCCTCACACAGTCCAAAGATGTCCAGGTTAGGTGGATTGGCCATGATAAAGTTTCCCCTTAGTGCCCAAAGATTAGGTGGGGGGAAGTGGGCCTGCGTAGGTTTCAGAGGGTCGGTACAGGCTCGATGGGCCGAATGGCCACCTTCTGCACTGTAAGGATTCTTTATTTAACCTGATGCGTTGACTGGAACGTTCTTTTTTCTGTGTTTATTTTCTTTTCTGTTTTATTCTCCTGCTCCTGCTTAACGAAAACAGATAAGAGGCAGCATTCTTCACATTGGGAATGTTGGACTGAGGGGTTGTTTAGGATGGTCACTGTGAAAAATACCTGCCCACTGTCACGTATTCCTTTCAGTTCCTTCTGCACAATGTTTCTGGACATTACCTAGGCCTGCTGTGTTGCCTGGAGACACACAGGATAGTCACGTATCATGTTAAGAACACATTTACACTGTGACAGCAATAGGAAATCCACAGAGAGATATAGAGAGAGAAAGAGAGACAGAATATTTCTGTCATCGCCAAGAGCTTGCAGTGATACTTACTGAAGAATGGAAAGCACACCCATTCATTGTGGGATCAAACTGAAGGGATCTTTGCAGTTCATGTAGGGAGTCTCACTGAGTATCTGAAATTCAAACAGGGCAACCATTAATTCAAGGCATTTATACAGAGCCTGCCATGACCTCAAAACATCCCATAGCACTTTATCGGCAATTAAGTTGTAACGGGCTGGAAAACTGGGGGAGGAAGGAAGCAGGAGGTAGGCGTAGATTTAGGCATAAAACAGTTCATGCTATATTTGGATATATGCATTTGTACAGAAAGCACCAACACCATCGAATCATAGAATCCCTCCAGTGCATAAGGAGGCCATTCAGCCCCTTGAGTCTGCACCAGCTCTCCGAAGGAGCACCACACCCAGGCCCTATCCCAGTAACCTCACCCAACCTTTTTGGACACGAAGGGGGAATTCAGCATGGCCGATCCACCTAACCTGCACATCTTTGTACCATGGTTGGAAACCGGAGCACCCGAAGAAAACCCACGCAGACACAGGGAGAACGTGCAAACTCCACACAGACAGTCACTCAAGGTCGGAATTGAATCCGGGTCCCTGGAGCTGTGAGGCAGCAGTGCTAACCACTGTGCCACCATGCCGCCCTAGTGTTGCAATATAAATCTACCTCCGAATGGCATGGATACAATGGGCTGGGTCACCGCCTTCTATTCCATCATGTCTTTGTAATCCCCTCTGCGGGGGCACAGCATTTGATACTGGGGTCACTCCTTACGGCGATGTAAACCGTTTAGTGTTTCTATGTTTTCTGCCACTGCCTGTCTGCGCAGACTAACAATATGGTTTCTATACTGCTGGCCCATTGGGCTCTCTCAGGAATCAGGGTGAGACAATAGCCCCAGCTGAGAGAGACCGGAAGTCAGTTTGAGATTGTGCTTCATTGGAGCGAGCTGCCAGCACTGGTTACATGTCCAGAGGCTGCCCACCCACCTCCAATAAAGAATTGTAGGCCACTTGCCTCAGTCACAGCAGGAGCCAGAGCATTACATTCCCAGTAAGTGCACTCTTTGTTTTTGCACCCCATGAATATAGGTTATAGGAGTCAGATCAGAGATCTTGCTGGATTTTACTGGTACAAATGGGTATTAACAAGCAAGCGACACATCTATACACTCACCAGGAGGAGACTCTTCAGGGTCTAGGAGAATCATCAATCCAGGATATTCCTAATGCAAAGGTCCCCAATAGAAGATTTAATTATGTATTCATAACAGTCGTGGCACACTCCTAATGCTGCAGTTTCTTTGTCTGGAACTCTCACTAAACCTGACTAACATGTTAAAGTGAATGGTTTGAGCGGAAGCTTGTGAATGAGGGGCTCCAACTCTTATCTACAACAATTCTCAAGGCTGCTGAATCTTGCATTCCTTAATTTGCCACACTGATCTCGTGCCTCAGTATCTTTCTATATAACGCTGCATTGATTCGATGAGCTCTGCAAAAAAAAAAGACAAAGGGCATTGTTGGAACCATTTGGTTATGCTCTGTCATTCTCAAGGCTAAATCGCTGGGTTGCATCGTCTGAACCACATCCCGAGCAGTTCCGATTTTATTGCAGGGCGACCAACTTCGTGAAGAAGGGGGTTTAAGCAGAAAATGACGCATGTCTTCTCTTCCCCCACACATTCTCCCTTTAGAAAGTATCAGAGTCATGTTTGTTGTAGTTTTCTGTTTAACTAGTACATTCTCTATCTAAAGATAAACATTCTACAAGCCAAGCAACATAATTTGCAATGTGCTGATCTCAGGACTTTTTTGGTTTTTTTTGACTGAGAGATGTTTTCTTCACTGAACCGTGTATAATGAAGTCTTAATGACTACACTCTCTCGCTCTCTCTCACACACATCCTCTTTTGAAGATGGGACACCTATTAGAAACCCACCCCCAGATTGTTACTTCATCGATTTTGACTGAAAGATCATTTCGGGGGGGGGGGGGCGTTTTGTTCTGTCTAATCTTTAATAAGGCTCAGGGAGTCTAAAGTAAGCAAAGGTAAACAGCATTTATTTTACAACAATTATATACGCAAGTACCAGTAGACCCTCACCGGGTTCCCTTTCCTGTCAGTCTGTTCCAGACTGGCTGACCTCTAGGGGCAGCACGGTAGCATAGTGGCTTCACAGTGCCAGGCTCCCAGGTTCGATTCCCGGGCTGGGTCAGTGTCTGTGCGGAGTCTGCACGTCCTCCCCGTGTCTGCGTGGGTTTCCTCCCGGTGCTCCGGTTTCCTCTCACAAGTCCCGAAAGATGTGGGGATTAATGGGTGTTTCTCTGGTTGGCAATCAGTAGCTAGTGGTGTCCCTCAGGGATGAGTGTTGGGCCCACAACTGTTCACAATTTACATAGATGATTTGGAGTTGGGGACCAAGGGCAATGTGTCCAAGTTTGCAGACGTCACTAAGATAAGTGGTAAAGCAAAAAGTGCAGAGGATACTGGAAGTCTGCAGAGGGATTTGGATAGGCTAAGTGAATGGGCTAGGGTCTGGCAGATGGAATACAATGTTGACAAATGTGAGGTTATCCATTTTGGTAGGAATAACAGCAAAAGGGATTATTATTTAAATGATAAAATATTAAAACATGCTGCTGTGCAGAGAGACCTGGGTGTGCTAGTGCATGAGTCGCAGAAAGTTGGTTTTCAGGTGCAACAGGTGATTAAGAAGGCAAATGGAATTTTGTCCTTCATTGCTAGAGGGATGGAGTTTAAGACTAGGGAGGTTATGCTGAAATTGTATAAGGTGTTAGTGAGGCCACACCTGGAGTATTGTGTTCAGTTTTGGTCTCCTTACTTGAGAAAGGACGTACTGGCACTGGAGGGTGTGCAGAGGAGATTCACTAGGTTAATCCCAGAGCTGAAGGGGTTGGATTACGAGGAGAGGTTGAGTAGACTGGGACTGTACTCGTTGGAATTTAGAAGGATGAGAGGGGATCTTATAGAAACATATAAGATTATGAAGGGAATAGATAGGATAGATGCGGGCAGGTTGTTTCCACTGGCGGGTAAAAGCAGAACTAGGGGGCATAGCCTCAAAATAAGGGGAAGTAGATTTAGGACTGAGTTTAGGAGGAACTTCTTCACCCAAAGGGTTGTGAATCTATGGAATTCCTTGCCCAGTGAAGCAGTAGAGGCTCCTTCATTAAATGTTTTTAAGATAAAGATAGATAGTTTTTTGAAGAATAAAGGGATTAAGGGTTATGGTGTTCGGGCCGGAAAGTGGAGCTGAGTCCACAAAAGATCAGCCATGATCTCATTGAATGGTGGAGCAGGCTCGAGGGGCCAGATGGCCTACTCATGCTCCTAGTTCTTATGTTCTTATGTTCTTATGTGCTGTTAGGTAATTTAGTCATTCTGAATTCGCCCTCTGTGCACTCCAACAGGCACTGGAATGTGGCGACTAGGAGCTTTTCACAGCAACTTCATTGCAGTGTTAATGTAAGCCTACTTGTGACAATAAAGATTGTATAAAAAAAAGATCTTGTACAAGTACGCGTAAGCTATCCCGCCCCTTGTGGGGGAGCTGGTACTCCTCAAGGAGCACAGGGAAAACAAACATTCCCACACTCTATGTCCCGTGCTAGTTATAGCATAATCCTTCCACCCAAGTTGAATTTATACCCCCAGAAGCTTAAGTAATTTGTGGTTTTCCAAATTGATGCGACCATCAATTCACTTGAAGACTCGCGGAGAAGTAAACCGTGGTTTTAATCAGCTTAGAACTGTGCCTGCCTGCGACCGGTACAATACTGAAGGTGGCCCCGCAGGTCTGCTGCTCTTATACTTCCTCTAAAGGGGTGGAGCCATGGGCAGAGCCCGTACATGCCCCAACATATCCCTCGTGGGTGAAGCCACACAATGGCCCATAGGTGGAGCCCACAGGGTTAATAACATAACATAACATAATACAGTGCACTGGTGAATTATCAGTAATTATACATTCACCACATTCACCCCCTGATTCAAAATGAAGTCCGGCGGGGGTGACGGGCTCATAGATTCAGTCGGTCCGGTGCCCGGATCGTATGTTGCGACCGCCGAAGCACTGGTGTTGCAGCCGGTCCGGATGGCTGTGGAAGTGGGTCCAGAGCGGGCACAGGCGTGGACTCCGGGAGCGGCTCTTCCGGAGCTTCATTCCAGTGGACCAGTGCGGCGGGTGGGAGGGAGCGCGGGAACCATATAGGGGTGGGGGCGCTGAACATGGGAGGTTGGACGGGACATAGTGTGGGGGATGCAGTAGTGGTAATGGTGGTGGAGCCTGCGGGCGCCAGGTCCCGGAGGGAGACGGTATCTTGCCGGCCATCGGGGTGTTCGGCGTGTGGGTTGGAATGCAGGAGCTGGACCCTCTCTACCGGGGGTCGGTCTTATGGCTCCGAATGTGTTTTTGGAGGAGGACTGGACCCGGTGTCATCAGCCAGGGTGGAAGCGAGGCCCCTGAGATAGCTCCCCTCGGGAAAACAAATAAGTGGTCATGAGGAGTCTGGTTTGTAGCTGTGCAAAGGAGGGACCTAATAGTGTGGAGCGCATCGTGGAGGACCTCCTGCCAGTGAGAAACTGTGAGATTCCTGGACCATAGGGTCAGCAGGTACTGACGCAGTTCGTCGCTCATGAACGACGAGCCCCTGTCGCTGTGGACTAACAGGGGAAACCAAACAGGGTGGAGATACTATGCAGGGCTTTAATGACAGTGGGGGTGGTCATATCGGGGCAGGGGTTGGCAAACGGGAAGCGGGAGAACTCATCTATGATGTTAAGGAAGTACGTGTTGCGGTTAATGGAGGGGAGGGGCCCTTTGAAATCGATACTGAGGTGGTCCTTATCCGGTCGATAGAAGTGCGGTTTACACTTTGCACAGATTTGGCAGTCTCTGTTTATAGCTCTGACCTCCTCGGTGGAGTAGGACAGGTTGAGGGCCTTGATGTAATGGGCGAGCCGGGTGAACCCCGGGTGGCAGAGGTCATCGTGGACAGGGCATCTGGGGGCTCGTTGAGCTTCCCAGGACAATATACTATATTGTAGTTATAGGTGGAGAGTTCGATCCTCCACCTCAAGATCTTATCATTCTTGACCTTGCCCCGCTGCGTATTGTCAAACATGAGGGCAACCGATCATTGGTCGGTGACGAGGGTAAACCTCCTACCAGCGAGGTAGTGCCTTCAGTGCCGCACGGCTTCCACGATGGCTTGGGTTTCTTTTTCGACCGAGCAGTGTCGAATTTCAGAGGTGGTGAGGGTGCGTGAAAAGAACGCTACCGGTCTGCCTACTTGGTTGAGGGTGGCGGAGAGCGCGACCTCTGAGGCGTCGCTCTCCACCTGGAAGGGGACGGACTCGTCCACCGCGCACATCGTGGCTTTGGCGATGTCTGCCTTGATGCAGTTGAAGGCCTGGCGGGCCTCGGCTGCCAGTGGAAAGAGGGTGGCCTTAAATAGTGGGCGGGCTTTGTCCGCATACTGGGGGACCCGCTGGGCGTAATAGGAGATAAATCCAAGGCACCTCTTCAGGGCCTTGGGACAGTGAGGGAGAGGGAGTTGTAGGAGGGGGCGCATACGGTCAGGGTCGGGCCCTAGGACCCCGTTTTCCACGACGTAGCCCAGGATGGCTAGCCTGGTTGTGCGGAAAACACATTTCTCCTTGTTGTAGGTGAGGTTGAGTTTTTGGACGGTTTGGAGAAATAGGTGGATGTTGGCGTCGTGGTCCTGCTGATCATGGCCGCAGATGGTGACATTGTCCAAGTACGGAAATGTGGCCCGCAGCCCGTACTGGTCCACCATTCGGTCCATCGCTCGTTGGAACACCAAAACCCCGTTGGAAAAGGAGGCCGTCTGCCTCAAACGCCATGTAGTGGCAGTCCTCCAGGCAGATTGGGAGCTGGGGGTATGCAGACTTCAGATCCACCGTGGAGAACACGTGGTAGTGCGCGATCTGATTTACCATGTCTGCAATCCGGGGAAGGGGGTACGCATCGAGTTGCGTAAACCGGTTATTGGTCTGGCTGTAATCAACCACCATCCGGAACTTTTCCCCGGTCTTGACGACCACCACCTGCGCTCTCCAGGGGCTATTGCTGGCGTCCATGACCCCCTCCCGCAAGAGACGCTGGACCTTGGATCTAATGAACATCCTGTCCTGCGTGCTATACCGCCTGCTTCTGGGGGCTACTGGCTTGCAATCGGCGGTGAGGTTTGCGAAAGGCGGGGGGGTCAATTTTTAGGGTCGCGAGGCTGCATATGGTGAGTGGGGGCAGCGGCCCCCCAAACCTAAGAGTTAGGCTCCTGAGGTTGCACTGGAAGTCGAGTCCCAAAAGGAGAGGAGCGCAGAGGTCTGGGAGCACATATAGTTGAAAATTAGCGTACCCGAGTGCGACCCAGAGGCAAGGGAGATGGTTTGTTGCGTCGGGAATATTGGGAGCGAGCAGCGTCTTACCATGTCCGGGTGAATGAAGCTCTCTGTGCTCCCGGAGTTGCGTACCCGTTAACCCGCACGGCCATCATGGAGCTCCGGACGTGCTTAGGTCGCGACTGGTCCAGGGTGACCGCGCTGAGTTGTGGGTAGCCGGCGGCGTGATCGGAGGTGCTGGGGCGGTCCCGCGATGGCTGTCCGTGTAGGTCGTACGCGTCGAGCGTGGCGGGCGGTGAGGAAGATGGAGTCCAAGATGGCGGCCCCCATGAATCACACGTGGCCGGCCGCATGGGGGAGGATGGCCAAGATGGCGTCCCCCATGAGTCGCACGTGTTGTGCGGAGGCGGAGTCGGCAGACACGCTGCCACTATGCGGGGTCTGCTGGCCTGTGAGTCTGAGGATCGGGTCTGTGAGTTCGAGTTCTTAGACCTGGCCAGGCAGACCTTTGCGAAGTGTCCTTTTCGCCCGCAGCTGCTGCAGTTCGCGTTACGGGCCGAGCAGTGCTGTCGGGGGTGTTGGGACTGGCCGCAAAAATAGCAGGGTAGCCCCCCATGATGGGCGGGTGGCCGCGCGGCACAGGCCTGGGGTAGTCTCTGGTCGGGGGCCCATGAGGGGGTCGCGTGGTCGGCCGGGAACGCAGTAAGGCACTGAAAAGCGACCTCCAGAGAGGTAGCCAGTTTTACCGTGTCGTCCAGGTCCTGGGCCCCTTTTTCGAGCAGGCGCTGTCTCACATAGTTCGATCGGACCCCCGCCACGTAAACGTCTCGGACGGCGAGCTCCACGTGCTGAGTGGCCGTAACGGCCTGGTAGTCACAGTTGCGCGCGAGGGCTTTTAGGTCGTATAGGTAGTCATCTAGCGACTCCCCGGGGCGCTGGCGGCGAGTGGTGAAGACGTGTCGCGCGTAGACCTCGTTCACAGGCCGCAAGTAGAGGCGTTTGAGTAGTGCGAGGGCCCCTGTATAGGAAGCATCTTCATCGAGCTGGACAGAAATGCGATCGCTCACCCTTGCGTGTAGGAGGCTCAGCTTCTGTTCATCAGTGACGGATGGCGTAGATGACACGGCGAGATAGGCCTTGAAGCATCGAAGGCAATGTGAAAAAATTTATTTCGCTTCCGCGGCCTGTGGATCGAGTTCCAGTCTGTCAGGTTTGAGGGCTGATTCCATAGTAGTATTTTAAGCTGATTAAATTGATGCGACCATGAATTCACTCGAAGACTCGTGGAGAAGTAAACCGTGGTTTTAATCAGCTTAGAACTGTGCCTGCCTGCGACCGGTACAATACTGAAGGCGACCCCGCAGGTCAGCAGCTCTTATACTTCCTCTTAAGGGGAGGTGCCATGGGCGGAGCCCGTACAGGCCCCAACATATCCCCCTGTGGATGAAGCCACACAATGGCCCATAGGTGGAGCCCACAGGGTTAATAACATAACATAATACAGTGCACTGGTAAATTATCAGTAATTATACATTCACCACACAAATTAAGTTAAAAAAAAAAATTGGGTTGAATAAACCACCCAATCTCTCTGATCAGTCATTTTGCGTCGCACTTTTTCATCTTTCTCTCTAATCAACATTTGAATCCCTTATGATCGTCTTTAACGTACGTGAGCTATTGCAGCTGCATTTCAGCTTTCACTATCAAGTTCAGTTGAAATTCAGGAGAGTACCTTCACTGCCCGTCAAGCTCTCTCCCACACGGAGTTTGCCTCATGCAATGTTTCCAGTTTCTTTCGGCTCAATAAGAATGTATTTATTTATCAAAAAGTGCAATTTAAAAAAACAAAAAACAAAATAAACACTGTGGGGAAATCTGAAGGCTGCAAGGAATGCCTTTGCTGCTCTCGAACTGTCAGGTAAATCACACAAATGGCCTGATGTTAAAAGAAGAGACACTGTGTTCCCTGAAGCAGCTGACTCACTATCATTTCAATGGAAGCTTCCGGAAAAGGTCAGCCTTTTGCATGCTGTTGTGAATGCCAATAGATCTCCTTACAGGAACACTTATAGGTATGACTCTACAATGTCCTTATTGTCAAGCAATTACCTGAAGAAAAAGTTCAATTTGGATTTTATTTTTAAAGACCAGCTGTAGAGTGTGGGTTTCCTCCGGGTGCACCGGTGTCCTCCCACACGTTCCGAAAGACGTGCTTGTTAGGTGAATTGGACACTCTGAATTCCTCCTCAGTGTACCCGAACAGGCGGCGGAGTGTGGGGACTTGGGACTTTTTACAGTAACTTCATTGTGGTGTTAATGTAAGTCTACTAGCGACAATAATAAGATTATTATTATTACCTTTATATACAAAATGTTATGGCCTCAACATTTTCTTCCTTGTTACTTTCACTCAAGAAATCAGGTACAGGGACAAATTAGACATCCCTAATTAGAAGGTCAGTACCTCAAATTGGAATTATTCAAATCCTTATCTCCCTTTTGTTGTGAGGTCATAAGACGTAGGAGCAGAAGTAGGCCATTCGGCCCATCGAGTCTGCTCTGTTATTCAATGAGATCATGGCTAATCTGATGTGTTGATCGTCAACTTCATTTCCTTGCCTTATCCCCATAAATCTTGAACCCCTTACTGATTAAAAATCTGTCTATCTCAGCCTGAAAATACTTAATGACCTAGCCTCTACAGCTCACTGTGGTAAAGAATTCCACAGTCACTAACTTCTGAGAAGAAATTGCTCAACATCTCAGTTTTATATGGGTCACGCCTTATTGTGAGATTATGCCCCCTCTTCCTCGTCTCACCCACAAGAGGAAACAACCTCTCAGCATCTATGCTGTCAATCCCCCCGAGATTCCTATATACATAGAACATAGAACATACAGTGCAGAAGGAGGCCATTTGGCCCATCGAGTCTGCACCGACCCACTTAAGCTCTCACTTCCCCCTATCCCCGTAACCCAATAACCCCTCCTAATCATTTTGGTCACTAAGGGCAATTTATCATGGCCAATCCACCTAACCTGCATGTCTTTGGACTGTGGGAGGAAACTGGAACAGCCGGAGGAAACCCACGCAGACACGGGGAGAACGTGCAGACAGTGACCCAGCGGGGAATTGAACCTGGGACCCTGGTGCTGTGAAGCCACAGTGCTATCCACCTGTGCTACCGTGCTGCCCATATGTCTCAATAATGTCGCCTCTCATTCTTCTAAACTCCAGTGTACAGGCCCAACTTACTCAACCACTCCTCATAATATAATCCATCTATGGCCAGGATTAACCTAGTGAACCTTCTCTGGATTGCCTCCAATGCCAATCTATCTTTCTTTAAATAAGGGGACCAATCTAGTTCACAGAGTTCCAGATGTGGTCTAACTAGTGCCTCATTCAGTTGGCTGGACAGCTGGTTTTTGATGCAGAGCAAGGTCAACAGCGTGGGTTCAATTCCTGTTCCGGCTGAGGTTATTCACAAAAGCCCTGCTTTCTGAACCATGCCCCTCACCTGAGGTGTGGTGATCCTCAAGTTAAATCTGCATCAATCAGCTCTCCTCCCTCAAAGGGAAAGCAATCTTTGTGTAGTGATCTGTACATCTGCACATACACCAGGGACTACAGCACAGTTGTAACAGCCACAGCATCACTAGAGGGAGCATCAGAGATGGGTATAAAGGGTCCGACCCCCCGACTTCCGGTTGCGACGATGCGGAGCTAAGCCGCACATTTCGGCAGCTCCCGCTAGAACGGACTTTTGGGCTCTCCGGAGGAGCCCCAACGGAACTTTTTTGATCTAATCCCGTGTGGGAAGGTGAAGTAAGGTCCCCTTTCCGTCGTGTATGGAGGGGACTAGAAGTGGAGGGACAAAAAAATAGGTTTTGGAGCAGCGGCAGAAAAGAGGGGGAGAAAACAAGATGGCGGAGGGCGGAGATCGAGCAGCATGGGGGCCGGACCAGCAGGAGTTTCTCAGGCGCTGCGTGGTGGAGCTTAAAAAGGAGGTGCTGGCGCCAATGCTGTTGGTGATCGAGGGGCTGAAGGTGACCCAGAAGGCCCAGGCGATAGAGCTCCGAGAGGTGAAGGAATAAACTAATGAGAACGAGGACGAGATCTTGGGCCTGGAGGTGAAGATGGAGGCGCACGAGGCGCTGCACAAGCGGTGGGCCGAGAGATTCAAAGTCCTGGAGAACAGGTCGTGGAGGAAGAATCTCCGGATTCTGGGTCTCCCCGAAGGAGTGGAGGGGGCTGATGCTGGGGCGTATGTGAGCACAATGCTCCATTTGCTGATGGGTGCGGAGGCCTCTCCGAGCCCCATGGAGCTAGAAGGGGCTCACTGGGTCCTGGCGAGGAGACCCAAGGCTGGTGAGCCACCAAGGGCGATGGTGGCGAGGTTCCATTGTTTCGCGGACAGAGAGAGTGTCCTGAGATGGGCCAAGAAGGTGCGGTGCAGTAGATGGGAGAATGCGGTGATCCGAGTCTACCAGGACTGGAGCGCGGAGGTGGCAAAGAGGAGAGCTGGCTTCAATCAGGCCAAGGCGGTGCTGCATAAAAAAAGGGTGAGATTCGGAATGCTGCAGCCAGCGTGACTGTGGGTCACGTACCAGGACCGACACCACTATTTCAAAACGCCAGAAGAGGCTTGGACCTTTATCCATAACGGAAAAATTGGGACTCGAACTGAGGGGCTGTGGCGCTGGAGGAGAAATTTGGACTACCCCCGGGAAACGCCTTCAGGTACATGCAAGTGAGGGCGTTTGTGAGGCGGCAGGTGAGGGAATTCCCGCTGCTCCCGGCACAGGGGATTCAAGACAGGGTGATTTCGGGCGTATGGGTCAGAGAGGGCAAGGTGTCGGCGATATACCAGGAGATGAAAGAAGAGGGGGAGGCTTTGGTAGAGGAGCTGAAGGGTAAATGGGAAGAGGAGCTGGGGGAGGAGATTGAGGAGGGTCTATGGGCTGATGCCCTAAGTAGGGTTAATTCCTCTTCCTCGTGTGCCAGACTTAGTCTGATACAATTTAAGGTTGTTCACAGAGCGCATATGGCAGGGGCGAGGCTGAGTAGGTTCTTTGGGGTGGACGATAGATGTGGGAGGTGCTCAGGAAGCCCGGCAAACCATGTCCATATGTTTTGGTCATGGCCGGCACTGGATGGGTTCTGGAGGGGAGTTGCGCGAACAGTATCTAAGGTGATGAAAGTCCAGGTCAAGCCAAGCTGGGGGCTAGCACTATTTGGAGTAGCGGACACGCTGGGAGTGCAGGAGGCGAAAGAGGCTGACATTCTGGCCTTTGCGTCCCTGGTAGCCCGGCGAAGGATCTTGTTAGTGTGGAAAGATGCGAAGCCCCCCAGTGTGGAATCCTGGATAAATGATATGGCAGGATTTCTCAGGTTGGAAAGGATAAAGTTTGCCCTGAGAGGGTCCGACCCAAGGTAGGATCTGCTTCTTTTAGAAGCACAGGGCTAGTGAGCAGCAGCACACAGGGATAGCTCAGCATAGGCAGCTTACCTTAGTTTCACTGGTGATACCTCTTGACTGTTTTACATCTAGTTGAGCTCTGGAAACAGAACAAACCCTCTGACTAAAGTATGTGTGTTAACTGGAAGTCTACAATCCTTATTCAGACTTAGAGAATAACATACTATGGTCATCTGGGACTATGGCGACTTTACTTACAGTTTTAGCAGGATTTCCACATTTTTATTCATGTTCTCTCCTCCCCTGAAGGCAATGACTCCTTTGCTACGGAATGGCTCCATATTGGGTCACCTCCAATTCTAAATCGAAGTGGTAATTATGAATGTGAACTATAACAGTGAGGATTAAATTATTTAACTAGGGAGAGCATCACCGTCAAGCAAGAGACTACTCTCGCCCACCATCTATTCATAGATTCGTGCAACTGGATTATAACCAAGAACAGGAACTCATGGCTGGGTACTTCACATCCTTCTTGCTACCATCACTCAAATCATCCATCTCAACATTGACAGGGGAAACCAAACCTAGGAGCTCACTAATCAGTACGAGCATACAAACTGGGAGTAGTCACTCGGCCCCTTGAGTCTGCTCCGCCATTCAATAAGATCATGATCGATCTGTTTGTAACCTCAGCTCCGCATTGTCACTTACTCCTGATAGCCTTTTGCTTATCAAATATCCGTCTGGCTCTTCTTTAAAAATATTCAAAGACTCTGCTTATTCTGAGGAAGAGAGTTCCAGAGACTCCTGACCCTCTGAGAGAAGAAAAATCTCCTCTTCTCTGTCTCAGTTAAGGGACCTCTTGTTTTTGAATGGTGACCCCGAGTTCTGGATTCTTCCAGAAGAGGAATCGTCCTCTCCACATCCACCCTGACAAGATTTCTCAGGAGTTTAAAGGTTTCAATCAAGTGGTACATCTTTCACTGGATGAGCCATTTGTGAATTCTTTTTAGGCTTCTAGACATATGAGCCAAGAACAGCTGCTACATTTTGGGCAATAAGCAAGGTATCCCTGGGACTGAAAGAGCTGGTGATCATAGTAGAATCACTAGCCAGGTGATCATGGTAGATTCTAGGGCCTGGTGATCACGGTAGAATCTAGGGTCTGGTGATTACGGTAGAATCTAGGGCCTGATGATCACGGTAGAATGTGGGGCCTGGTGATCACTGTAGAATCCAGGGTTTGGTGATCAAGGTAGTATCCCGGGCTTGGTCCTAGGGCCTGGTGATCATGGCAGAATCTAGGCCTGGTGATCGTGATAGAATCCACGCTCCCTTTCAAAACCATTAGCATGTATGTGGACATGGATATACGGACCATACAGGAGATTACTCCGTAGGGTTCAGATAACTATTTGAGCGTAGGACTGGCAGAGAGCAAGCCCTTTACAATCTCAAATTATTTGGCCAGAGTGGTCAGTGTACTTTTGCAATTGAATGAGAAGGTGGCAACTCCCACGACCAAACCTGCCAACTTGTGGTTAATGACTTACCCCTCGTAGTTGTTGGCACCATCAGTTACAGTCTAATGATTACTTAAACCAGCAGTTACAGTGGGTTGGGCACTCTGGTTGTAATGCTGGGATTTTTATGCTGTATTGTTTAAATCACATGTGGGTTTGCCTTTGTCAAATACTCCTGAATATGATTACCGCACTTTAACCTCACTGTCCTCTAAAATCCCTCCTCTTGGCATTGTTTTGGACAAAGTACAAATTGTCAGCATTGCACAAGCTGTACATTGTGCATCTTGTTTCTTTTGACAATACAAATGTTTCCCCACCAAATATTTATCTGTTGTTTAAAATTTACACATGCAACTATCACTCACCCGGAAAAATAGTGAGGGTGAAAACTTGACTGGAGATTTATTCTCGCTGATTAAATCAGCTCGTTCTAGCAATTTCACAAATCCAGGCTTGAAAATTTTCAGTTAATGAGTAACTCTTTGTACTTTGTCTAACGATTACTTCAACTCGAAAATGATTGTTTATTAAGCCAAGCAACTCATTCTGCAAACACTGAAATGATTGGTTGGTTATGATTTCGCTAAATACAATTCAGCTGGAACAGATTGTTAGGTCTGAATGTATTTTGACACAAATGATAAAAAACACTGGAAACTTGGAGGTCAGAGGTTACCGACCTGTTCGTCTCTGTACTTTACATAGCATTGGTCTCATTGACAAAAAAGAAAGCTGAAAAGAGATGAGGAGATTTTTTTTTTTTTTTTAATGCCCTGAATTATGATCTGGAAAACATTGCCTGAAAGGGTGATGAAAGCAGATTCAATAATAACTTTCAACAGGGAACTGGGAAAGTAGTTGACAGCGAATGATTTCAGGGTTATGGGAAAAGGGCAGGAGAAAAAAGGGATGAGCTGGCTAGCTCTTTCAAAGTGTTGACACTGGCAGAATCAACCAAATGGATTTGTCTTGTGAGGCATCAGTTTATGATTCTGTGCTAGCTGCAGTTAACAGAACTCCCCCGCTTTTATACATATACCTCCGTGGTATCTTTTTACATCTAACTAAGAGGGTACAGTCGTCTCAGCTTCTCTATCTGAAAGACAGCACCACCAACAGTGCAGCATTCCCTCAGTACTGTGCTGAAGGAACAATGTACTCCGGTATTGAGTGATGCATGAAGCCATGACCTCCAGATGCAGGAGAGCTGTCACTGGGCCAAGACTCTTATTAGCACTATACGAGTTCTTGTTGATAGCAAACAGATGTTTTAATTATTCACATTAGCATGGGCTATATATTTAGGTGCAACATGCAAGCAAACATGTTCTGTCTTGCCAACTCTCCAATACTGATTGTTCTTTGTGTCTGTCTTACAGACTGTCCTAAATGCAACTGTCAAGATATTCAATTCCTCAATTGCCTCAAATACTCCCATGCCTCTCACTGCCCATTCCACTTACTTCAGCTGCTAACACTTATGCGATGGAAATGCTCCAACCAACAGAGAGTTTTCCCCCTGATTGCCATTGACTCCAGTTTTGCTAGGGCTCCTGATGCCACACTCGATCAAATGCTGCCTTGATGTCAAGGGCAGTCACTCTCACCGCACATTTGGCATTCAGCTGTTTTGTCCATGTTTGAACCAAGGCTGTAATGAGATCAGGAGCTGAGTGACCCTGGTAGAACCCAAACTGAATGCACGTGAGCAGGTTATTGCCGAGTAAGTGCCGCTTGATAGCGCTGTTGATGACCCCTTCCATCACTTTACTGATGATCGAGAGTAGACGGAAGGGGCAGTAATTGGCCAAGTTAGGATTTGTTCTGCTTTTTATGTACAGGATATACCTAGGCAATTTTTCACTGGGTATATCCCAATGTTGTAGCTGCACTGGAGCAGCTTGGCTAGGGGGACGGCAAGTTCTGGAGCATAAGCCTTCAGTACTACTGCTGAAACATTGTCAAGGCCCATAGCCTTTGCAGTATCCAGTGCCTTCAACCTTTTCTTGATATCACGTGGAGTGAATTGATTTATCTTTGAAAGAGCCGGCATCTCTTCAATGGGCTGAATGGCCTCCTTCTGGGCGGTTCCATTCTATGATTTAGTCGGCACCTTACAACAGCTTAAATAATGTTATTGATAAACTGAACAGACTGGTGCATTCAGAGAGCCAATACTGACACAATCCTGTGATTCTGACCAGTCACTTATAAGCCAATCATACGTTATTGCGGGAATAGTTAATTCCGGCTGTGTGAAACTGCTTAGGAAAAGAAAGGAGAGGGGAAAAATGAAAGAAATAAAGCTTTTTATAGCATTATGTTTGGCTACTCTGTAATGTCGACCAAATAGATCATGACGGACAATTATTGATATTTATATTTCTTTAGTGTGGGAACTGTTTTGCTGCATAGTTCACATCAAATGAATGAAGTTTGTATATTAATAATGATCATATTCATCCAAGGGCAATATCTTTCTAATCTCTGGCAACAAAAGGTGAACTCAAATCAGCACCAATCTTAGAAAACTGAAAATAAAAGATCAAGAGATAAGATGTGGAAAGGATTTTCAACTCCATGCAGCTCACCTTTTCCAAAGAAAACAAACACAAGACTGGCGTTCAATGTGACAAAATGATCCATTTAGCAACTCCCCCTCCCCCCTCCTCCTTAGAATAATGAATCGTGAGAGACTTTAACTCCTCGGTGCCATTAGCATGCAGCGGTTCGGATGGAGATGTCATCACCGTGCGCTTGCGGGGGAGGGGAGGAAATGAGGCCACCATGACGAAATTGAGCCCTGGCAAGAGGCAAGTCAAGAACCTGGGTTGGGGGATGCGGTTGGGGTGGCCAGGGGATGCTGCTATGTGTCTGGGCATTGAAGAGGTGAAAATCAATAATGTCTACAATCAGTAGAAGGGAGGCCAAGAAACGTTGAGGAGCCGGGAGGAATATTTCCACTTCTCCCTAGCACAAACAACCTCAAGAATGTAAACAAACCAAAAACAATTTGGGTGATTTGTGGCCAGCAGCCTGTCTGGCACTAGCTTCCCATCGTGGTTTGAGACTTTACAGGCCCCAGTCGGACACCGCAGTTAAAATGGAGGATTGTGACTCTGACATTTAAATTAGGCCCTCGCTTCTCTGGCGCAGATGACCTTCTCACATCTGAATTCAGACAAGTTAAGCTGGGTGGAATGAGGCACTTTGGGAATCGCAGCCATTCCACTATCCCATGCTGCACAACAGAGAATAACCCCACCCATACCATTCCCCCCCTGGGTGGCGAGGGGAATGGCACGAGGATTAGAATTCCCTTTCCTTCAAAACTTATTTCTGATATGCTTCTGAGACTTTTTATAGGTGGGGGTTTCTATCCCTTCCCGTGGTGGGATCTTCTGGCCCCACCAAAGGTGACCCCATCACGCTGGGCTCCCCGGCGGTGTCACAGACGAATGGGAACAAAACTCTGTAGGACCAGAAGATTCTGCTCGCCTCCACCGCCGACAAAATAAGTCGCAGGTGGGGGTAAATTATGCCCATTTTACCTTATTTTTTGCAGAGTGCGAGCAGGAAAAGCAGCAATGAAACTGCCGGCACCAATGGCAGCTTCCTTCATTGTATTGCTTGGAAATAAGTTCCTAAAAGTTGGAAGGGGCGGGTCCCAAGGCCGCATTTGGTTTTGTTAAGATAGTGACACCATTTTTAAAGGCCAAACAGGGTAGTAGAAAAGTTAAAATGGAACACCCTCCCGGCCAACCATACTACCCACCCACACCCCCAGCCATACAACCCCCCCGGCACTGCATTCTGCCATTTATCTCTGGCATTGTCCAGATCCCAACCAGCCCACTCCCAGACAGTGCATTCCAGACACAAACCAGCCCACTCCCAGACAGTGTGTTCCAGATCCAAACCAGCCAACTCCCAGACAGTGCATTCCAGATCCTAACCAGCCCACTCCCAGCCAATGTGTTCCAGATCCTAACCAGCCCACTCCCAGACAATGTGTTCCAGATCCAAACCAGCACACTTCCAGGCAATGCGTTCCAGATCCTAACCAGCCCACTCCCAGCCAATGTGTTCCAGATCCTAACCAGCCCACATCCTGACAATGCGTTCCAGATCTTAACCAGCCCAGACCCAGACAATGGGTTCCAGATCCTAACCATCCCACTCCCAGACAATGCGTTCCAGATCCTAACCAGCCCACTCCCAGACAATGCGTTCCAGATTCTAACCAGCCCACACCCAGACAATGGGTTCCAGATCCTAACCATCCCACTCCCAGACAATGCATTCCAGATCCTAACCATCCCACGCCCAGCCAATGTGTTCCAGATCCAAACTAGCACACTTCCAGGCAATGCGTTCCAGATCCTAACCAGCCCACACCCAGACAATGGGTTCCAGATCCTAACCATCCCACTCCCAGACAATGCGTTCAAGATCCTAACCAGCCCACTCCCAGCCAATGTGTTCCAGATCCTAACCAGCCCACTCCCAGACAATGCGTTCCAGATCCTAACCAGCCTACTCCCAGCCAATGTGTTCCAGATCCTAACCAGCCCACTCCCAGACAATGTGTTCCAGATCCTAACCATCCCACTCCTAGACAATGCATTCCAGATCCTAACCATCCCACTCCCAGACAATGCGTTCCAGATCCTAACCAGCCCACACCCAGACAATGCGTTCCAGATCCTAACCAGCCCACTCCCAGACAATGGGTTCCAGATCCTAACCATCCCACTCCCAGACAATACATTCCAGATCCTAACCATCCCACTCGCTGACAGTGCGGTCTAGATCCTAACCTTCCCACTCCAAGACAATCGGTTCCAGATCCTAACCAGCCTACTCCCAGACAGTGTGTTCCAGATCCTTATGATGTGATTAGGCAATTCATAGGATGGGGAAGGAAACTGCAGGGGGTGGGCACAATTGAAATGTGGAACTTGTTCAAGGAACAGCAACTGCGTGTCCTTGATAAGTATGTACCTGTCAGGCAGGGAGGAAGTGGTCGAGCGACGGAACCGTGGTTTACTAAAGTAGTTGAATCACTTGTCAAGAGGAAGAAGGAGGCTTATGTAAAGATGAGATGTGAAGGTTCAGTTAGGGCGCTTGAGAGTTACAAGTTAGCCAGGAAGGACCTAAAGAGAGAGCTAAGAAGAGCCAGGCGGGGACATGAGAAGTCCTTGGCAGGTAGGATCAAGGAAAACCCTAAAGCTTTCTACAGGTATGTCAGGAATAAAAGAATGACGAGGGTAAGAGTAGGGCCAGTCAAGGACAGTAGTAGGAAGTTGTGCGTGGAGTCCGAGGAGGTAAGAAAGGCGCTAAATGAATATTTTTCGTCAGTATTCACACAGGAAAAAGACAATGTTGTCGAGGAGAATACTGAGATACAGGCTACTAGACTAGACGTGATTGAGGTTCATAAGGAGGAGGTGTTAGCAATTCTGGAAAGTGTGAAAATAGATAAGTCCCCTGGGCCAGGTGGGATTTATCCTCGGATTCTCTGGGAAGCTAGGGAGGAGATTGGCGAGCCTTTGGCTTTGATCTTTATGCTGTCATTGTCTACTGGAATAGTGCCAGAAGACTGGAGGATAGCAAATGTTGCCCCCTTGTTCAAGAATGGGAGTAGAGACAACCCCGGTAACTATAGACCAGTGAGCCTTACTTCTGTTGTGGGCAAAGTCTTGGAAAGGATTTTTAAGAAATAGGGTTTATAATCATCTCAAAAGGAATAATTTGATTAGGGGTAGTCAACATGGTTTTGTGAAGGGTAGGTCGTGCCTCACAAACCTTATTGAGTTCTTTGAGAAGGTGGCCAAACAGGTGGACAAGGGTAAAGCAGTTGATGTGGTGCATATGCATTTCAGTAAAGCGTTTGATAAGGTTCCCCATGGTAGGCTATTGCAGAAAATACGGAGGCATGGGATTGAGGGTGATTTAGAGATGTGGATCAGAAATTGGCAAGCTGGAAGAAGACAAAGGGTGGTGGTTGATGGGAAATGTTTAGCCTGGAGTTCAGTTACTAGTGGTGTACCTCAAGGATCTGTTTTAGCCACTGCTGTTTTTCATTTTTATAAATGACCTGGAGGAGGGCGTAGAAGGATGGGTGAGTAAATTTGCGGATGACACTAAAGTCGGTGGAGTTGTGGACAGTGCGGAAGGATGTTGCAGGTTACAGAGGGACATAGATAAGCTGCAGAGCTGGGCTGAGAAATGGCAAATGGAGTTTAATACAGAAAAGTGTGAGGTGATTCATTTTGGAAGGAGTAACAGGAATACAGAGTACTGAGATAATGGTAAGATTCTTGGTAGTGTGGATGAGCAGAGAGGTCTCGGTGTCCATGTACATAGATCCCTGAAATTTGCCACCCAGGTTGATAGGGTTGTTAAGAAGGCGTACGATGTGTTAGCTTTTATTGGTAGAGGGATTGAGTTTCGGAGCCATGAGGTCATGTTGCAGCTGTACAAAACTCTGGTGCGACCGCATTTGGAGTATTGCGTACAGTTCTGGTCGCCGCATTGTAGGAAGGATGTGGAAGCATTAGAAAGGGTGCAGAGGAGATTTACCAGAATTTTGCCTGGTATGGAGGGAAGATCTTATGAGGAAAGGCTGAGAGACTTGAGGCTGTTACAGTTAGAGAGAAGGTTAAGAGGTGATATAATAAAGGCATACAAGATGATCAGAGGATTAGATAGGGTAGACAGTGAGAGCCTTTTTCCTCGGATGGTGATGGCTAGCACGAGGGGACGTAGCTTTAAATTGAGGGGAGATAGATATAGGACAGATGTCAGAGGTAGGTTCTTTACTCAGAGAGTAGTAAGGGCGTGGAGTGTCCTGCCTGCAACAGTGGTGGACTCGCCAACATTAAGGTCATTTAAATGGTCATTGGATAAACATATGGATGATAATGGAATAGTGTAGATGGGCTTTAGATTGGTTTCACAGGTCGGCGCAACATGGAGGGCCGAAGGGCCTGTACTGCGCTGTAATGTTCTATGTTCTATGTTCTAACCAGCCCACTCCCAGACAGTGCGTTCCAGCCCCTATCCAGCCCATTCCCAGACAATGCATTCCAGATCCAAACCAGCCCATTCCCAGACAGTGCATTCCAGATACAAACCAGCCCACTCCTCGACCGTGCGTTCTAGATCCTAACCAGCCCACTCCCAGACAGTGCGTTCTAGATCCTAACCAGCACACTTCCAGACAATGCGTTCCAGATCCTAACCAGCCGACTCACAGACAATGCATTCCAAACCCTAACCAACCCACTCCCAGACTGTGCATTCCAGATCACACCTAGCCATCCCAGGTGTGTGCTGGTTAGGATCTGGAACTCACTGTCTGGGAGGGGGCTGGATTGGAGCTGGAACGCACTGTCTGGGAGTGGGCTGGTTAAGATCTGGAACGCACTTTTTGGAGTGGGCTGGTTAGCATCTGGAATGAACAGTCTGGGAGTGAGCTGGTTTTGATCTTTAACGCATTGTCTGGGAATGGACTGGATAGGGGCTGGAACGCACTGTTTGCGAGTGGGCTGGTTAGGATCCCACTCCCAGACTGTGCATTCCAGATCCTAACCAGCCCACTCGCAAACAGTGCGTTCCAGCCCCTATCCTGTCCATTCCCAGACAATACATTCCAGATCAAAACCAGCCCACTCCCAGACCGTGCATTCCAGATCCTAACCAGTCCACTCCCAGACCGTGCGTTCCAGATCCTAACCAGCCCATTCCCAGGCTGTGCATTCCAGATCCTAACCAACCAACTCCGAGTCAGTGCGTTCCAGATCCTAACCAGCCCACTCCCAGACCGTGCATTACAGATCGCAACCAGTCCACTCCCTGACCATGCGTTCCAGATCCTAACCAGCCCACTCCCAGACAGTGCATTCCAGATCCTTATCAGCCCACTCCCAGACAATGCATTCTAGATCCTAAACAGCACAATCGCAGACAGTGAATTCCAGATCCAAACCAGCCCACTCCCAGACCGTGCGTTTCAGATGTCATGTGAGAGTACCTTTAAGAAATGTGTATTTAAGAAATGTACCTTTAAGAAATGGAGCTGCTCATGTTACTGGAGTGATGTCAGAGTGTGGGTGGAGCTGAGCTCTACTTCTGCTTTTTAGTTTCAGTTTTGAGAAAAGCTTAGGTGCATCTGTGTTTTTCAGTGAGCTGCATCTGAAGTTTAAACAAAGAGCTGTACTGTTGATCTCTGCCATCCAAAGACTGTCTATGGATCACTTGGTGAACCCAGAGTTGGAAAAGGTCTCAGTATTGAATGTAAACCTAACGTGCTCCTGTTTGAAGGTTTGTTATGTATTTTGGATGTTAAAAGGACAGCTTACAGGGTTACTTAGTGTTTTAGTCTTTGGGGGTTGTATTTGATTTACTGGTTGCTAAGATGTTCACTGTTTGTTTTAAAAAGGTTAACTTGAGTTCATAGAATAAATATTGTTTTGTTTTAAAGAAATACTTGTCCATTTTCTGCTGTACCACACCTGTAGAGTGGGCCGTGTGCTCCCCATACCACAATCTATTAAAAATTGTGCGTCAGGTGAACTCCATGATACACTTTTGGGTTCTCTAAACCCTGGCCCATAAAACAGATCCTAACCAGCCCACTCCCAGACAGTGCATTCCAGATCCTAACCAGCCCATTCGCAGACAGTGCGTTCCAGATCGTAACCAGCACACTCGCAGATAGTGAATTTTAGATCCAAACCAGCCAACTCACAGACAGTGAGTTCCAGATCCAAACCAGCCCACTCCTAGACTGTGCGTTCCAGATCCTAACCAGCACACTCGCAGACAGTGCGTTCCAGATCCTAACCAGCACACTCACAGACAGTGAGTTCCAGATCCTAACCAGCCCACTCCCAGACAGTGAATTCTTGATCCAAACCAGCCAACTCCCAGACAGTGAGTTCCAGATCCTAACCAGCCCACTCGCAGACAGTGAGTTCCAGATCCTAACCAGCCCACTCCCAGACAGTGAATTCTTGATCCAAACCAGCCAACTCCCAGACAGTGAGTTCCAGATCCTAACCAGCCCACTCGCAGACAGTGCATTCCAGATCCTAACCAGCACACTCGCAGACAGTGAATTCTTGATCCAAACCAGCCAACTCCCAGACAGTGAGTTCCAGACCCAAACCAGCACACTTGTAGACAGTGAATTCTTGATCAAAACCAGCCAACTCCCAAACAGTGAGTTCCAGACCCAAACCAGCCAACTCCCAGACAGTGAGTTCCAGATCCTAACCAGCCCACTCACAGACAGTGCGTTCCAGATCCTAACCAGCACACTCGCAGACAGTGAATTCTTGATCCAAACCAGCCAACTCCCAGACAGTGAGTTCCAGACCCAAACCAGCACACTTGTAGACAGTGAATTCTTGATCCAAACCAGCCAACTCCCAGACAGTGAGTTCCAGATCCTAACCAGCCCACTCGTAGACAGTGAATTCTAGATCCAAACCAGCCAACTCCCAGACAGTGAGTTCCGGATCCTAACCAGCACACTCCCAGACAGTGTGTTCCAGATCCTAACCAGGCCACTCCCAGACAGTGGGCGTGATTCAGTGGCCTTGTTGCGCTCGAGTGAGAGCGCCTTGAGGCGGGGAATAGCAGGAGGGGCCCAAAACGAGAACCGCGCTGTGCGCCAAACTGGTCATGATGCAACCGGTCTTCTCCCATAGGCGAAATTGGGATCCCGTCGTAGGCAAGAAACCAATATTCACCACTTAAGGCTGATTTCTAAACAATTAACGGGAGCCTCCCATATCCAAAAGGACTCCTTTGGATTCCCCACCGAGTGGTCACGCGGGTGCCAATTAGTACTCCTTTTTAAAAACGTTAACCTGGCGGATGCGCTGCTGTGGGGACCCAAGGAGGAGAATAGCCATCTTCGCTCACAGGCTCAGAGCCCATGGGCACTGGGCTTGCTGCCTCTGTGCTTGGAGGGGGTGGGCCGCCATAGGCAGGTGGAGGTATCGGAGCTGGGTGGGGGGGGGAAGGGGGGGGGGTGAGCCTCTGCATGTGCGGGTCCACCATGCCAACCCCTGGACCATGTGGACCCATTCCGGGGACAACCCGAGTCCCTGCCTGTCTGCCCCATTGACCATGGAAGCCTCTAGGCGCATGATGAAGGCTATTGCTAATCGGGAATTGGCAATCATAGTTAAGTGAGCACTTCACATATCTCAAGTGAATTCCCATGGGTAGGTGTGCCATGTGGGGATTATTGCGGAGCATCCAGAGAATCGCTACAGTGCAGAAGGAGGCCACTCGGCAAATGAAGTCCGCATTGACCCAGAATTCTAGTGGCATCAGGCAGTTGGAGGTCGCAGATTGGGTGGCTCCTGCTGGGGCTTTCGTTTCTTGGCCTTTTCACCCAGATTTGGGGTAAATTTCCTATCATCGGTCTTCAGAAAAGTAGTGATAATTAGGCGATGTCAAAAGCCCAACGGAAGAATACGGGACGAAAAGGAACGAGCACATGTCCGCCGAGGGCTCGAGTTCAGTGCGGAGTTCTATGGGAGGAAAGATGGCGGGAGCAAGCTCGCCAGGAGGGGCTGTGCCCATTACGGTGGACACACTGGCTGAGGTGATGGCTGTGGAGTTTGACTGGCACTTTGCCAATCATTTTGAGTGGCAGGGGAAGGAGCTGATGGGAACGCTCAAACAGTTGGTGGTTTTGGAGGACCTCCAAGTTGGTAATCTCTGGATTACTCCCAGTGCCACGAGTTAGTGAGGGCAGAAAGAGGATGATACATAGGATGAATGCATGGCTATGGGGGGTAATGTAAGAGGATGGGTTTACATCCCTGAGCCATTAGGAAAGGTTCTGGGGAAGGTGGGACCTGTTCAAACTGGATGGATTACACCCCAACAGGAATTGGACCAATGTCCTTGCAAGGGGTGTTTGCTAGTGGGGACACTTTAAACTAGTATGGCAGGGGGATGGGTGCCTGAGCATGGAGTTAGAAGAGATGGAAACTGGGTTAGAAACAAAAGGTAGAAAAAGTTAAAGCAAGGGACGGCAACATGGGAATAAAAGGCAAACAAAAACCCAGTAGGCTCGATCCAACTAAATGGGAACAAAGGCCCATAGTGAGCATGTTTAGCCGCGTGTTTCCCAGCACCTGCAGTGACCCGCGTTGTTTAAGTGGCCTCAGCAGGGAACACATAGCCAAGGCCGCACATAGCCCTGTTTTGGAGGCTGGGGAGCTCCAAGAAACCCAAATCAAACCCTGACCCCCCACCCCTCCCCCTCAGCCCAAGTGCACTATTGAAGGGTCCCCCAGCCCCAGTGCAAATCCCCCCAACAGCCACGCAGGGCCCCTCAGGCCTGATCGTGCACACATGAAAATGCTAACTTGGTACCTTGGCAGTGCTCATGCCAGCTGTAAGTGCCACCTGGGCACCTTGGCAGTGCCAGGCTGGTACCTAGGTGGCACTGCCCCAAGGTGCCAGGCTGGCATGAGCAATGCCAGAGAACCGCCCTGCCCAAAAGGCATGCAATTGGAGGCCTCCAATCCCCTGGGAGACTGCCATGAGTGCCGTTCCAGCTGGTCCACGTTTGTGGAGACCAGTGCTGAATGGCACTCACCTGGGGTCTCTGAGGCGAAGGGGATTATTCCAACACCTCAGGCATCTCAGGAATCTGCACATTACAGTGAGATTAACTGTTTCGCTCTAATATACACGTTTGCCTAAAAGTGATCCCACCCACAATGGGTGGGATTTACAACGCAACGTCCCATGAGATCGCGTTGGATCTCGAGAGGCGTTGTGAACCAGGTAGATCCCGAGAACGGGGCCTTCTGGTTTTTATCAGCGACGCAACGCCGTGGTGAGCAGCTTTTCCGGTGCTGCATGGCTGTTGGATGACGCCTAGGCTCTATTGTCCCTAGAGGTAAGTTTAGTATAAGGAAAGGTGGTAGAAAAACAAAATTTTTCTAGAGTTCTGTATCTTAAAGAGCACTGAATTAATCATGGTCGACTTTTCATATAGATTGGGCTAATCAAAGTGGAAATGGCAGCCAAGAGGATGAATTCACAAAGTGCATTCAGGATGGTTTCTTGGAGCAAAATCTTTTGGAGCCAACTAGGGAATCAGGCTATTTTGGATCTGGTAATGTGTAATGAGGTAGGTCTAATTGATGATCTCAAGGTTAAGGATCCCTGAGAAAATAATGATCACAGTACGACAGAATTTAGGATTCAGCTTGAGTGTGAGGAAATTGGGACTGAAATATCAGTATTAAACTTAAAGAAGAGACATTACGAAGGGATGAGGATGGAATTGGCCAAAGTGGACTGGTCATGTACATTAGGAGGTAAGACAATAGATGAGCAGTGGCAGACATTTAGGGAGATAATTCATGGCTCCCAGCAAATATACATCCCAATGAGCAGAAAAGACTCGAAGGCAAAAACGAATATACCATAGATAACCAATAAAGTTAAGGAGGGTATTAAGTTAAAACGGAAACATATAAAATGTCAAAGGTTAGTGGTAGGCCAGAAGAGTGGAGTAGATTCGT
Organism: Scyliorhinus torazame; assembly: GCF_047496885.1. Classification (NCBI taxonomy): domain Eukaryota; kingdom Metazoa; phylum Chordata; class Chondrichthyes; order Carcharhiniformes; family Scyliorhinidae; genus Scyliorhinus; species Scyliorhinus torazame. The sequence continues at coordinate 112,116,640 of NC_092722.1, read as the reverse complement.
AGAAACATAGAAAATAGGGCGGCTGCTGGGGCCCGGAAACAAAACGGCTCGTTCCTGGAGAACAGACTTTGATTTTTCTTTAGTTAAATCGTACCAACAATATGTTGGCCTCAACTGCTTTCTGTGGTAAACAATTCCACAGACTCACCACTCTTTGGGTGAAGAAATCTTTCCTCATTTAAGGTCGAAATAATCTACCTCATATCCTCAGACTGTGGCCTCTGGTTCTGGACTCTGTCGCCATGGAACATCCTTCCTGTAGCTACCCTGTTGAGTATGTTCCCTGTTCTCCTTGGACATTTTCAAGACTGAGATCGATAGATTTTTAATCAGCAGGAGAATTAAAGGTTACTGAGATAAGGCAGGAACATGGACTTAGTGAGTGTTAGAACAGCCATGCTCTTATTAAATGACAGAGCATGTTCGAAGGGCTGAATGGCCAACTCCTGGTCCTATTTCCTATGGTCTTTGTTATTGTTGCTGCTCACTCGGGTCCAAAGTTCCAGATCGGAAATTGAGAATGGAACCAACCATTGCAGAGGTGGGATAAAGGGACACAAGAGATAGCAGTGCCTGGAGGCAGGGGAAGGTGAAATGGGTGAACATCCTATCTTAACAAATTCCATTTCAAACACTGTAGAGCGCAATCTTCAACATTGCATTGCTTCAGCTTGCAAGGCAATATGGCAGGAGGAAAATGATGAGATGTGACGGGTATTGTACAAGATGGACAAGGATTTGCTTGAACCCAAGTTCTATTGGATCAAGGATTGGCACATTGCACAGACAATTCAGAGAAGGTTCACAAATCTGATTCCTGGGGTGAAGGCGTATTATGAGGAAAGGTGTTCCTATTTTGTATGCTCTTATTTCCAACTTACGGACATCTTACCTTGGCTGTTAACACTGGAGACCTTCTTCCTCCCAGCCATAAGAATTTTGAGCTGAAACACTACTTTTATTCATTTAATGGGAATGTGTGGAATTATTTCAAAGTTAGCAATTACTAAAACTGATACTGTGCTCTACAAAGTGCATTCACAAATGAAATCCGGATCCGTGTACAGTCAATCGTGTGTAGTTCCACAGTCCTCATTGTTAAGATATAGCGGTGGTATTTTAGAATATTAAGCCCACTTAGAGATAAAGGACATTAATAATTGTCAGGGTCCTTCCTGGTTATTCCCAGTTTATTCCTTTATTTCCCCATTCTTTTATTTTTCTGTTACATTTTGATCCATGGATGTTTAATGGACCTGTGACTTTAAGCAAAGCAGCCTGTAAGCAACCTGTGCCTTTTAAAAAAAATATATTTTTATTGGTATTTCAAATAACATTTAGAGTAAACAAGAAAATAGGAGAGAAAGAAAATAAAACTGGCTTTCACATTAAGTATAGTACAATAGCAGAGGCTTGAATGGCCAGCCTCAGGCCCCTCCTTGTCACCAGAGCTGTGACTGGGGCTCTAAGGCTGGATAGTATTTATATGTGTACAACAATGTTCGATTTCCAGAACAGTCTGGCGGGTTTCACTAGGGTCCCTGTCACTTAGTGGTAAGAGTCGTTTCTTGTTTCCTTTTTCTGTATCCTGGTACATTTGGGGTCTCCCCCCTCCTTTGGCTGTAGTCTTCATTCCATTGGTGGTGGTGGTGGTGGGGGGGGGGGGGGGGGGAATCCACCTTCCGCCTTGGTCTTTAGGCCTTCGAGAAGGGGTGGGTCTGCTTGTCACCTATGTTTCTCCTCATATAAGGGAGGCCTGTGCTCCCTCCAGTTGATGGCCTTCCTTCTCCTTCTTTCCCTATTCATCGCTAGCTCTCCTCTTTCTGGGCTTCTTTCTCTATCTCCCCCTTTTCTATTTCCCCTCCCCTCCATCCTCCCCACTCCTCCAACCCCCTCCCCCCTAGCTTGTCTGACTGGCTGCTGTTTGCAAATAGGCCTTTGAATAAGTTTGTCAATTTTCTCCACATGATGTGGAACCTCTTCAGACTCTCTTATTTTGAATTTGATTTTCCCCAGCCTCATGAATTTGGCCAGGTCTGCGAGACATTCCGAGGCCCGGTGCGGTGCTGTCAATGTCCATCGTAACAGAAGTTTCCGCCTGGTGATCAGTGAGGCGTAGTAGACCAAGGTGTCCAACTCTTTTCCTGTCCAGAGGTAAATATATATACCCCAAACTGGGACGATGTAGAGTTCATCAAAAAAATGATGACTGAGATCCCATATTTGGACACCCATCGACTAATCATGGGGGGAGGGGTGGGCGCCTTTAACTGTATGCAGGACTCAATGTTAGACAGGTCCAACCCCAGGACAGGTAACTTGTCAGGAATGGCACACGAACTTAGCACTTTCATGGAGCAGATCGGGTGGGAAGGGGGGGGTGGGGGTAGACCCGTGGAGGTTCCACCACCCAGAGGAAAAATAATTCTTCTTCTCCCACATGCACAAGGCCTACTCATGGATTGACTTTTATGTGATAGGGAAGAGGGTGCTTCCAGGGGTAACAAAAGTGGAATACTTTATAATCTCCAACCATATTAAATCAGTGTGTGGTTGGAGAAGGGATGGGTCCAAGGCCCACCATGGAGGCTGAATGCAGCTCTCCTTGCCAATAAAGGATTCAATGCTAAAATATTCCAAGCCATCAATGAACATGTATTCTGCAACCAGAATGGGGAGGTCTCACCCTCCATGTTCTGGGAGGCACTGAAGGCTGTGATTGGGGATAAATCATAGCTTATAGGGCCATTAAGGACCGAAAAGAAAGGGAAGCCAGGCAGCGGCTGATCGACTCCACACTGGAAGTGGATTGGCGGTATTCCACAGCCCCAATTGAGGAATTGTTGGTGGAAGGAAAAAGCTGCAGATGGAATTTGACCTGCTCTTCACATGGAAACCAGTCCACCAGCTCTGCCAGGCAAGGGGAGCCTTTTACAAACATGGAGACAAAGCCAGCTGGATCCTGGCACATCAGGTAAGAAAACAGGCTTCCGCGACAGAGATAGCCCAGATCAAGGACAGTAACAATGGGTTGGCAGCAGACCCAAAGGAGATCAATAAGGCCTTTACGAATTTTTACCGGAGGGGGCCTCGGGGATGGAACAGTTCCGTGATAGTCTGGACATACCGGCAGTGGAGGAGGACAAAAAACAGGTGCTGGCAAAAATTGTGGAGTGCATCAACTCCATGCAGTCAGCGAAAGTGTGGGACCGGATGGGTTCCTGGCAGACTTTTACAAAAAATTCTCAGCAACGCTGGCCCTGCACCTGCGGGAAATGTTCAAAGACTCACTGTCTAAGGGGTCCTGCCACCCACGCTGGCCCAGGCCTCCACTTCATTGATCCCCAAAAAGGACAAAGAGCCGACAGAGTGTGGATCATGCACACCCATGTCTCTCCTAAACACGGACATGAAAATCTTGGTGAAAGCTCTGGTGAGGTGACTGGAGGGCCGATCACGGAAGACCAGGCCGGGTTTGTGAAAGGAAGACAACCTGTATCTGTAATTCAAACAGAAGGCTCCAGAAGGCCGTGCTGATTTAAATTGGTGATTGCAGATGGACTGGCATCAATGACAAAGATTGGCCGACATCAGTGATGACCCGGTTTCATTGGTTTGGTCGGTAGCCAATGAATTGGCCCAGAAGGCTGTGCTCTGCCTGGTAACAGGTGGTGATTGTGGTGATATGCATCACTGTAAATACACAAGGGGTTAATGTAAATACACTACGACTAAGTAAACACTAGAGGGAGCACCAGAGACGTCATGACATGCAGACATACAGCTAATGAACACACAGAATAGGACACGACCAATGGGCAGTCAAGACACCCAGAGGTGACACTACCACAAGGGGGCATTACACAACCCATATATAAGGACAGGGCACACATGCTCTGTCTCTTTCCACAGACAGACATCTAGAGAGTACATCAGGGTTGATCAGAAGCATCACACCCAGCACGTGGCTTAGAGCAGACTGGTTTAGTTAGACTGAGTTACTACAGTTAGATTAGCAGGAGAGTCAAACTCAAGTAGGAGAATTGCTAACTGTTCAATAAATGTGTTAAACCTATCTCCGAGTCGGGAGCTTCCTTTGTCAAAGCATACATCAAGGAAGCAGCTTATGCTCCACGAAGAAGCATAACACAACATGGTGCCAGTAGTGCCTGTTGAATCTATATAGTTCAACTCAGCAAGATCCGTGACGAACAGCAACAGCACAGGCAAGATGATCGAGATTCCAGTTCCTCAGCAGCTCAGGTACCACGGCAATCTCAGTGCCAACTGGTGTGCATTCAAGCAGAGATTTGAGATTTACATGGTAGCATCCGACCTAGATGGCGTGGCCGATGCTGAAAAGATAGCTCTTCTACTCACCATTGCGGGTGAAAATGCGACAGAAATCTTCAACTCCTTTAAGTACTCCAAAGGGCAGTACAAGAGAGACTTCCAGACAATCCTGGACAAGTTTGAAAACTACTGCGAGGTGAACACAACAGAAATCGTTAAAACTGGCACCTATACTCACCACGAGGCAAAGGTAGGCTTGCAACAGAAGCAAACAGCAATTTTGATTGGCAGCCATCTTGCGCGAGAAGCCGCGCATGCGCAGTTGCGAAGAGTGCACAGTAAAGGAAAAGCGATCTGCGCATGTGCAATCCATTCCTACGCTCTACGTCACAAGTGTCATGACGTCAGAGGCCCTGGACCACGGCCACTTAAAGGGGAAATGCCCGAAAATAATGAAAAAAAATTTTAAAGCCAGAAAACACAATTCTTTCACCTGGAACGACAGCACAATGCCTGAACTTCGACCAGTAGCCTCCACAGAACCCTGCAACAAGCATTTAGCACCACCCTAAGAGATGATTTAGTCCTTGAAGACTACGACTCAGACGATGATGTAATCATTGGACGTGGCGACCTCAGTACCAAATCCGAACCGCAACGAGATGTGTTGTAAATTGAAGCATCCGACACAGTAATGGACGAGTTCTTCGGATTTGAGGATCCTCAGCCCAACATAGACAACATCCCGACCCATGAGTACAGGATTCTGCTGCGGCCTGACGCCAAGAGACAGAGAGCGGTACAAGCCCACAGAGAGCGGCCTGACGCCACACCAGTGGTCCACGCACCACGAAGAGTGGTCCACGCACCACGAAGAGTGGTCCACGCACCACGAAGAGTGGTCCACGCACCACAAAGAGTCCCCGACTCCACACAGAAGGTGGTCCACCCACCACAAAGAGTCCCCGACTCCGCACAGAGAGCGATCAAAGACTCCACAGCGAGGAGGGAAGGTCATGTCTTACAAACCTAATAGAATTCTTTGAGGAAGTGACAACGTTAATTGATGAGGGAAGGGCTGTAGATGTCATATACATGGACTTCAGTAAGGCGTTTGATAAAGTTTCCCATGGCAGGTTGATGGAAAAAGTGAAGTCGTATGTGGTTCAGGGTGTACTAGCTAGATGGATAAAGAACTGGCTGGGCAACAGGAGACAGAGAGTAGTGGTGGAAGGGAGTGTCTCAAAATGGAGAAAGGCGACTAGTGGTGTTCCACAGGGATCGTGCTCGGACCACTGTTGTTTGTGATATACATAAATGATCTGGACAAAGGAATAGGTGGTCTGATTAGCTCGTTTGCAGATGATACTAAGATTGGTGGAGTTGCAGATAGCGAGGAGGACTGTCAGAGAATACAGCAAAATATAAATAGATTGGAGAGTTGGGCAGAGAAATGGCAGATGGAGTTCAATCCAGGCAAATGCGAGGTGATGCATTTTGGAAGATCTAATTCAAGAGCGGACTATACGGTCAATGGAAGAGTCCTGGGGAAAATTGATGTACAGAGAGATCTGGGAGTTCAGGTCCATTGTACCCTGAAGGTGGCAACGCAGGTCGATAGAGTGGTCAAGAAGGCATACAGCATGCTTGCCTTCATCGGACGGGGTATTGAGTACAAGAGTCGGCAGGTCATGTTACAGTTGTATAGGACTTTGGTTAGGCCACATTTGGAATACTGCGTGCAGTTCTGGTTGCCACATTACCAGAAGGATGTGGATGCTTTAGAGAGGATGCAGAGGAGGTTCACCAGGATGTTGCCTAGTATGGAGGGTGCTAGCAATGAAGAAAGGTTGAGTAGATTAGGATTGTTTTCGTTGGAAAGACGGAGGTTGAGGGGGGACCTGATTGAGGTCTACAAAATTATGAGAGGTATGGACAGGGTGGATTGCAACAAGCTTTTTCCAAGAGTGGGGGTGTCAATTACAAGGGGACACGATTTCAAGGTGAGGGGGGAAAGTTTAAGGGAGATGTGCGTGGAAAGTCTTTGTACGCAGAGGGTGGTGGGTGCCTGGAACCCTTTGCCAGCGGAGGTGGTAGAGGCGGGCACAATAGCATCATTTAAGATGCATCTAGACAGATATATGAATGGGCGGGGAACAGAGGGAAGTAGATCCTAGGAAAATAGGTGACAGGTTTAGATAAAGGATCTGGATCGGCGCAGGCTGGGAGGGCTGAAGGGCCTGTTCCTGTGCTGTAATTTTCTTTCTTCTTTGTTCGAGACCACTGCCGACTCCACACAGAAAGCGATGAAAGACTCCACAGCGAGACCACTACACAACTCCGTTGAGAGCGCACAGATCGACTCCACAACGAGACCACTGCATGTCTCCACACAGGGAACGATGCCAGATTCCACAGAGAGAGCGATTCAAGCCTCCACAGTGAGCTCGTTGACAGACTCCACGATGGAAGCAACGCAAGACTCCAGAGCGCAGTCCTTGCATGAACAAGACCATTAAGGTCTAGCAACCTTAACTGAGCAACCAGCAGCAGACGATTCAAGTCTGCCACGCTCAAGTGCACAGCAAGACGACTATAACAGTCTACCATGCTCACGTGAACAACAAAAAGACTATGACAGACTACCCAGATTACTTGAGTACCAGAAGAAGACTCTGACAGTCTACCCAGCTCATCTAACCACCAAGAAGACACTGAAAGTCGACCCACTGTATGTGAGACAAGTGACGAAGGCATCACAATTCCCATACAAGATGTGCGACATCTCAGCGAGACTGACAGATCTCAGCTAGTATGTACAGAGGCACTCGACAATCAATGTGAGGCTACTAGTGACTCCAGTGACACCACGTTAAGTCAAACCTCATCTACTCGAGCCTCTCCACAAGGTCCTGAAATGACTCCAGACGGGGAGCATCAAGAAACCAAAGGTGATTCAGGTGAACCAGAATGGGCTCCAGACGGGGAGCATCAACAAGCCAAAGATGATTCAAGTGAACCGGACATGACCCCAGACGGGGAGCGCTGAGGAATCAGAGACGGCACGCTCAATGAAAAAGCAGGTGCCACAAAAGACATTAACACAAGTAACTTTGTGACGGACTCGAATTCTCCACTTGGTGTGGTCATTGAGCGCAACAAACACGACAACAAAACCGACAAAAACAACAAAGACAACAACAAGAAGCGTACCAGAGGCAACAAACACAGAACAAGCACGTCAATGACAACAATGACAACATCAATAGAACAACAACTGGTACGACATGGTACAACTCTGCCCCTGAAGGACAATGTTACAGCTCAGCTCAGGACAATGGCGAAAGTCCAAACATACCATGGAATGTCAATGCATCTTCCCAATTCAGGCTTGCTACACTACAGACAAACAAACCAGCTTTCAGGAAAGATTTTTTTATAAATGTTTTTTATTGGGTTTTTGAACAAAGTATATTTACTGTTATGTACACAGGATAAGAAACATATATATATACATATATAGAAGAGAAGGGCACACCCAAACATACCAAAGAAAAGAAAATATTAAATAATTAAAAAAATACAACAACAAATAAAATAGGATAACTGGTAGGGTATTGTGCAACAGCTCAACAGCAGCAACTCTGTACAACTGGCAAAATTATTTACAACACATAAGTAGGCGACTGTGCGGGGGGGGGGGGGGGGGGGGGGGTGGAGACTGGGGTGGTAAATATACATTTGGGTGCCGGAGAAACTCCCGTACGGATCTCGCTGCCGTCTCGCGCTCACCTCCGCTTCTGTCATTCCTCCCGTCTTTTGTCTTTATTCTCCTCGTTCCCTGCTCCTGGAGATGCCAAGTTTGTTATTGTATCCCGTGCCTTCCTTCCGGCTCTCATTTCCCTGCCTCCCCCCCACCTCCCTGGTTCTCCTCTCGTGTTCCCTGTCTCTTCCCTCTTCCCCCCCCCCCCCCTCCCACCCTCCTGTGGTTCGCCTTTCTTTCCTCCTAGGTTTAGCTGTCCCCCCGCTCTCCCGATCTACCTCTCCCTCTCATGCTTTGGCTCCTTTCCCCTGATTCTTGGCTACCTGGCTATTCTTCCACTTGTTCGTTGGCCTCAAACAGGTCCCGGAACAATTGCGTGAATGGCCCCCACGTTCTGTGGAAGCCAGCGTCTGACCCTCGGATGGTGAATTTGATTTTCTCCATTTGGAGAGATTCCGAGAGGTCGGACAGCCAGTCTGCAGCTTTGGGTGGTGCTGCTGACCGCCAGCCGAACAGGATTCTACGGCGGGCGATCAGGGAGGCAAAGGCAAGGGCGTCCGCCCTCCTCCCCAGGAATAGATCTGGCTGGTCTGAAACCCCGAAGACCGCCACTTTCGGGCATGGCTCCACCCTCACCCCCACCACCTTGGACATTGCCTCGAAGAAGGCTGTCCAGAACGCAGCAAGTCTGGGGCAAGACCAGAACATGTGGGCATGGTTGGCTGGGCCTCCTTGGCACCTTTCACATCTATCCTCCACCTCCGGGAAGAACCTACTCATACGGGTTCTTGTTAAGTGGGCTCTATGTACCACTTTTAGCTGCGTCAGGCTAAGCCTTGCGCATGTGGAGGTGGAGTTGACCCTATGTAGTGCTTCGCTCCAGAGTCCCCACTCTATCTCAATCCCCAGGTCCTCCTCCCATTTCTTTCTTGTTGCATCCAGTACGGTGTCGGCCCCGTCTACCAGTCAGTCATACATGTTGCTACAGTTTCCTTTCTCTAGTATGCTTGCGTCCAGTAGTTCTTCCAGTAGTGTCTGTCGTGGCGGTTGTGGGTCATCCTTGTTTCCTTTCGTAGGAAGTTTATGAGCTGTAGATACCTTAGCTCGTTCCCTCTGGCTAGCTGGAATTTCTCTGTCAGTTCGTCCAGTGTTGCGATCCTGCCGTCCGTGTATAGGTCCCTGACTGTCAGTGTCCCTCTGTCCTGCCCCCACCTTTTGAAGGTGGTATCAGTCAGTGCTGGTGTGAACCTATGGTTGTTGCAGATGGGAGCTTTGTCCGACATTTTGGTCAGGCCAAATTGCTGCCGTAGTTGGTTCCAGGACTGGAGGGTGGCTATCCCCACCGGACTGCTGGAGTGTTTTTTGGGTGGGAATAGGAGTGCAGTACGTTCATTTTGATCGTCTGACTCTCCCCGCGAGGGAGAGTGGGAGTGTGTTCCATCTTTGCAGGTCCTTTTTTTGCTTCCTCCGTCAGACTGGTGAGGTTCCATTTGTGGATCCCTTGCCAGTCATGGGCTATTTGGATCCCCAGGTAGCGGAATGTGTGTTGGGCTTGTTTAAACAGCAGTCCCGTTAGTGCTGCCCCCCCTACTTGTGGGTGTTTTGGGAAGATCTCGCTTTTGCTCATGTTGAGTTTGTAGCCCGAGAAGGCGCCAAACTCTTTCAGGAGCGCGATGATTCCGTCCATGCTGCTCTGTGGGTCCAAAATGTAGAGGAGCAGGTCATCAGCATAGAGTGAGACTCTGTGCTCTCTGCCTCCCCTTCGGATCCCCCTCCAGCTTTTTGCTGCTCTGAGTGCGATTGCTAGTGGTTCGATCGCTAGAGCGAACAGCAGCGGGGGACAGTGGACACCCTTGTCTGGTGCCCCTATGCAGCTGGAAGCATCGGGATTTGGTGTTGTTGGTCCGTACGCTCGCCATGGGACCGTTGTATAGGAGCTTTACCCAGGAGGTGAACCCTGTTCCAAGCCCGAACCGCTCCAGTACCTCTATGAGGTATTTCCATTCGACTCTGTCGAAGACCTTTTCTGCGTCTAGGGAGACGATCACCTCTGGTGTTCTCTCCCAGGAGGAGGTCATTATCACGTTCAGCAGGCGCCTGATGTTCGAGGTAAGCTGACTACCTTTGTCGAACCCAGTCTGGTCTTCTGTGACCACCACAGGTACACAGTCTTCTAGGATTTTGGCCAGTACTTTGGCCAGTATTTTGGCATCCGCGTTCAGCAGTGAGATGGGTCTGTATGACCCACATTCCGTTGGGTCTTTGTCTTTCTTAGGTATCAGCGAGATTGAGGCCTGTGCTAGCGTGGGTGGCAGTGTGCCCCTGGCTAGCGAGTCTGTGACCATCTCCCGCAGGTGCGGGACCAGTGCTGTCGCTAATTTTTTGTGGAGGTCCGCTGGGAACCCGTCGGGTCCCGGCACCTTCCCCGCCTGCATGGAGCTAATGCTGTCCATGATCTCTCCCAGTGCTAGTGGTGCTTCCAAGCCCTGTTTTCTGCCCTCCCCCACGACTGGAATGTCCAGTCCATCAAGGAACCGTTTCATCCCAGACTCCCCCATTGGGGGCTCTGAGGTGTACAGCCTTTGGTAGAATGCCTTGAAGGTTTTGTTGATCTTTTCTGGTTCTGTTTCTAACGTGCGTCTGGTATCCCTGATTTGTGCAATTTCTCTGGTGGCTGCCTGCTTTCTCAGCTGGTGTGCCAACAGGCGGCTGGCTTTGTCTCCGTGTTCGTATAGGGTCCCACGTGCCTGGCGGAGTTGGTGCACTGCTTTCCTGGTGGAGAGCATATTAAAGTTCCTTTGTAGCTCTTTTCTCTCCGCCAGGAGCTCTACGTTCGGGGCCTCAGAGTATTTACGGTCTACCTCCACTATGGAGCCGACCAGCTGCTGCCCAGCCACCCATTCCTCTCTTTCTCTTCGCTCTTTGAAAGCGATGATTTCCCATCTTAGTACAGCCTTTAGCGCTTCCCAGAACATGGAGGGTGAGACCTCCCCGTTCTGATTGTTCTCTGTGTACTCCGCTATGGCCCGCGATATCCTTTTGTTGAAGGCCTTGTCAGCTAGTAGGGCAACGTCCATCTTCCATGTGGGGCGTTGGGCCCTGCCCGTCTCCAGCCTCACGTCCATGTAGTGTGGAGCGTGGTCTGATATCACAATTGCGGAGTATTCCACTTTGTCTATCCCCGGAAGCACTGTTTTCCCCACCACAAAGAAGTCAATTCTGGTGTATACGTTGTGTACTGGGGAGAAGGAGAATTCCTTCTCCCCTGGGTGGGCGAACGTCCAGGGGTCCACCGCTCCAATCTGCTCCATAAAGTGACTGAGTTCCCTTGCCATGCTTGAGGTTTTCCCCGTTTTGGGGTTTGATCTGTCTGTCTTTGGGTCCTGTATACAGTTGAAGTCCCCCGCCCCCCCCCATGATTAGTCGATGCGTCGCTATGTCAGGGAATTCTGCCATGGTCTTCTTGATGAAGCTCATATCGTCCCAGTTGGGTGCGTACACGTTAGTTAGTACTACCGGTGCCCCATCCAGGGCCCCGCTGACCATGACGTACCGTCCCCCTGGGCCCGAACCGTCTTTGTCGCCCTAAACATCGTCGCCTTGCCGATCAGTAGCGCCACCCCCCTGGCCCTTGTTCCATAGCAGGAATGGTAGGTCTGTCCCACCCAGCCCTTTCTTACCTGCAGTCGGTCCTGCCTCTCTCAGGTGCGTCTCTTGGAGGAAGACTATGTCGGCCCTCATATTTCTTAGGTGGGTGAGGACTCTGGATCTCTTCACTGGGTCGTTGAGTCCCACTTACATTCCAGGTGACTATCCTGGTGGGGGGCTTCTGCCCTCTCGCTCCTGGTGGACAACGCACCTGCCCTCCGGGGTTTCCCTTTGTTAGGGGGCCGTCCAGGATGGCCGCTGTCACCGCTCTCTCCATGTGGTCGGGTCCCTGCGCTCCAGGGTTTCCCTTTGTCCCGGGGGGCACCCGACATGGCTGCCCACTGTGCGTTCCGCCATGCGGGTAGTCCCCTGCACTCTGGGGTCTCCCTTCGCCCAGAGACCGTACTGGGTGGGTGCTCGCAGCAATTCCTTTTTTCGAGCCCTTGGTTGTGGCACTTTGTAGCCTTATTCCTTTTCTAGTCTTGTTTGTCCCTCCTTCCCTCCCCGGTCTCTCCCCTCCCGGTGTTCCCCCACCCCCCAACCTGGTCTCTCCCCTTTTCCCCCCTCTCCCCATATATATCCCTCCTTCGGCACTCTTTACCCTGTTCCTATCCCCGTTTGCTCTCCTGCCTCTGCTGTAGTGGTTCCCCCCACCCCCAGCCTGGCGCCTTCCCCCCTGTTGAGGAGCTTTGTTGCATGCCCCCGGCGCTAGCTGTCCTGCTAGTACAGTGGCCGCCCTCGCGGGAGTTACTGTCTCGCTTCTCCCCTGCCCGTCCTATGCGGCTTTCTGCCCGCTCTTCCCCTATCCTACCCTGCACTCCTCTTGCTTGCTCTCCCTACTCCACTCGTTCCCTCGTGCTGGGGCCTGGTCTCCCACCTGAAGTGGTCCCTCGGGCAGTAGTTTTGCTCTTTGTTCAGCATGCGCTCGCCTTGGCAGGGGTGGGGGGGCCTGGCATTGCCTCACCTCACCATCCCCCCCCCCCCCGTCAGCGTGTTGTTGCCCCTTGCCAGGGGCCCCTTATTTCTACCCTAGCTGCTGGTTTTCCAGCCCGTGTTCCTCGACAAACCTGTATCCTTCGGCGGGGGGCTGTATGTGACCCAGAGTTTTGGGTGGTCCCCTGCCTTGGGCTTCGGGCGCAGCGATTAGTGTGCTCTGTCCATTTCTGGTGGTTGGGAAAAGTTTTCCTCCCCAATAAGTTGCCCAGCATCTCGGCCACGTAGGCCGTGGGGTTTCTACCCTCGATCCCCTCTGGTAGGCCCACTATCATGACATTTTGCCTTCTCGCGCAGTTTTCCCTGGTCGTCCACTCTGCCCTTCAGGCTCCCGTGTGTTGTGCCCACTCTCACCACCTCCCTCTCCAGGGCCGTGGTCTGGTCGCTCAGGTCAGTCGCTGCTTTCTCCAGCTCCTTAATGGTCCCTCTTGGGCTTCCAGTTTCTCCCTTGGGCTTCCAGTTTCTCCTCTGCTCTGCCCAGGGCATGCTGCACCTCCGTGAGGGCCTTGGCCATTGCTGCCTGCACTGTGGCCTCTATGTCTGCCCTAGCCTCTGCCTTGTTTACCTGATGTTCCCTCAGCGCCTCGGCAAAGGCTGCCTTCCAGTTCCAGCTCCCCCCTGGCCCCGGGGGAGAATGCACCCTGTCTGCCCAGTTCTTTTTGACGCGGCGATACTTCCATTCTGCTGCTTTGTTCGCTGATTAGCTCATCTGAACTGGCTCGCCCGTTGCCCTGTCTGCCATTGCTGCCCCTTCTCCCTCTGCTTTGGCTCCCTTCTGACATATTTTAAAAAAAAATATTTTTTACCTCTTCCCTTTCTTTTTTTTTCTTTTTTTCCCCCCTTTCTCTTTTTGGCTTCTTCCCTTTTTCATTTGCCCTCCTTTCTCTCCTTTACCAATTTATTTTTCCTCTTTTATAAAATTCTTTTCAGGAGAGCTTGTTTTGCGCGAGGAAAA